>NC_081178.1:23443663-24043663 GCF_012432095.1 Onychostoma macrolepis
TTCACATCATATTGTCACTTTCACAAACCTCTATTACTGTATGTTTTTTGAGCTTGTCATTGAATACAAATGTTCTAATGAAGGTAATGAACACATTTATGTTCCCTTAACACAGTTTTGCCAAATTCCTTATTTTAAACAAGGCACGACTGCATTGCTTTTTGCCTTCTCACGCTCTGTCTGAACAATAATGGAGTGTAACGGATAATGGAATATATCTTGGTGTGATTCCAATGTTGCTAGCGGTACTGTATTCAGTAAGCCAAGCTAAACAGCACTCCCCAGACGGGACTTAACAATTGTAATTTTTCATAATGCTTACATAACTGATGTAAGCGCATGAGCTATTAGGAATGGAGGCAAAGCAGTGCATGTGAGATGATTTCACTGACTTTGTTTTAGTTCTTATCAGTGTTCTGCTGCTCTGAAGACTGAGTTAATGCAGTAGTTGCAGCAGGACTGGAATTATTTCCAGTGCAACATGTGACTTTATAATGGATGTGTGGATTCAGAATATGGAACTAGCAATATATGTACCATTCGAATTGGAAAGTGGAAATTTTCAGCTCATGCTGTGGAATTCCAAAAGAATGATACTTGATTTTGGACTACTCCAATCTCGTCAAGATGCAGTTGTGTGAACATTGCGGCATATAGAGAGATACAAAATAGTTAATGAAAAACATTCACTTTTAAGCAAGATTAATGCATAAGTGTGTCATAGTAGCTACATGACAAAACCAAAAATCAAAAGTTTACTAAGACAGATGTCTAAAACAAACACACCTGAAAACAAAATGCTAACTTTCACTATACATGTTAGCGTCAGTAATTTTTCTTACACCAAAGTTGCGACAAAATGGAAGTAGTGACAGATATTTTCTTCCTTATTTTGACGTAAACCCAAGCATAATATATCGAGGGGTGAGAACCAGAAGGGCGTAACGGAGATATATACATCAAATGAAAGCTCTTAATGAGATCTTTCTACTGGCAAACGTACTGTCATCCATGAGTGTACAAATGTGTATTATAAACAATTGAAATCAGTACACAAAGTCAGATCAAACTATGGTAGAAGTTTTGTTTTGGCTCTCCTGTAAAGTTGGTGAAATGTCACTTACGCCCTTCTGGTTCTCACCCCTCGATATTATCAAAAATGTAGGGCGGGACTAACTTGCTGTTGATTGTAAGAAAGAGGCAGAAATCAAGCAGACTAAATAATCAGAGAAGTCTGGCATAGGTCACCTGAGAAGTCATATGATGCTTCGCTGGGAAAATAACATTCTGATGAAGAATTACAAGGTCAAAAAAGATAAATCATTCACAATAAGATTATTAAGATGCATTTAGAAAATCGATAGGTTTCCATTTTTTGCTGATTTAAAAGACATGTCAGAAAACCATCAAATCCACATGCAAAATGATTGACAGGCAATGTTTCTGATTGCCTAGATTTCTGATTGGGCTGTTTTTCTAAGGGCAGATTGGGCAGTCTAAGGCTGCATCCAAAATTACACTTATTTTTAATAGGAAGTTACTTTGCGACCAGTAAAAAAACGATGTTCTATATAGTATGAAAACATGTAATTTGACATACTACATTTTCTATGTGGTCATTATCAGATGACCTACCAGCATCAGTTGGTTTACTATCATTCACAAATACTACCCCGTGTCCATCGTATGCACACTTCAGAATCTCACTGGAAGTAATAAGTGTGGGTTCTTTTCGCCTGCTCTTTTATGAATATTGTGAATTCAGACATACTAATCTTGGCTTTTGCCTACCATTTAGTAGAAAAAATATGCAATTTTGCGATTCAGCCCATGGCTTTTACAAAGGTGGGTGTGATTTTTCAACACCTATTTTGGTTAAATCTATCATTCATCTCTCATAAATCTGACATTCCAAAAAGTACATAGAAATATCCCACATCTCACCTGAAAGGAAGCACAATAACCCTACATGCATTTCATTGTAAAGGTTAAGTTTGTGTTCCACTCAAAATACATCGAATCACAAGGTTCTTTGTGAGCGATCCAGGTCACATGTTTCCAAAGAACAAGTTCTTTGTTGAGGTCTAACTTCATAAGTCATAATATATGGATATTTTTTGGTCCGTTTCCACTGATTAAAGGCCGTTAATGATGGCAAAATGGCCGAGGATAACATTTGAAGAGATGCTCTTTGAAAGCTGACCCTGAGACATGCTCTCTGCTTTCATCTCTCCCTCTCCTCGTACCCTATTTCTTTTACTCTTCTCTTGAGCTGTGCTTCGGTAAAGTAATGACAGCACTCCCAACAATGCAACCAGGGCTTTTTAAGTGGACCCGACTCTCTGTGATCCATATACATTGTCTTTCTGTCAAGTGAGAGAGGAGAATAGCTGGTGATTCGTGACAATTTTAAAGACTCCGCTGCCAGAGGCCGCTTTAAGGGGAAACGGTGCTGCATTTTTGACGGCTCTCAAGTGGCTGAATGTATCCGAGATGAATTGTGTGATTTGCATGAATATTTCTGCTTTATTGCCAGAGAGCTGTATGAGAGGTAATTGCATTATGAGTCCATGGAAAAATGATTGTGAGTGATAGCGTTCTGTAACCTCCATACATGCATGCATATTGAGGTAGCGGTGAATAGCGGCAATCAAAATAGAGACTCGCTCCAAGAGACGATTTAAAAGCATATTGAAGCATTACATACATTTTTGTGCGTCATAGACAAGTGAATTGTTTCGAGTCCATCATTTGGCTGGAATCCAATGGTCATATCAGTGCTCATTAAATCTCTTTAAAAGGGTTTAAATCAAAAGAAATGCACATTTTTCTGATTTATTTATTTTTTTAACTTGAAGGCCCCCCATATGAATGGCAACTTGGTTGTGCAATTACACAGTAACAGTCGAAGAGAAAAGTTAATCCGACGCATCCTGTGCATCACAATGAGATCTTGTTCACCTAAAGGGACCTGAGAGAAACACTCCCGGTTTGGCCATTCAATGGATTCAAGTACCTCCACTTTCCACTCAGTTGATGGAGAACTTAAACTGACTTTCCATCCTACAGACTATAATGACTATGAAAGAAGCTCAAAGCGTTCCACGCTGTGGTTTCAACGTCAGGAATTGAATCTGCCTCGATCTGACAATGCTTCACTGGGAAAATGAGCCACTTTTGGGTTTAACAGAAAGGTGGTGCACTTGCTAGTTATCTGACAGATCGATACAGCCAATCCCACTCGGAGGAAGGCTGACTTGTAATGAGAGAACTCTGTAGGAACGACTGCCTCCGAATATAATATATGCCGTCAATAAGATGCAAGCAGATCGAGTCCGGAGGAGCAGCGGTGAAACCATGTTAAATAATGAGCAGGAACCGTGTCTTCCTGACCCATATATTGTTTACCTCATTCTGTCTGCCTAGTTTATTCTCTATCCATGTCTCCCATCCTTGTTGATAAAGGGCCGAGTTGCCTAATCCACTTTTGGAGGCCGAGCCACATTATGCTGTCCCGTTTATCAAATCCAAACTCGATTTTTGCAAAGGTTAATGGCCAGGCTTGCAGGGAAAAATAGTGCAAAGGCAAATGTTTTAAGTGGAGCCCTTTGCAATTCCAAACAAGGGATAACATTTGCAGTCTGTATTTCGGATGCATCGGAATGACCTTTGTAAGTATCTGGCCTGATTAAACAGGTGAAGATAGTCAGGCTGCTTTGAGGGGAGCCAACTTTTCCACAGTCATTACCGTAAAAAAAAACAAAAAAACTTTTCCTGAAGGCTTAGAATGAATGTAGTTACTGCAGCAAGCGGCAAAACAAAGGCACACGCTAACAGAGAGCGGTTTGTCCCATAACCTTTTCTCTAGAAGGTCACACAGCAGAGGAATAGGAAAATGTAGTAATTTTTTATTGAGGTGAACCCGAGTCCTCTACTGCTTTGATGATGTTGTTAGTTAAGTAAAGTTATCCTGTTTTTGAGTATAACGTGATGGGAATGGTTGAACTATGACAGCGTTTTCCAGGGAATGTTGACATTCTCCATTGTTAAGCATGAGCGATACCTCAAAGGGCCAAAGAGTGTGTTATTCAAGCCGGGCTATAAGTTGATGTGTTTGTAGACACATATTTCTGGATGACATAAGGGCTTACACCATGAGAACATCAAGGTTTCAGGATATCCAGGTGATGTAATGTCCTTGGTTTGCTTTGTTAAGCATTTCCAAGGTACACTACACTCTCACTATATTAGTCATATTGTACTTGTAACTGATGTGTGTAATGTTTTTGGATATTAAAATATGGTCTTCAAACTGAGTATAATATGCAGAGATAACTAAAAGTAAGCTAACTGATTGGTTTCAAAAAATTTTAAACACTGTGGTTTGCTATCAAAACATTGTTCTATTTATTTTACCATCCCGCTTGGCCCAGCATAGCAACACTGGCTCAGCCAATGGTGTGAGTTTGGGGCGGGGTCATCTGTTTGTTCAACCAATGGCAGATGGGGGAGTGTTTTGAAACGCTGTTTTTTTTTTACCAATTCTGACTGGTGACAGAAATTACACACTTCATCTTTTTATGCATTACCATTTTTATTTGACAGTGAGAGTTTTAAAAGGACAGAAAGGGAATGGGAAATGACAATCTCATATACGAACCGGACTCAAACTCTTAAGAGTTTACATGAGCACCGCAGCTCAATGTGTCAAAGTAAGCATTGCGAACCATTACACCGCAGCTCCAACTAATTTTATGCATTTTTCAAAATAGAAACGAACATAACACCAGTTTCAACCAAAACTGGAAAACTTGTTGTGTGTTTTATTCGTTCATTTACACGACAATAGTGTTTTGGGGGCCTGAAAACGCACACTTTCGAAAGTGCACTTTAAAAAAAAATAATAATAATAATACCGTTAATGTCTCTGTGCAAACTATAGAAATGCTCATTTGTAAATACAATGATGCCATGAGCATGTCCATTAAATGTTTATTCTAGTGTAATATGTATGTGCACAGGTGCATAGTGTTTCTTTACATAGTGACATCGCCAACTACTGGCCTGGCATGAATAATACAGCGTTTTTAGTTGTTTTTGCTGATTCAGGGGATTGTTTTGACAACTGTGTTGTCTGTACACAAAAACTTGTCAAAAATGTGAATTGAAAACTTTTTCATTTTTAGTACATTATTGTTCTGTAACTGTACCCTAAATATCTTCACATATCACCTTAATGTTCTTGGTACTTTCTGAGTTGTATACATTGTAAACGCAAATTACCCATACAGCATTTTTAATGGAGTAGTCAACAAAGTTGAGTCAAAGTTTCTTATACCTGTTTATTGTAATAAGTGAACCGTATGAGCTTTTAAAAAATAAATAAATAAATTTAAAAAACACTTTCACCTGACATAACGAGAAATTAATAGCTCTGGTGGACATGGCGCTTCCTGGTCGAAAATGTTAAGCTGTATTTAATACAGGCAGGTTGACCCATTCTCAGGTCCCGCTGTATTAAAAAGAGATTTTGAAGCTGCTGGCAGGCTTTGTTCTTGCACATAATTTATTCAGTGAGAGTGCTGGGAAAGTGCTGCTATTTTTCTGCTTCATGTTACCAGCGATGTCCCCCTGCCTGCTTCATTTGTATTGAATAATGTCATGCTGTCCCAGACACTGAAATATCGGCCACAAAAAACTCTTATGAGACTCATTTAATTTGCAAGCCGGTGTTTGCGCACACTCCATTATCAGTGGGCCGCACCGTACCGCAGTTTTGTGGTCATCTCATGTCCTTTAATCATGGAAAGGTCCATCTCCTACAAAAACCCAGTGCTTTGATTGACTGGAGAGGAAAAGACAACTATCACTTGAATTTGAAGAGTAATTTTTCTCTGACAGGGATGGTAAACCAAGTACGAAATTGGGGAAAAAAATATGAAACTGTGAAGCGCAAAAGTCTGGGATTTATTTATTATTATTACTTGTCTTTTTTTTTATTTAAACTTGAACATGTTTACGTTTCAGAAAAGGTTAAAAAAAAAAAAATTGATCCAATATCCAATAATGAAACCAATTTATTTATTTGTTGTATTTATTCAAAGATACATTAAAAAAAATATGTACTTGATCTTGAACATGGTTTTAATTTTCAAATTTTTAATTTTAATTAAAAAAAAATATAATTTACAGAATTTTAATTTACAGGGTATTAATTTACAGAAAACCGTTGTCTGCCAAATCAAATTCATGTACTGCGACCAACAAAACAAAACAAATAGGAAAGGTTACCATATAGGACCTCTGCAGACCCTCACAACTGTTTTAATATCAATGTTTGTAATATTTAGACCTTTTTTTATGACAACATTGTAGGCTGTGATATGTCATGTGGTGCGACTCCTATATATCCAAAAATAATAATAATAATAATACTTGTGATGGTTACACCACATGCTGAAAATGGTATAAATGTTTTTCAAATGCACTTGCACCGCTGCGGAGATCAGGTGGTGTGGTTGTTACGTTCTGCTTTGTAGCATCTGTTTAGGCCCTGTCCAGTTGACATGCATAACGTGCAAAGCTAAGCAGTTCATAAATGCCTTTCATCAACTTAACATCTGTTTCACTTTTCTTTCTTTTGTCAGTCATCCAATGCATTACCAGCTCGATCAGTGCCTGTATAAACATATGAGAGTTTGGGGAACTAACCATGGCAAATGTATTTATAGTGATGTTCTTGGCCGTATATGTTCAGGAGCCCATCCGCTTGAATATGTTGTAACACACTACATACAATCACTCTCCTGGCAGCCCTAAAAATGATTGATAATGGAAGGCGGCCTCCTATTTTATAACCCCTTGTGTTGGCGTTCCAGCCTTGGCCGCCCGCCAAGAGGTTCCCGTGGATCTTTGCTTGTCCTTGCTGGTGTACTTTACTACCAGAAGAACAAACAAAGGTGACAAATTACACCAGCTCTTAAACCGCTATTATCCTGTGCTTACGAGTCTAGTAAAGCATCCATCTCTGATGACCACCTCATACATCTACGCCCAATTCATGGGAATTTTTTGACGTTAATAAATAGGATTTTATATAAAAACATCATTGCGGTAAATGTTAAGTAAATGTAATCACCGGCTTATGGATGCATCAGCATAAACAGATTAGCGTCAATTCAAATAAATGCCTTTATTAAACAGCTTTCGTTTAAATCTGGGGCAAGATGTAAAATTTGATCTACATTCCTGCTGGCCACCTGGTAAAGTTTAAACATTATGGATGTTATATAAGGGGAAGAATTTATGATCTGCCCTGAACTTCACCTGTGTTTAGGAACATTGCTTATGCACATGTTTTACATATGAAGTTCATGCATGACAGCATATAATAAACCTCTTTAAAGCTACATTAAGCAATAGGCATAAAATGTGCACCAATTAATGTGTGGTTATTTAGCAAGAACACTAACCTCACAAGAAGCAATGCACGACTTTATTCTAAACTGCTGTGCAGTTTCTACAGACCGAGTATGTGTTTGAATTTGCCCGTAGATTACATACGAATTCTAGTCCATTACTGATTACAAATTACATAATGAAAAAAATATAGTCAGTAAAATAATTAGTTGGATTACACATTTTATATTATGCATTCTGAATACTTTTTGATTACTTTTGACCGAACCTAAGAAAATGTTTTTCATTCTTTGTTATCAACATCAAGAATTGCATTAAACTCCGAGGTTTCCCAAACTGGGGTTGCTGAAAAAAACTGTAGGGAGTTTTTGAAGTGATGAAAAGCTAATAATTATTATTGTAAAACTAATTGTGTGGTCTATAGTTTCTGTGTAATTACAGTCACATGACTAGGCTGGTGTATTCAGTTCCATAAAACTGGAAGGCTTCTAATGTTCTAAATGTTTCTAAAAGAGGTAGAATTTTTTAGAAAGGAACATTTAAGAGAGAGAAAAGAAGAAGAATTAGAGTGAATCAATACATGATGATTAATTTACTGCTATTGTGTAAATAATATGTAATCATGGAATCTATAAAAAAGCAACTGTAATCTGATTATAAGCACTTGAAAATGTAATATAATCTATAGTACTTATTTTTATTTTTTTTTATCTGATTTACGTAATCTAGATCACGTGTAATCAGTTACCAGCACTCCTTGTAGTAATTCCACATTTACTCTGGGCTTCCATTCACATCCAAACCGAGAAATGCAGTGTACATAAACATGACTGCTTCTTTAGCCAGTTGGACCACAAAACTGGATAAAAATTAGTTCATGATGACTACCGCTACAAATGTAACTCTTTGACACTTTCTTCATTGCAAAATATTGCGTTTAGCTGCTGACTAGTTTAAAAAGTATCCTTTTCTGCTTCCAATTTATCGGAAGAGACCCCAGATGAATTGTTACGACATGTAGAGCCTTAAACATTTCCTGGACGTCTAGAGTTATTAAGAAAGATACAGTGCAGAGCAGGGGTTGCCTTCTTTCTCTGGCTCGATTATGACAATGACTTGCAGAATGACGGATTTTGTGAAGCTTACAGGGCGAGAAGGGGATGCTGGGATAGATTAACCTTGAGAAGTCATTGCATACTGAAAACCCAGTTATCTGACAGAAAAGCGCCGGCCCCGTGGGAGGTTCAGGCTTAGGTAAGGACAGGAATGGACAGGGGCGCGATATCAAGCGTGTGTTCTGAATGATGTTGGAAGGCTTGCCGTAAGTCGGGTCAAGTGTGTTTCTGATTGAAAGTGTTAATAGAAACCGCCTGTTGAAAGATCGGCAGCGTGTACGTCACACACATGTGAGACAGATCTCCCGAACACAAGCGCACGCTCTTATCAGCACTAAAAATGCAGTAATGATGACAGTTCTGCAGAAATGAGAGCCTGCGTGCTGATGTAATTGGGTCATGCAAAGTTAAGATGGTTCATTTTACTAGTATTTGACCAGACACACTCACTCTTTCACCTCTGATGCAGAATTAGCTTTTTCTTTTACACATTCACTAAGGTTGACTGTACATTGATAATTGGGAATAAACAGACTGGGTGCTACATGAAAGAACCCAAGACCTGTCCATGGCAAGCTGATTGGTTCCCAGCGGAACATTGATTCCAATTGAGGAGGACCTGCTGCTGTGACAAACCGTACAGTTGATAACATGTGTGAACATGTGGCACATTTTAAGACCCCCTCCCCCCCGGCAAATGGTTCAACAACCCACGCAGTTCCCTTAACAAATATGTCCACCAACCCAACACCATATGCAGTCTGAATGCTGCAGGACTCCCCATGGGAGTCTGTTCAGAAGACAGTAGATATTATTAGTTGTGCTTGTTAAGGCACATTATTATTGCTTAAACTTGTGGTTAGCATTTTTTAAAGTAAACTCTGGGATGTAACACATCCTGCGAGTTTATGCTACGGACCTGAATACTAAAAGCGGAAAACCGGGTGTAAAGTAATTGATTGTAATTTGTGTAATTCTATTTAAATTTAATATATATTTAAATGTCCCAAATTGCAACTTCATCATCACAAATGTGTAATTACAAATAAATAGCATACAAGTCTCAATAGAAATTACATTGAGTTTTGCATAAACGCTTGTCAGTACACTCGGCAGTACTCAGCACTTTAACCATACTTAATAAACAACGGAAGTAATTATAAAAATTACTTATAAAGATGCAATTAAGTCCTACTGAAATGTGCCAAAAAAGCAATCTAAAGTTTAGCTAACTGTATTTAATATAAATGTAAACTATATTATAGGCGTAAGTACCTGAAAACATTCAGTTTGCACATTCAATACTTTTAAAGGGTTTTGAGAAGTCAGGAGTAGCTAAAACCCTACAAAAACAAAACAAAAACAACAACAACAACAACAAAAAAAAAAACCTAAAGCCCTACATAACACATTCTTTAAAGAATCAAAAGCAATTTGACATTGAGGAGACCAAACAATTGGAACAGCTTTTTGGAGGTTGTCGGTAAGTGGTTTCACTGCAGACAAATGTCTATAGAAACTTATGTACACTGAAAAAAAATGATTCATTGAATTTACTATTTTTATTTTTTTTAAGGTAAGTGGTTGCAATCAATTTATTTTAGCTACATTTAAATAAACAAATTTTGCTGAAAGTTAGTCAATTAAATTTGTTTATTTAAATGTAGCTAAAATAAATTGATTGCAACCACTTACCTTAAAAAAAAAAATGTAGTATAATTTTTTTCAGAGTAGTATCCAGCCTTGCCCAGGAAGCATCGGAGTTCTCTCTTTGTCTGAGGTATGGGAAAATGAACAATGTCAGTGACTTTGGCTTTTAAAATGAATTAATATACACAACATAGCGAGTGGAAGGGAGCAACACATCAGGGTTAACCCTAACACCTAGCAATGGGCTAAAAACACTCAAACGTTTTTGCAGCTGTATGATTTATCAAAGATGATTGTCTCCTCTGACTGGGCGTTAGCCGTATTCACATCCTAATAGACAATGTTAATATTTGCCTTTCATCCAAAGTCCACTATGTTTATCAGAAAGTGTCTATTGTATTTTTGAAGACACACCTTTTTTAAGTAGAAAGAGGTCATGTGTCAGTGTTAGCAATTAACATATATTTGTTTAACAGCTTTGGCCTTGGTGATACCTTAAACTTTCCACTGTAAGAATGTTTACATTGTTGATTACATAAAAACGTACACTTAAAAATACATACAGTATATTTTTTGGACATATGTGACCCTGGACAACAAAAGCAGTCTTAAGTCGCTGGGGTATATTTGTAGCAATAGCCAAAAATACACTGTATGGATCAAAATTATAGATTTTTCGTTTATGCCAAAAATCATTAGTATATTAAGTAAAGATCCTATTCCATGAAGATATTTTGTAAATTTACTACTGTAAATATATCAAAACGTCATTTTTGATTAGTAATATGCATTGCTAAGAATTCATTTGGACAATTTTAAAGGTGAATTTCTCAATATTTTGATTTATTTGCACCCTCAGATTTCAGATTTTCAAATAGTTGTATCTCGGTATCAAATATTGTCCGATCCTAACAAACCATACATCAATGGAAAGATTATTTATTCAGCTTTCAGATGAAGTATAAATCTCAGTTTCAAAAAAAAAATTGACACTTAAGACTGGTTTTGTGGTCCAGGGTCACATATATTGCATGTTAATTGCAAAGACAGTGTATTATGATTAAAATTTATATTACATGTATTAGCTGAACTTTATAGTCCTTTTGGTCCATTTAAATAGGACTTAAGTACATCTACAGTATATATCTCATTTCTTTGTGTACTACAAAAAAGTGTACTTCTTTAAAACATAAGATTATTAAAATACATTAATTTAAAATCTGAACATTATAAAGTGCACTTTTAAGCCTTTCATTTCATTAATATTGCATATTATCTGCAAGTACTGTTATTAAAAAATATATACTTTTAAGATTTAAAGTATAGTATAAGTGCACGATCAAAGCATTTGACTTCTTTTTCATAAGGAACTTTTTACTCAGAAATGCATTTTAAATGAATATTTTACATACAGTAAATATGAACATTCTGTCATCATCATACTGATCTTCCTGTTTTCCCCCTGCTTTTTACCCCCCAGATAATAAAAGCATACATTAACCAGTTGTTGTCAAGCACGAAAATAGCACCATAAAAGTGCATAGTCCATCAGACTTTCCAAGTCTGCTGTGCCTTCAGAACAGGAATACGAGTTTCCAAGTCTGCCGTATGGCTTCAGAAGACTTGGAATATGAGCCCATGAATCATACTGACCACTTTTATGGTGCTTTTTTGTTCCTTTCAGAGCTTGACGGCTACTACATACTTTCATCCGGTGAAGAGCTGCCTGGATATTCTACAAAATATCCTACAAAATGTTCCACAGAATAGGAAAAAGTGTAGTTTCAGTAAATAATGACAGAACTTTATTTTTATAGTAAAAACTAGCATTTCTTAGGGGAATTATGTCTTTTTGAGTGCTTAGCTAAACTCTGGGAGCTCAGAGGCTTGTGTGTGAGTGTTTTCGCACGTTGTAGGTGTAGACTTAAAAAAAAACACACAAAAAAAACCCTGTTGTTTGTTTGTTTGCTTCGGCAAACATCACATAGACGTGTTCTATTCCTCAGTGGTGAAACGATTCTCTGTACTTTTAATCGGCAAACAAACGGCACAGGGCTCCTCTCACAATTCTAGAGCTATTTGTTTACATTTACACTTTTCTGTCTTTCTCTTTTGCTTTCTCTCGCTGTCTTTCTCTCTGCCTTCATAAAACTGGCACGGCTGAGTCCCACGAGACAGATTCCACCTTCACTCTGAAAGGATACCCATCTGCCCTGCAGCCAAATTCCTGCCATGTTTTCTGGGAACATTACTCTGCTTTTGAAATTCTCCCATGGTAGGGCAGGAGCTTCTCTTTCAGGGCCAAATGCTACAAATTATTTAAAAGGCAGACACCAAAGTGACAGTCTCCAGTGGGCCTTTATCTACACCAGAGAAAAACTCAGAGTGTGAGTGAATGAGAGACCTGGGAGAGGGTAGCTGTCCTGCGAATATTTGTGGAGACTTGAAAATTGCTCTGAGATAAAACCATGCTGAAAAGATTACATAAGAGACATTACTCTTTGTAGTAACTACAAATGCTTTTGGAGAAGATACTCTGATTCATAGCCATGCCTTTATGTGACAGACTATGCTGGCTGTTTGCATGCAGAAAAATATATTTTGAATATGACAGATTGTTTTTTGTCTTAAAGGGATCTTTTAAAAATCACTTTTACTCTCCCTCATGTTGTTCAAATTCAACTTTCCTTCTTGTTTTTTTCATGCATTTGTTTTGAAGAATGTTCTCGTTGATCTTCACTATATAATGAAAGTGATGCTAAAAGTAGTCTATATGATATGTTCATCTGAGGAACTGGTATTCAATGTATCCATGTATTCAAACTTGGTATGTCGCCTGCCATAACATGTCTTGAATATACACAATTTTATACCGTTTTAATTTTAGAGCTACACCAGAACTTTTCATTGAATAATGGCATATATGTTGGACTCTTCCTCACACAAAATTGTAGTTTGGTTTGGAATATGGAGCACAAGTCATATGAATTATTTATTTTCTTCTTTTTCTTTTTTTGCAGTTCATGGTCACTGTTTGCTTTCATTGCCCTGAAAAAACAAACAAACAAAAAAAAACAGTATGAACACTCTTCAAACTTACTTGTCATCAATTTCTCCTTTTGTTCTGTCATTGTTTACTGACCTTCATGCCATTCCAAACCTGTATGATTTTCTTTCCTCTGTCGAACACAAAAGAAGATATTTTGAAAAATATGATAATTCGGTAACACTTTACAATAAGGTTCATTAGTTAACTACATTAGTTAACATTAACTAATAATAAACTTATACAGCGTTTATTAATCTTTGTTAATGTTAATTTCAACATTTACTAATACATTATTAAAATCTTGTTTACATTAGTTAATGCACTGTGAGCTAACATGAACTAACAATGAACATCTGTATTTTTATTAACTAACGTTAGCGAAGATTAGTAAATACAGTAACAAATGTATTGCTCATGGTTAGTTCATGTTAGTTAATACATTAACTAATGTTTAACTAATGAACCTTATTGTAAAGTGTTACCGATAATTCTAAAGGAGCTGTAGGAATATTATGAAGAATATCCCAAATAAACGAGGATTGAACAATTTATTACAAATTGGCCACAATTTAAGTAAAACAAAGGAATAAATGCTTAATTAGTACCATAAATGTAGTCTATATGATATACTAAGACCAAAAATACCTTTACTGAAAATCTTTGTGTATTCAAAATTGGTACATTTCAATATAAACAAATGAGATTTCAGAGCTAATATATTTCTCACTGTCCATGATACAAAATTATAATTTGTTTTGGAATATAAACCATACCATAAAAATATATCGTATGTGACCCTGGACCACAAAAACCAGTCATAAGGGTCTTTTTTTTTTTTTTTTTAAATTGAGATTTATACATCATCTGAAAGCTGAATAAATATTTCCATTGATGTATGATTTGTTAGGATAGGACAATATTTGATTGAGATACTATTTGAAATTCTGGAATCTGTGGGTGCAAAAAAAAAAAAAAAGATATTGAGAAAATTACCTTTAAAGTTGTCCAAATGAAGTTCATAGCAATGCATATTAGTAATCAAAAATTAAGTTTTGATATATTTATGGTAGGAAATTTACAAAATATCTTCATGGAACATGATCTTTACTTAATATCCTGATGATTTTTGACATAAAAGAAAAATCGATAATGTGTTGTTGATGTTTTGTGCTCCAGGGTCACATATACAGTCATGGCCAAAAATATCCTTTTGATCTTTTATTTTAAAAATTCACAAAAATCTAACCTTTCATTGCATAATAATAATTTAAAATGGGGGGAAATATCATTATGAAATAAATGTTTTTCTCAAATACACGTTGGACACAATTATTGGCACCCTTAGAAATTCTTATGAGTAAAATATCTCTGAAGTATATTCCCATTCATATTCACAATTTTGAGCACTCCAGGGTGATTATGAACAAGAAATTATCCAGCCATGGCTTCCTGTTTCACAGAAATATAAATAGGAGGGGAAACAAAACCCAAATTCCCTTAATCATCCACCAAAGAATATATCTCTGATGTGCAGCAAAAGATAATTGAGCTTCACAAATTAGTGAAGTGGCTTTAAGAAAAGAGCTGGAGCAGTTAAAATTCCCATTTCCACCATCAGGGCAATAATTAAGAATTTCCAATCAACATAAAATGTTATGAAACTGTCTGGAAGAGGACGTGTGTCTATATTGTCCTAATGCACGGTGAAAAGGGGAGTTTGAGTGGCTAAAGACTCTTCAAGGACCACAGCTGGAGAATTGCAGAAAATAGTTGAGTCTCGGGGTCAGCACCTACATCACCACATGCTGTTTGGGAGGGTTTCAAGAAAAATGATCCTTGCTCATCCAAAAACAAACTCCAGCATATTCAGTTATCAGACACGACTGGAACTTCAAATGGGACTGGCTTCTATGGTCAGATGAAACTAAAAAATGAGCATTTTAGCAGCAAACACTCAAGACAGGTTTGGTGAACACAGGGATAAAAAGTACCCCATGTGTACAATGAAATATACTGCTGTATTTTTGATGTTGTGGGCCTATATTTCTGCTGGAGGTCCTGGACATCTTGTTTAGACACACGGCATCATGGATTCTATCAAATACCAACAGATAAAAAATCAATAAGTGACTGACTCTGTTAGAAATCTTATAATGGACCATGTTTGGATCTTCCAACCGTACAATAATCCAAACACAAACTTCAAAAACAACACAAAAATGGTGTCGCTGAGCACAAAACCAAGCTTCTGCTGGCCATTCCAGTCCTCTGACCTAAATCCTATATAAAATGAGTGGAGTGAAACTGGCAAATGGAGGTTTCAAAAAGTATTGAATAAAAGGGTGCCATTAATTGTGGCCAATGTGTATTGGAGAAAAACATTTATTTCATAATGATATTTCCCCCCATTTTAAATTCTTATTATCCAATGAAAGGTTAGATTGTTAGATTGATTGTATTTTTTTTAAAAATAAATGATCAAAAGGATCAAAAGATTATTTTTCACAGCCTTCTTTGATCATATTTACCAAGGGTGCACAAGTCATCTGGACTGCTTTTAACTTTCTTTTATTATTATTATTATTATTAATTTTGCCATTTATTTTGCCATTTTTGGAATTTGGCCCATGGTCACTGTTTGCTTTTATTGCTGGGAAAAGAGCAGCTTAAACATTCTTCAAAATTTCTTCTTTTTTTCTATCATTGTTAATCCACCTTCATGCCATTCCAAACCTGTATGACTTTCTTTCCTCTGTGAAACACAAAAGAAGATATTTTGAAGAATATGAAAATTCTGAAGAAACTAGAAATATTCTGAAGAAACGAGGGAACAACTTGGCCACAATTTAAGCACAATGAGGGAATAAATTCTTAGAATTCTTACAATTAAAGCTGTTGAAGGCTGTCTGTGTTCCTGTGACTGTGAAATTGTCTGTATGTGTGTGTGTGTGTGTGTGTGTGTGTCTGTGTCTGTATGTGTGTCTGTATGTATGTGTTTGTGTGTGTGTGTGTGTGTGTGTGTGAGAGAGATAGCCTTCACATTTTTCCTGAGGTCAGAAAGATCTCAGGGATTTGCCTGAGGTTCTCCTGGTTGGCTTCAGCCTGCAAATCTTATCTTCCATGTTGAGCCCTCCTGACTTTGACCTGGCATACATCAGCATACATTCCCAGAGATGTCACCACGTCTGACCCCTACACTCATGATCGGCACCCTGTCATCCACACTTATCCGAGTTGTCCTCCCTTATGTACATATACCCTCTGTGACAACCTCCAGATGTATAACAGCCATGTCGCTGCTTGAGTAACATTTTCAGACAAAGAAACACAACTTGAACATCGAGTGGTCCAAAAAGGAACAATTAAGGCCATATTTTCTAAACAGGGCAAATTAGCGTGAGACCGCAATCCCATAAAAGTACCAAAGGGAGTGGAAAATTCTTCTGGTGATTTACTGACAACGAACAAATTATAGAACACAGGCTTAGCCAGATTGTTTCCATAAAAACCAATGCAATCTACCAAGAACAGCACAAATTAGCAACTATCGCAGCCATGTCTAACACAAAGTGGGTTAAGACATGTTTTTTTTTTTTAAATATTAAATAATACAGCAAATAACGGAAACCATGGTAAATCAACTTTCCTGATTAGTATAACCCGTTAACTGTCAGCGTCCCGCTGCTTGCCATTCTTTTTTATTGACTTTTTACCAAATCACATATTTTAGTAATCATCCTAAATAAAATATAATTCAAAAGCTTAAACATTCAAAATTTATCCATTCATCATTTTAAGATCGGACATTGCAATAATATGGAAATGGCATTTTTAAAACCTTTAGCAGGCTCCTCTCCCTAGTGGGCGGTGCCAAGTGTCATATTACTAAATTTACTACAATATTTTACAATCAAAACTTTCCTAATCTTGACAAATCACATTTCGTTAGAGTCTAAAGGTTCCGTATTTGGTGACGGTTTTGTGATAGAAGTAATATTGTGACAAATATTTATAGGTTTGTGACAAGAAAATGCAATAAAGAAACAAATAAATATTCAATGGGAGTCACCTAGTGGCTATTTTTGATTTAGCGTTTAAACAAAATCTCATAGGAACCTCAATTTTTTTCTTCAAAACTTCAAATTTGGAACATAACTTACTTAGACATGAAAATGCATTATCCAAGCTTAAATGGTTGTAATTCATGAATGCTTTTAAAAAATAAAAATCAAAGCATATATATCTGTTCAAAAATGTATTCCTGACAGTAGATTTGTATTCCCAAAATAGGGTTTGCTTTTGGTAAATTAGAGTAGGCTTTTAGTAAATCTGAACCTAGTAAAACTAGAAATCTGAATTTTAGTCATTTTTATTATGTCGTTTAAAACCTGTATGACTTTCTTTCTTCTGAGGAGCACAAAATAAGATATTTTGAAGTATATGAATGTTCAGAAGAAACTAGGAATATTCTGAAAAAAAAAAAATGTTCTGAAGAAATGAGGGACTGAATTTTTGAATAGATTTAAATAAATATGTCATGTACAGGGCTTCAAATAAAATATCAAACCAAGTGGCATCTGTAAACAAATGCTGCTTAAGCTTTTCTTAGAACTAGCGCATTTTGAGCCATTTTGTAGTTACACATCTAATTGGTCCCAGGGTGATATTCAGTGGATGTATGAAGTCAGATCTCTCTTACATTCACAAGCACCATATTAACTACAAACATGCTCCACAAACATTTGACTATGAGGAACTTCTTTTTGCAAATTGAAAAGTCTTCTTATGCATCGTTCTTGAAAATAAAATGTCAGTTTTGATAGTTTGTATCTAATGCAATGAAATTCATTTTTAAGCATGACTTCACTGTCCAAATACATTTAGGGGCAAATGATGAAATTAAATCCTAGGGAAAGAAACTGTTCCTACATGCATGAAAAGTGAATTAGGGAGGATGTTTCAGCGAGTTTTAATTGATGGATTGCCTGCTTGTTGGCAAAACAGCCCAGCTTCCTCCAAGACTCAATTATTCATCTAGTATGTGGTCTGCTGTCAAAAAGTTTAGCCTTCCCTGCTGTGTGTGAAACCTCTTCTGTGTGATGAGTACTAACGATAAAGTGTTAATTCTGCTTGTGCAAATCCACACGTCACACAATGATTTCCATTAATGCTTCATGCATGTGCTTTTGCTGAGCAGCTTCGGGTTGCACATTAAAGGAAACAGATAGTGAAATCATTTCCTGTTATGGAGTTTCGATAGTGCATTGTTTGGTATCCTGGTAACACTTCTATGACAACAGCAGGGGATTCTTGTTTATTCAGTCTTTTTATTTTGTTAAAGTCTCTTGTGTGTTGAATTTCAATTGGTCATTTCTGGGCTGCATTCTAGATTATAGGATCTAGATCTATAAACCTATAAATTATTTAATATTGTTAACGAAAACAATTTGGTAATTTTTGGTAACTGAAATAAAGTTGAAATTATATATATTTATTATCATTTTAATATAAAATGTAATATTAGATGAAAACTTAAACAACTTAAACAATATGTAATGTTGGCTAACGTATGCTGAGGTACTAAAATGACTAAAACTAAAACTTAAATAAAAATAAAGCTACACTCTAAAAAAGATGGTTCTTTAAAGGTTCTTTACATGTAGTAACGGTTATATTTAGAACCATAGCATCCTGAAGAACCCTTTTATGCTGAAATGGTTCTTTGTGTTAGAGTTTAGGGTTCTTTATTCCGCCCGTTTGTTTTTCAGATCTGTAACTGTCAAAGCACCTCATTACTGGTTTTCTGGAGTTCAGTGATACAACTGCACAGACTCTCAACACACTCTCAACAGGTAAATGATTTCATTCTTAAATTTAAATACAAATTTAAGTTTAAAATTTTAACTGGTTTCCAAACAAACATGTTCTTTTCTCTTTTAGTTTTTTGGTCACATGTAAGTGAGAGCAGCTCTTTTAAGCTGAGGATACTTCTCTCCTCTTCTCCAATAAGTAGATAACAGAGATATTGAATTTATAATCCATACTGATAGAATTTTTTAATTATTACTTGGTTTTATAAAGCTATCCCATGACTTTATATCACTTTTTTTCTTTTAAGATTGTGAAGGGCTCACATACTGTCCATTTTTGCTACTTTTGGCCTTCGTGAACATAATTGTTTTTTACATAAACAAATGGACACACTGTAATTCTAAACTCAGTTGAGTATTTCAGATGCATCACATCCCACAACCTCATCATCTGCAGATAAACCGTCACTCAGTCACACCGTAATGATGGACTTAAAGGCATATGAAGATATTTCACTGGAACTTGGTCTACATCACATCTATTTTTTGTTTTTATTTTGTTTTACTTCTTTGTGTATTTATCCATGTTCATTGTAAATCGTCATGTTTTAATGTATTCAGCTAATAACTGTTGTTAAGAGCACTGACATTTTTGCTGCAATATTACATGTCATAAAGGCTCAATACTGCTTTTCTGGAGCTCAGCCATTCAGTTACACAGACTGTCAACACATTCAACAGGAAAATAATTTATTTCTTAAAATGTCTATAATTGAACTTTCAAATTGTAACTGGTTTCCTACCGATGAATTTTTAGTTGAACAGAATATGTAAGTGTGACCAGCCCTGTTCAGTTAAAGATACTTATCTCCTCTTCACCACCAAGTAAGTAACAAAGATATAATTCATGTGAGATGATGATGATTATTACTATTATTATTACTACTTGGGTTTATGCATAAACATACCCAGTCACAGGTATCCCATGACTTTATATCACTTTTTCCTTTTAACATACTACTTTTGACCTTCATAAACAATTGTTTTAAAAAAATGGAAACTCAATTGTGCATTTCAGATGCTGTCACATCCTACAACCTCGTCATCTGCAGAGAAGAGAAACTGCCACTCAATCACACCAAAATATGCATAATGATGGACTTTCAGGCATCATAGAGGATTATGAAAATATAGCATTTCACTGGAACTTGGTCTTCATCACACTATTTTCTGTTTCAATTTTGCTTTAAGTATTTATTTATGTTCAATGTCAATTGTCATATATTAATGTATTCTGCTAATAACTGTTGTTAGAGCACTGTCATTTTTGTTACAATTTCGCATGTCATTAAAAATAAATAAATAAAAGTACCTAATTGACATGCTATTGTTGTTGTTTTATTATGTAAAAACCCTAATAGAGGCTACAAGATAATATAAGACCAGGCAGATAGAGTGGTAAAAAACTATATTAATAATAAATCATATATACAAATAATATTAATAATACTATTAAAAATGTAAATATACTAATGTACTAATATTAATGAAAATAAACTATCATTAAAAAGACCATTAAGGTCCTATATAGCATTTTGAAAGCATGGTTCTTTATGGAACCCTATAAAAAAGGGTTCTGCTATTGTTACAAGCTGGAGAACCCTTTTCTGGTACTGTTTAGAACCATTTTTCTTAAGAGTGTATATAGAAATGTTACAAAATCACTAAAACGTAAATTAAAATGACAACTTAAAATGTACCAAAAAAAAAACAAATTTTTTATATACTTTTATATTGATTTTATATATTAAAATCAATCATTTTAATATATAATATAATAGTATATACATAATACAAAAATGATTACTTTTGATTAAATTATTGTTGTAATATTATTAAAATGATTAAATATTAAAAATATTGATATAACAATGTTTAAATAGGCCTAGTTTTTGTTTGTTTTGTTTTTTACTATTCAGTACTGTGCAAGTGTCTATTTGATGTTTTTCTTTTTCTTTTTTTTTATATTAATAATTTAATCTAAATTTTGTTTACTAAAAAGCTAAAAATGCTATTAACACATTATATTATTTCTGTAGATTTAAATAACTTTGGTGCACTTACTGTAAACAACACCAGCTTGCTTCCTGTACATGCTATTGCGTATAAAGTTGTTTTGTATTTTTGTTTTTTAATGAAAAAGCCTGTTCTCGTAGTTGCTGTTCTAGAATAATTGCTGAATGAGGATTGGTGAGTTGGTTGAGAAAGAGTCAACAGAGCTCTCGTATCTCTTGGATCAGAGGCTGATGTCAGATATGTTGTGAGAGAGAGAGAGAGAGAGAGAGAGATACAGACAGATGAGTCAGACTCAACTGATGATCAGCAGTTCACCGGAGCCTGTTCTGCGTGATCAGGGACAGGCCAAACTCATGATAGAGTTAAGACACACAACACAGTGAATGTGCATGCGTATATGTGTGCATCATGGGAAGAGTACGGGGTCAGATGTCGAAGTCTTTAAAAGTCATGAGGTGCAGAAGAGCTTATAAAAATTTTAAAGGTAACATCATTTACACCATGCACACTCAGCAAGAAAACACAAGTTTGGTGGCAGCACTGGGGTCGAGGGAGGTCAAAGGTCATGATAGATTACATGTGTAGGCAGCGCTGAAAGAGAGAAGGAGAACCTGCTTATCAATAAAGGCATGATCTCGTGCAGGACATGGAGAAACAGAAAATGAGAGGCATTTCATTCTACATTTTAAAACATCAGAATGGCATTTTAATCTGATACTGCTCAGGCAACCATCAGTATTACTACAATGGCTACAGACATTAGTGATACCTCAAATCATGTAGCTTATTTGAGAAATTGCTTCATATCTTTTTTTAAATTTTGATTCCATTTTTACACATATTTTTCTAAGTAAATATGTATTAAGTAATAGATTAAAAAAAGTATTAAGTAATGAATATTTAATATTAAAATTACTACTAAAATTATTATTATTTTATTATAATTATGTGTTGCAAAAATATCAAATCAGAAATGTCTTGTATTTTTGTATGATTATTTATTTCTAGTATTTTTTAATGATTATTGGTGTGTGTGTGTGTTTAAAAAGAAAATAATTTTTTTTTACAGATCTTTTTAATTTTTGTCAAATTTTCTTCCATTTTTTATTTTATTTTATTTTTTTATTAATTAATTAGTTTGTTTCTTTGTAATGAGGTCATTTGTATCACCCCAATATGTTTGACTATATCACCCCCCACACACACACAAAAAAATATGAATTCACAAATTAAAAACATCATATAATGGATGAATTCAGGTCATTTTATGTGTGTTTTTTATTTAATTTTTTATGTTATGTATAAATGTAATGCTTTTTTTTTTAATGTATTTTTGAGCATAAAATGTTTATTGTTTTGGAAAATTGGCTTGAAAGAAAAAAAAAGAAAGAAAGAAAGAAAGAAAGAAAGTGGGTGATTTAATTGGAATAAGTGAATTATGGTGAACAAGTAAATGTAGATGTCAGAAAGCAAAGGAAATGAAGTACTCTTATTTCTAAACCATACATATCTGACAAATCAGTATAACGCTCATCAAAAACATGATTTCCAGGGAATGTTTCATCATCCGTGGTGCCTTGAATTCAATGGAACTGAGATTTGAATCAATAACAGAGCTTAGCAGTAGGCAGGAAGTCAAGCGGTTTCAAGCAGGTGCAACTTCCTGGAGGTGTGCAGCAGGGGGTTGGTGGACTTCTGGAGGGGAGATTAAGGAAGTTTGTCTCCAGAGTTGAGAGGGAGGCAGGCAGGAGGCAGGATACGCGAGGAGGATGGGAAACATAGTAGGAAAGGAGGAAGGATGTGGGCTGAACCTCTGACAGAGGAGAGGATGGAGTCGTTCATTAGTGCCAGCGCTGGAGGTTCACAGGAGACTCATTGTCTCACGGTGGGACTGATGATGTGGAAAGAGAAACAGTGAAGTCATCAGCCAAAGTCGTGAGGGGGGGTCAGAAAGCAAATGAAAAGGAAAGATATGGATTGATGATGGACATTTCGTGACATGCTCAAAGTTTTAAAGCGCTACATCAAGATTAGTGATGCTTAGACAGAACTTGACAAACAGCATCAGGTCTACTCAACACTGAACTTTATTCTATTCAAGAAGCACTCACTCACTTGCATATCACTTACAAATTATGCATAAGCTTTTACATTATATTATGCTGTCATTAAAAAAAAAAAAAAAGGAAAAAAAAATCGCTTATGTACATTAGGGTTTTATGTTACATCTAATGTTGATAAATTAATGTTTATTGCATTATTTTAGTGCCATGTGTGTTACCATGATGGTGTTTTGAATGAATGTGGAAAAACGTGATACAAAAATACTGATACTTTTCTGCCAGGACATAATCTATTACATTTCCATGCAATATAATATTACCAATGGAAAGAGTACTGAAAATTTGTACTTAAGTACAAGTACTGTTACATTGCTGAAATAATACTCAATTACAAGTAAAAGTACTGGTGTCAAAACAGTACTTATGTAAAAGTACAAAGTATTCTTCCCAAAAACTACTCGGAGTACTAGTTACTTTTTAGCCGGCGATATTTAGTGATTTACCAAAAAATATGAATTCATATCAAATATCTATGTGGATAATAGCTGCTTTGAACAAAACCCACTTTTATTTTATTGATAAAGTATGTGAATTAGTGGTCCTGATACAGGAAATTCTAACTTCAATACCTTGAAAAATATCAATATTAAGCTCCCCATGAACCAGAAGTTGCAACTGACATCAGTGTTGTGATGCATTTTCTGTATTCTTTGAAACAGAATATTGAATAAAGGGTGGGGTTTTATTGTGGTGCACCTCCTCTCCACCTCTTGTTCTTAGCAGATTCACAGTTAAGTGGTTAAGATTATCTGCTTGTTATGTCTAACATCACGCTTCACTGCTTCTGGGTCATAACGCTCTACCAGATGCCCCAAGAAAACACCAAACTGTGCTAATATACACCAACGATGTCATGTAATACTGAAAAATTATAACCCTAACCTTATCTCCATACTGAAATCCCAAATGGCCAGTCAGTGATTCAGCAAATTTGTATATGCTTGGCTTAAATATGTAGTATTAACAGTGCTCATAAATGGCTGTTGAGATAGTATTCTCAAGTGAAATGAGTAGAGGCTTGGACCCGGACACAGTTATGACTAAACAAGAGGATTCTCCCCAAGCTGTCAAACTGTCGTCAGAGCCACAAAAAGTTAAATACTTTTTTTCCGGTGTATTGACTTATAGGTAATGTAATGTGCACTAAAAAAGTAAGTAGGGTCATTTTTGATTTCATGATGACTTAAATCATTTTCAATACCATTGGCAAAACTACCACATACAGTATATACTGCCATATAGATATTTTAATATTTCAATTTTCTTTTTGTCCATCCATTTTTTTTTTCAAGGCAATCGTTATTTAAAGCTTTGGGTGGTTTAATCCAAGTCTTCTAAAAAGACACGTTCACTTTATATGATGAACAAATTTTCATATAGGCGTTTATTTACATACATATAAACAACGATCAATTACCATTACAAAAATGTCAATCTTAAACATTTGCTCAATCTGTGCATTTGTGTCTTTAAAATAGGGTAACTTTGTTGCAAAAGCTTACAGCACAAGGAACCATGATTTCAAATTTGATTTCAAACTGAATTGAATTTACAAAAAAAGACAAGTACACAGTCAGTAATAAAATTATAAAACAAATGACCTCAATTTAGATGAGGTAGGCTATTTGAAATATGACAACACTGATTTTTTTAAATCAGTGATTTAAGAGCCATTTATTTTGTTTATTTAGATAAATGGATGGCTTTGACCTGTAATGTCTGTACAATGTAGTGATGCAGTTATACACACTAGGATATTTATATGTACAAATCATACAAATATCCACAACATTTCTAGCATAAACTTACATTGTAAAGAAATTAAAGTTGCATCTTTGATCGAAAGACTTTCTGGTGCATTTCTCGTACAGCAAATAAAATTTCCAGTAGCATTTTCATCGGTCACGCGTGGATCTATTCTGAATGGATGACAAACTTTTGACACAGTTTAATCCAGGAGTAAAGAGAAATAATTTCTACTTTAAAAGCACAGAGAGATCGTGATTGCACACAGTCTGAGTGCGCACAAGCAGTTCATTTGTATAAGTCAGGCCTATTTGTTACAATAAAGCGCTTGCCCCATTTGCTCGGGAATGATTCAAATTATGTGGAATACCTGCAATCCCGCGCAGACATCTGTATTGACAGGAGGCGGATGTCAAACAAAAAAAAAAATATATACAGTAGATAGCCTACTGTGGAAAATGAGTATAGGAACCGTGTCCGATATTTCAATATCGGTATCAAAATATAGAGATTTCTCCAAACTTAAACTTAGACTCCATAGTTACTCTGAGCTCCCTCACTGTCTGATCAGCTCTTCAACTCTGCTGCTGCAGCGGCGGCTTTTCCCGGTTCAGATATCAGAGCTTTTATTGGTCCGATTACAATCAGATGTCTTTATTGGCTACTGAAGTGCCATCAAAGGTTTGAATATCAATTAAAATTGTGAGGGTACTCAGTAACGAACTATGATTTAAAAGTAACAAAGTAGATTATTTTGCTAAATTTGTACTTAAGTGCAAGTAAAAGTACAGCTTTAAAAATATACTAAAAAAATTGCAAGTAGGCTACCTGAAAAAAACTACTTACAGTAACGTGAGTAGTTGCAATTCGTTACCTCCACTACTGAATATTACATAATATAATATAATATATACATCCGTAAATATTTTACTAAATAATCCAGTTGTAAACAAATGCATATGCAGTTTTGTTAAAAATAGACATACTGTATTTATTGTTGTTGACCTAATTCAGTTCATAAGCAGTAAGAGGCTTTCAATTTGTATTTGCTTATGATGTTCCTGTAGATATTTGTGCTATTGCATGTTTGCTAAACACGTTAGCATGAGTATCCTGTCTATAGCTGAGATGTGTAAGATGACACAGCAGTATCCTGTTTATTGACTGCAAACAGGAAACTCTGAGCACAGCAAACAGACACACAGCTAAATTATGTTCTCTCTCTCTCTCTCACTCGTTCTCTCTTTATCTCTCAGTCTACATGCAAAATCTCCATTTATTTGAATTTGAATCACGATAACAAGTCTCTTAAAAAAATATATATATAAAAAAAAAGTAGAATGTGCAAATTAAAACAATTTAAGGGAATTTTGTTGGATTTATGTTTTTTTGTTTTGTTTTGTTTTTAATAAACAAACAAACAAACAAACAAACACACAGTGGCTCAAAACTGTTTGACCATTTCAGTTAAACTTTCAAAATGTCAATGCATCTGATGTTAAAATATCAAATGTGGCATGTATTGTAAATAAAGACAGCACGCTTTTCCAGAAAAAAAAAAAACAATGGAGAAAACAGATGGATGGTCTGGTGACATTATGTGTACCTTTCTTACTTGAGCAAACAATAAATCATATGATGCGTCTCCGGGCATGGAGGTGAAACACATCTCGGGTTTAGTGATGGCTGTTCACAGCCGCTCTGACAGACTTGACATTAATGTAATTGGAACAATGATCTCTTGTGTTCGCCACAGGACATCAAAACTTCCTTTGAACGTTTCTTTGAATTCAACCACACTGTGGAAATGTAATTTTTGGGTTACGTGTCACATTTTCTCTATATGCTTGGAGGGAATAATAACATTTGTATCTACTATAAACTAAAAGGGACAAGGCCTTTGACTGGTGGACAAAAATACCTGCTTTAGAATGACTAGCTATGTACATCTCAAAAATAAATACCTCTGTGTACCAGGGTCGGGCATGAACTTTTCCTTCAAGAGGCAATATATTTTTTACATTTGTAAGGGCAATATTAACTAATGTTAAATACTTAAATTTAGCCAGTTACTTCAATCATTTAGAATACATTTATGTAAATTATACAATTAAAATAGGCTACAGGAACTAGTAATATTATGAGAAAAGTCATCATTGATTATCATTGCTCTTGATATTGTAATAATGACTATTAAGTAGATTAATAGCATAATATAAAAACGTGTTTGTGTTTGGGGAAATGGCATGTCATAGTCATGCACAACTCCTGTTATAATCACTGAAGCTGCAAAATTAATCTCTTATTTACATTGTATCTGCATTGTTTTTCTTGTTTTGTTTTTTTTGTTTTTCCGATGAGAGAATTCTTGAGCACGCACTCAACAAACTCTGGCCTCTTCAGTGCTGACTAATCAAAATGCCTCTGATTGGACACTGCATTCATAAGCTCAACAGAAATGGGTGTGATTGGTTACAAGGCTCAATGCTGCTGCAAAAAAATAAAAATAAAATAATAATAATAGTAAAATAAATAAATAAATAAAAACACATGAAAAAACAAACTAAATTAATGTAATTTTGCAAATTGACACTTTTTATTCATTTTCACATTTAATTTTAATCGCAGCAGCCAAAAGATATTTAGTTTCAGTTTTGCTGGGGCAATTTTTGCCCTTTTATCCTAAGTTTGTTCATTTTTGTTTATTTTGTTTATTTATTACCCTGTTGTGGACATATTTTTACACAAGTAAAAGTGTTTACATTGGTCAGTATAATTTTTCACAACACACAGGAATCTCCGTAAACTTGATGTAGCTTGATTGTTTGCTGTGTGAAAAAGTACATTAGCCTATTATTGTTGGGAAAGCTAATACTGTTGTTTGCCAAGCTTTGTGTAAGTAGAATTAAAGTAGGCCTAGATAAACTGCAGTAAATCAACCACTTTGAAAAAGTGAGCAACATTTCAAGCCACTAAAAAAGTAGCTAACTTTTAGTTTACTAACAAAAGTAGTACAATTTTGTAGCCTAAACTAATGAATATGGTAAAAATAAAAATAAATGGTATGATGAGCAAACAAATGTGCTATATATATTTTAAATGCTGTTCTGGATCATTCCAGCCCAATTTTACCTCAGGTTTTAACAAAATCACACCAAAGAACAGAGCCTTGCAGGAGACAAACATCAGATGACAGTATCTTGTGAAAGTTTTTGTGTGTGACAGAGAGAGAGGGAGAGAGTTGAGATGAGAGGGATCTTTGTAGGCAGTTTTAGCTCACTGACTATAAGCGCGAGTCTCTTGAGAAGGGCTGTTAGAATGAGAGACCCCCCACATTGGCTGCAGGAACGCTTCTTCATCTAGCCTAAAAAAGAAGAACAATCTCAGCTGTTCCAAACATAATCACTGTGCTGGAGCGACCCCTCTAAAAAAGTGGGCGAGATGCATCCGACTAAATGAGGATAAGACAAATATCCCATTTTATCTGCTTTCTCTTACACAACGAATGTGTCTCTGGGAATATAAATGGCTCTTTGTTTTAAAAAGAACTGCATATTCAGAAACACACCACACTGAGAATCAGTTATTTTTTTTTTTTTTACATTTTCCAAAGAAAATTACTGCTGTTTGCTTGTGCAAAAGTCACTTACACATTTTTAGAGCATCATGGGTGCATTAACCCTGTTATGAGTGTATTTTAGCAAGTTGCTAAGCTGTTGGGTGTTATTTCTTATGCCTATCCCTAATTCTCTACTATGCAAAAATACAATTATATTAAAAAAAAAAAAAAGCTATGGAAAAAGGTTTACAGTAAAATTTAACATCACATTGTTTGTAATTTTATTGTAAAATACTGTCAAATTAGTGAGTTTTGGAAGTAAAAACTATGAATTACCATGCAATTTATGGTCACACATTACATATGTTGCATAAATAATTTAGTGTTTTCTCATTTTTGTTATCAGTAATGTATGTTAGGGTGTCCTAGGCTACATTTTCAGTTATTTAGTTTGTATTTTATTGTCATATGTGTTAGACTGATGGTGTTTTGTCTTTGTGTGTTTGACCCTGTACACTAATTACAGGTACATGCAGGTATTGTTTATCAATACATTTTAAGCTAAAAAGCAGATTTTGACGTTATATCACTTAATGAATATTTACAAAAATTTGCAGGAGTCCAATAATGTTGTAATGCCAGAACTTGGTTGCCAATTTTATTTTATTTTTTTAACATAAAATGTCCTTATTTTCACTTCTAATGCATATCATGCGTATAATGTATCATTGCTGAATAAAAAGTATACATTTTTAAACAAACAAACAAACAAAAACAAAACAAAAAAGTTACTTTTCAATAGACGTACAAGTCTATGGTATATTTTCACCAGATGTAATACCCACAAAGCAAAAAAAAAAAAAAGTACATTTGATCTCTTTCAAAAGTAATAGCACACCACTTTTGAACCAGCTGCATGGTTTAAAGTGCCGTTTGTGTTCGTAGCACAAATAGTGCTGCACAAAATAAATGCCTAGGTTTAACACTTAAGGTTGGGCGCTTGTAAGTTCCTAAAGCAGAGTATGAGCCTCAGTAAAAGTGGTGCTAGACCAATGAGCTCCACTGGAGGAAATGTTCTGTTATCTCCAACATATGTTGGGAGAAGTGAAATTGAATTCTAGACAGAGGCCAAAAGGACTGTCAGGTGTCCATATTTCATTTTCACAGCCACGGGTTCTCCAATTTCAGCCCACTTGTGTCTCGCGTTTCTACTGAGCAATGACAAGGGTTAAAGGTGACAGGCTGTTTCCTGTGAAAATGTGATGTTTGGAAAATCAAATCTTAACAAGCTGGATGTTTTGCCACCAAAACACATCAAAAGCACAAGTCTATGGTGAAACTTCTTTTCAAATGCTTGTAAAAGCAAGGATTACAAATACAGTATTATTCAGATGGACAAGGCATCTGTCAGTGAGGTTTTCATCATCATTGCTCAACTTCTTGAGAATCTGCAATAATGTGCATCCGTTAACCACAGAAATTAATTGGAAAACAGAAAGAATGGCATAGCGTATTAGACGTCCCCCTCCCTGTCTGTGCAAATGATCCTAGCATATCACAAGCCACACAAGAAAAGAGGAAAAGAAGAAAAAAAAAATCAAGACACATTTCAGTGAGCAGATCGCCTCCCATTGATCTCCAGCCACCGTAGATTCCTGCTTCATGAGAGCGTTTTCAGGGAAATCTGTCTACTGCACTCAGGCGTGTAAGAAGACGATGGCAAATTGATGCTCCTTGCTGCGAGCGTCTCTCAGCCCCTCAAATGCATTTTATGTGTAGAAGGCCTGTTTTCTCTTGTTTACCAAAAGCTGTTCTCTCAGAGTGGATAACAACCCTGAACAAATATGACTCTCAGCTGATGCACAGGCCACACGGCGAGCGCATGAATATGATACTCATTACTGCCTCAGCTCACAACAGAAATAACAGTGACACTGTTCAATCCTTCACCGATGTCTGGAAAGTCTTTAATAAAACTCCATGACTACCATACCATATGTGGGTCCAACTAAAAAACAGTTGCAGATGCTGCTTTGAAACTGTATTTTGCCAAGCTACACGCTCAGTACAACTACAGTCAGATGTTGCTAAAGACAGTGATATGAATGGATATAGCATATTTTGTAGTATATAATTACAGATTACGTAATTCACTTTAAAAGGCAGTATTCAAGGTTTCCACACTTAGTTACCAATGAATTTAAATGATTTGTCCATGGATTTTTCAGTTTCAGTATAATATATTTGCTGTTTGACAGGAGTGACCCTTACGAAAAAGAAGTTTATTCAAGTGTGCTATTAGTATACTTCTTTTAAACTTAAAATAGTAAAGTATACTTTTAGTCTACTTTTTATGTACTTCTCAGAAATTGACTTTATGTACTTCTCAGAAATATACTTAAAATGACATTTAAGTATACTTGACATACTTAGAAAAAATCTAAATATATTTGAGCTATACTTGTGCTATACTTGTGTTTTCATTGTTATATTGTAGGGGGCGCTAGTACACATCTTCTGTACAGAATTTCCAAAAAAAAAAAAAAAACAAGTGAAAAAGAAACCAAAACAACAGGTGCTTCCACATGTAATCTAACATGATCATCAAACATAAAGCAGCATCAAAACTGTGTAACGTTATGGAATAAAATGTCAACCGATGAAGAGGTAATAATGACTGTCAAGCTTTGAGGTGTTGATCGACTTGATTATCATTCTGATTCCAATTCCAGTAGTCTTTTTTTCAGCTTTTTGTTCAAAATGTTGTTTATTCCTTTATTTTTTTTTAATTTATTTATGAAACTTACCCACATTCAAGTGTTTTAAAAAAAAGAATGCATGAAGCTAGAATAAAATGTTTCTGTTTACAAGCAGATACTCTGTTCTTTCTTTTGATGTTTTGTATGTTCAGATATCCATATAACAAAATATAGCCGATACAAATTAATACCTAATAGGGATATAGTAGTATACTTAAAGTATGATGTAAAGTTCACTTTAAAAAATTACGAGTATACTTTCAGTATAAAACTTTTAAACTAGTAGTTTACTGAGACTATAGTTCAAAGTGTACTAAAAATGCTACAAGTATTTAATTAGTAAACTATCAGTATACCTGTATGTTCACTTTTAGTATAATTGTAGTACAAGCTAAAAACATTGATGTAAACAAGTTGTGTACTCAAAGTTTACTACTGTTATACTTAAAGCATACTTAAATGTATACTTTTATATACTAGAAAGTGGGCCAATTTAGTCCCAAGGAGTATTGAAATAGTACACTTACAAGTATACTACTATACACTGATATTTGTATGCTTACTACATAAAGTATACTTAGAAATATACTTGCACTTTACTTAAGTATACTTAATAAAATAAACTTGAAGAATACTACTTTTTGGTAAGGGTAAACAAGTCTGTCTGATATAAATATGATAATTGATAATTGTATGATTTTAATTCTAATTTTAGAATTTCATAGGATGCAAAAAACTTCATGAATTTAGGCCAAAAGTTTCTGCATTTCTTCAGCATTTTAAAATGTCCTGGAAATTGTATGCCATGTAACTCGCTCCAACCAAACAAGTATGCAATGCTGTTTCTGAATGTTTCTTGGAACTATGGTTTCAGGATACTCTGAATCATTAAACTATGCTGGTGATGACAGAACTTGCCATCTTAGTTGGCTATAAATGCTTTTGGGAAATGAATCGCAAATTACTTCATAATATCTCTCGCAAGATCCAAGCTATTACCATGCAAGAAACAAAACTTTCCACACGAGAACAATGAACAAGTGCAACTGGAAATGGAAGGCGACAAGCTTTACACTGTAAGTTGTTGGCTTGATTTATCAGCATTTTAATATTCCTCTAGTCATAGAGCTTTATAGATGGATGCCAAGTTGGGTGGGGTGGAATCTGCGATCTCTGACCCAGTTCATTTGCTGGCTTCCGTCAACTGGCAACCCAGGGAGTTGAAATACAATTGTGGAAATTGGAAGTGGGCGGAGTCAAACAGAACTAAACAAAAATATCTTGACTCTGAACACACAATAACTGGCTGTAGTGTTGTTTTTTGGAGAAACAAGACTAGGAATTTAGACTGTGAATTTTCCTAGATATCTGCAAAAAATTACGGTATTTGTATGCTTCAGCACAGTCAAAAACAATGACCTCTAAAATGTAGTTGGTAGGTAGCAGCATTGCTACATTCAGTAAGTGGCTCCTACAAAATGGCATTGTGACTCAGAATGAAAGAAAACAGTCTATGAATCTTGGTTGTGCAATCAAAGAAAGAGTTTTCATTCCCTTTAGGTGACCTTAAGGAACAATTCAAGTATGTTCAAGCGAGCATGCACACTAAAATCCACGACAGGAGGGTGGGGGAAGTTCTCAGTGTTTTAGATGATACTGAGATTGCTTCTGTTTTTAATATGATGTCCCTTATGCTCTCTTAATATGCAATCTGGTTTTATCTTTACAAACGTCTCGCACACTCATTCATCCGCTGCAGACTCGTTATGGGTGATAGGAAGAGAACAGCAACAGTGGGCTCGGGTCCAGCCCCGGCCAAGGGGATTTAATAAATATGATCTTTCCCACTGTAATATTTCATTTCTCCTATCGCGTACGCCATCACATGTGTACGTCTCCATGTTCTCTCATTGCATCACAAGTGAAGGTGCCCTTTAGAGAAGGACAGCAGAACCAAGTAAACACTCACAAACTTGCTGCGGAAAGTAGGGCATGCTGGGAGTTTTGTTTGTGGGGTTTTTATAATACAGAAGAGTCGTTTCAATGAATGTCACTGGAGAAACATGGATTGCCTACTAATAATTAGAGTCAAAGCAGATGACTTTGTTTGCGCTCAAACATTATTACAGAGAGGAACAGTCTTCAGGCATATTAAATAACCCTGACGGCACCATCAGTCAAACTAGACGTCAGAGATTGGAATCAATCCAGTTCATATGAAAACCATATGCACCAGGCTTATCTACATATTCATACGGGTACTTCATGCCTTGTCATTAATAATCGCATAACGTGGCTCTGGATGTCTCCATGGCAATGCAATATGATGCAGCGGCGTCCTCGCGGCCAGGAAACAGAGTAGAACGACTGATGAGAGAGAAAGAGGATGGGAAAATTGATAAGACGATGTGGAATCAGCCAGATCTGAGGCCTCGTGGGACAAATCGGGACCAAGATGAATATGGATTTCCATTAGGGACTGAGACGCCTTCTATGCAGGTGATTTGTTCTGAAATATCTGCCAGCGAATCTCCTTTACTTGTGCGTTTCCGGCTCCTTCACCAAAGTCATTTGCGAGACGAGGTTTTCTTTTCCGTTTTTTGTCCCCCAGGCGACGTTGAAAATTAAAAAGCAGTTGAGTGAAGTGGCAACTAGCAATCACCTCATCTTTTCAGCACACCTCTCGCTATCTCATGCAATACTACGCCACTTTTTATCAGGGAAAAACAGATAAAGCAAAAACGTATCCAAGAGAGCGGGGAGACTGTAGAAGCATCAGTCATGACCTGGTGCTAATGATCTCTCATCAAAGCCAGAGTAAGATCCACGCTTATGAACACGCATGGTGTGTGCCTGCAGCAAGAATCACCAATGAGCCGATAACGAAGCTTTGCGTGCAAAATATCACCAGTCTCCCTGCTCTCCGGAGGACTTGATGTGAGCCTGACACATGCACATCATGGAAATTCCTGAAAATAGCTCAGGATAGTGGTGTTTTCTTCGCAGGGTGCCATCATGTCAGGAAATAGTGGCAGCTGAGGTATTTCTGATCCCAAATGCCATGAATTACAGATTAGCCAGCAGACACGCAACCTGACATTGCAGCGAACGCAGCAACATGCTTATTGCAATATTCTAGAAACAAGTCTGAGCCTGTCCTCTCCTAGTGATGGTATACATTAGCACTGTATGGATACTGACAGATTACACATTCCTCTCTAAACACCAGTGTCTGATTTCATAGTCCTTCACCAAGTCAGCGATCTCTGTGCTGTGCCAAGTTTGCCTTGATTGCAAAATAGTACAGTAATTTGTTCCCTCAGGTTTGTCGTTTACTACGGAAATAGTTTCTTAAGCCCTATTTTATCCTATTATGTGGAGATATGAGGTCATGTAATAATTACCGAAGCTTCTCTGTGATTTTAATCCCGTCCAAATTGACCGCGCCTGTAATTTTTTCCTGTGCCAGTAAAGATTACAGTCTTTTACATTCAATATCATTTTCTGAAGAAATAAGGCAAGCTAGTGCAAATTGACAAATCTTGTTAAAAGCTTGTGAGTCTACTCTCTGTGGCCAAGTCAAGCCTGTAGACATGTAACTATCAACGTACATCAAGCACTCCAAGTGGACACTGACTAATAAGAAGACACCAGAAAATTACAAGATGCACTTCAAAGAGGGAATTCCCAGGTGAAAAAACAAGTACACTTACATGTACTTAAAGTGCTCTATTTTTGCACACTAATTTTGTACTTAATATACTAAAAATGATCCTTTAGTACTTCTTAAGGCACACTTAAGATCATCTAAGTGTACTCAACTGTGCTATTTTGAGACATCATGAATATAAACTAAAATTCACTTTTAACATACTATCTTTGTATTTAAAAAATGTATTTAGCTTCCACTTGTAGTACACTTGAGTGTACTAGTGTATGAAAGGTGGGTTCAAGTGTACTACAAGTGGTAGCTAAATACATTTTTTAAATACAAATGCCTCTTGTTTCCATATTTGGTCATGTTCCTGTCCTTGTTCTGTGTGATTATTAGTTTATTCAGTTCAGGTGTGTCTAATTATCTGTGATTGTCATGTGTATTTAGTTCCTGCCTGTTTAGTTATTTTTCTCCTGGTCTACTCGTTACTCCCTGTCGGTGTCAGCCGTGCCTTGTCTTGTCCTGATGTCATCTTTAAAGACTATTACTTTGAGTTATCTCCTTGTTTGTGTGTTCCTCGTTCCTCCCTGCTGTGTACACCGTGACAACAAAGCTAGTATGTTAAAAGTGCATTTTAGTTCATATTCATGGTGTCTCAAAATAGCACAGTTGAGTACACTTAGATGATCTTAAGTTGACCTTAAAAAGTACTAAAGGATAATTTTTTGTATATTAAGTACAAAATTAGTGCACGAAAATAGAGCACTTTAAGTACATTATGGAAGTGTACTTGTTTTTCACCTGGGTTTTTATATGGATTTATGAAGCATTGTGCGGTCATATTTCATATTTTGCGATGGACCAGATATATGTGACCACAGTGTGTAACTGTAGTAGACACCCATTTCTGTGAGCTCTACAGACATTGCTTATCTGCTGCAAACTGATGATAAACATTACATGTCCACAGTAACAATTACTTTACAGACATACTGTATGTCCTAAAAACTAATCCCGGATTTAGATATAACAGTTATTTAAGATAGTCTTTGCAGAAATCAGATTGCAACACCTGATGTTTTACTGCCAAACCTCCAAGCGTTGATGTCTTTCAATCTTCTGTTTCTTAGACACTCAGAGGTCAAGCAGCTTTTCAGTAAAAACATGCTGAGGTCAAACGTTTATCACAGAGAATCAAAAGTCACATTCAAGAACCAATACCTCAATGGACAATGGCTGAAGATATAGATAGAGCATAAACAATATGGTCAGCCTCGATCATTGTTCAAAAGCAAGAATTCAGTGTAATTTTCAATAGATTCCGCACTGGTGTTCAGAACAAAAGCAGTGAGCAAAGAGATAGTAAAATGGATAAGAAGTGATTGATTTCATTTGAATGTTGCATTCCCTTCACATCACTTCACAAGCGGTTTTACCATTTCTCATGGTAATTACCGTTTTATTATAATTTCTAACAAAATTGCCTGATATAATTCCCTTATCTTGTAAAGAAACCACGTGGCTTTGTTCAGACAAGCAGAAAAAGGTCTGAAAAAAAAAAATCTATTTTGTTGAAAACTAAACAGTCTAAACCACATTTTAAAGCACATACTAATGTGAACATTTTTTTTTTAGGTGTTTCAGGACACGTCATTCATACAGTTGTGACCACTGGCATGCTTCAACACAGCTTCTATCAAGCACATTTCATCCAGTCCTGGGCATGTGATGTACATCAAACAGAGGCCCCATCATAAAACATTCCTCCTTGTGATGGCTACCGGACTGACACATGGCGTGAGAAAGCTAAGACATACATGTTTGACATTATTAATTGCATGACTGTATGTTCACAGTGGAGCATGACGACAATGACTACCGGGAATGTTGGGAACATTGATCATCATTCTCTATCTTATGTGTTCATGCCTGTGGATTCAGAGAAAACATGTGCTAAAGTAAACACTGACAGCATATGGTGATGAGAGAAGGTAAGCCATTGTTACATAAGGCACTTCTCATTTCTGCAGGATGTCAAGGGAGTTTTTCTTACCTGTCTTTTGTAGAGCACTCTGAAGAGGTACAAAAATGAGGGATGGATCTTTAAAGTTGTCAAACATGCTGCATACTGTGGCGCGGTTCCAACTTAGAATTAAGCATGGAGAACATTTTCTATAATACTCACATTGCACGTGGTGTCCCTTTAACTGAGAGCTGTGATGACAGACAAGATTTTCCATGCATTTGTCTGTCAGTATTAACTCTGAAGGTATGTAGATTGAAGATGGTGTGTAGTTTTTCTCCTTCGCCCAGGGACTGAGTGAATTGTCATTTGTCATTGTCATTACATTGCCTAAACACTGGCAGTGTGCAACACAATCGCTTCTGATTGGGTTCATGAACGTTAATTAGCTGTTAGCTGTGTTATAATCAGCATCAAAAACACAAAGTGCATTATATTGTATACATATGTGCTTGTCAGATCATGCCCAAATTGTATAATTAACTACATGAATTTAAGTGTATTAGCTGACAGAAACACAATGTCATAGTCAACATAGGTGATTTATGAAGAAACAAAATCAGGTAACTACCCATACAAAAACTGTATGTAATGTTACATTATAACTCCCCATTATATTTTAAGAGAAGCATTAGATTTTAAATAGCATCCAATCACATAAAATGACAAATCCAAGCAGAAGACCCTGCTAACCGGTTGCACCAGGAGTGGACTGAACAAGCGTGCAATTGGTAAATATTAATTCTGTTATAGCTAATGCCCACTTACCTGCCGCTCAGCAAAACACTTAGGTCTACTGCGGTTACATCATGTTACATCACCTACAGTAATTAATATTCATGATCTGATAGGGTTTAAAATATGCCCCTGTATTTAAAAGGTAAGGTACTTGAAAGAATATCTTCATAGTACCAGTAGTAGTGTCCACAAGACCATGGTAACACTATGACACTTTGTCTCAAGTACAATTCAAGTCTCCAGTACACTGTGATGTACACTGACCTTACCATTCAAGCTAAAGACTTTTCAGAATTTGATGAGAATTGTGTCAAATTATTTTCATCACCAGTGCAGAGTTAGCAGAGGAGAGTGACTGTTTTTACTTCTGCACTTCTTTCTACCCTCTGGCCCACAAGTAAGTCCCTTGTCAACCCAAACAGCATTGACATGCATCCATTTGGCAGCGTCTGCGAGTGTATGTGTGTGTATACACACTCCCTTGCTCCCACGGCACCGCCTGGCACGCAAACACACTTCACATGTCTTTCCAAAGTGATCCTTCTGTTTTCTGACCGCCCCACGGAGGAGAGAAAGAGTCAGAGGAGAGGGAAGCGGGCGAGAAGGGGGGTCTCACAAGCAAACACTAAAGGTTACTGCACTCATTCCCCATTAAATATCAAGGACAGCGGTAATTGCAGCACCCTGTTGTCAGGTTCCAGTGGCACGGTGGGCCATCTCATCCATCTGACCTTGGAAATGAGAGAAAATGGCTTCTCCGGTGATGGGGAACCATTCGGAACAAATGTTGTGACGCTGTATTGTGGTTAATTACCTTGCGTCGAATGTGTCGCTAATAACTGCCTTGTCAGAAATGGCCCTTGCTGCCGAAATGTATGGGATCAGCAGGTGATGGATCTCTTTCAGGTTGTAACCTGTGGTACACATGATGAGGTTTTCTGAGGGAAGGCTGCAGCATAATTGAGGCAGAGGGCAGTTAATGTGAGCGAACCCCAGCTTACATGGAAAAATAAAAGGGTAAAGATAAACTGTGAATGGTGAAGTGACAGAATGAACAAGAGGTGGCCCGAAAAAGAACAAGTGACGGCATGTAATTAGCACCATTCCTTTGCATGGCCTCGTCAGTAGGATGGGACTTTGGTCGTGCCGATGCAAGTGTACAAATTGTTGCTAGGCCATTGTGGGAGTTGCTCGCTGTTCAAATATAGTGCCCTGGTGTGCCAGCACAGGAATGTGGCTGGTCTCTGGTTTGGTAGGGCAGGGGACAGAGTTAAATACAAGGATTAGAGGGAATTGATGGGAATGCTAACTGAGCCAGCCAGCTGCAGTAACCAGGGCCAAGGTTTGTCCCTGTCTTATCGTGGAGTCTGTCAGTGGTTGATAGTGTGAGAGGAAGCTCAGACCCCTGGCACGAAAACCTCAACTTTCTCCCAGCCCCACTGACCCAGATTTTCGCACCTCCACTCAGAAAGTCCCAGAGAGCTGCTTCATTGAGCTTGGCCTGTGCTGCTAATTAAGACACACAAGGGAAGCCAATCCAAAGACGTCAAGTCTTTGTCAGAAAATTCCATGCTGGTTCTTTTAGGTAAAGCTTGATTTACTGATCACCCCGACACTTAATTATTGGATTCTTCATCCTTCCATTTCTGTAGTCCGTCTGATGTTTAAAAGTATTGCTAGCACCATGCGGCAATGGCATCACCTGGAAAGTGAGAGAAGGGCCAAAATTGTCAGCATCTGTAATGCTTATCAGTTAACTATTGAAAGTTGTACAAGCTCTAACTGGAATCACCTCAGAGTCTCTTAACTACTTTGAGGAAACCATGACGTCTCTTCAGCCGGAACACTAGCCTTAAATCCTTCAGATGTTGTCTGCACCCCAAAGTCATTTCAGGTGACTGTAGAGGTTAACAACAAGTGGTTGATTCCTATTAGAACTCACCTGGGTATCTGTCTGTCAGTAATGATTTGTGTTGTTGTCGTACTTGTTGTTGTTTTGGAGCAGAAAAAACTAGGCCTGCTGGGAAACGGAGTTTAATGTTCACTATGTGTTTTCCTCTTTTTCCCTCTCTGAGGACAGCTGCGGCGTCTTCATCCATTAGCGCTTGGATGAGTGAGGTGTGCGGCGCTGTGTTGACACACTCGGCTTCCTTCCGGCCTGCTTGATAGGAAGCCATGTCTGGCAGCTCTCTGGGGCATAGGCGATAGTCTCCAGCAGTCTCCTGTCTGCCACTCATCATGGCTAGAGCTCTGTCACAGTAAGCTGTCAGTACCATGAACGATGAGGACTGGTAAAGTGTCTCCAGAATGAAAATAGGTTTTACACTCAATGACGGTCAACGTGCTGTCAAGATTTATTTATCGTAAACTTACGTATGACCCCTATGATGTGTACCGCTGAAGCATCAAAATAGAGAGATCTTTTTCCCTTAGATGTTAGCTTACACTCTAAACAATGATGGGTTAAATACAACCCAGCGCTGGGTAAAATATGGACGAACCCAGCAATTGGATTGTTTAGACCCAGCAGTTGGGTTACTGCCCAGAAGGTTGGGTTAAACATTTAACCCAACTGTGGGTTGAAAACAACCCAGCATGTGTTCTGTCCAATATCTACCCAGCACTGAGTTGTACTGAACCCAGCATTTTTTTTAGAGTGTCCTTTTTCAACCCTGTTCCTGGGGACCCATTATCCTGGAAAGTGCATTTCCGCTTGGCTACAGCACACCTTTCTGTAATTTTTCAGGTGATCCTGAAGACCTTGATTAGCTGGTTTAGGCGTGTTTGATTTTGATTGTAGCTAAACTCTGCATGACAATGTGTTCCCAGTAACAGGGTCAAATATCCCTGTTTGCAAACTGCTATAATTAGTTTTATATGCTATGGCAATACTCATATATAGGGTTAGGGTTTTCCATGTATATGTGTATATATATATATATATATATATATATATATATATATATATATATATATATATATATATATATATATATATATTTTTTTTTTTTTTTTTTTTTTAAGATTTATTTTTGGCATTTTACATTTATTAAGATAGGATAGTGTAGAGTAGACAGGAAGCGAAGTGGGATAGAGAAAGGCGGGTGGGATCGGGAAAGGTCCTCAAGCCGGGATTCGAACTTGGGATACCTGCAACACAACGGCATTATATGTTGGTGCACTGCCCATTAGGCTTTTGTTGCCGACAGGGGTTTTCCATATCTTTGGCAGGTTACTCGCCAACGTCCGCTTATGCTACCGACATGTGATCTTACTTATGATTTTGGTCTTGTGGCTAATAGCTAATAACTGCAATAATTCTCATTTCTAGGCACCAGAATATCAGATACTTGGAGGTAGACTCTTTTGGCTGCTACACAGCCACTCAGGACACACACACACACCCTAGCAACCACATATGAGCACACTCTCATATTTATTAAGCATTACTGCAAACAATGTTTGCATATTATATTTAAAAGCAAAAAAAACTAACAGTTCAACTAAACTAGAGGAAATAACAAAGAGATGCATCCTCAACATGAAGTCAATTTCACTTAAGATCATATGAAAGCTGACCCTTTCATTGTGACCCAGCTATGCTGTGTGTTAAGCTAACAGTCTGTTTTATATCTGTACTCCTGGTTCCTGAGGGGTTGTGTCTGGGTGATGGCACGCATCATGCCTCATTTCCTGGAGAATGCAGGACACAGGGCTCGCAGCACTGCAGGCCGGTCATGAGATATGGGTTAGTCATTCTCAGGTGTTTACACAGAGAAATAGAGAAAGAGAGAGGATCTAATGCTACTCACATTTCAATGGGGAATAGTGAGATTTTACCAAACGTTTAACCCAACAAACACTTTTACAGTACTTGTACAAATTGTGCTTTACTTTGTGAGGCGAAACACTTTTAAATAATGCTGTTTTATTGGGTTACAATTGCAAAGACAATTATGGGACCACAATGAAATGCCTCATTTGACTTGTTCAAGGGATTCTAGAGAAATGAATTATGATATACAGTCTACTTTTGCAGTTTTACACACTCTTGCAGCAGTAGCCTCACGGTTTATACTAAAGCTATATACTATTTTACTAGCTATGTCTTTGCCAACCCTCTATAAAGTGCACTGTTAAACATGTTTATATTAAATGGACACCAGCTCATGCAGTCTCTGGTGAGTCAACAGTCACACCTGAATCCCCAGCCAATAAGATCATGCACAGGTGTTTGCAAAACAACTCTGATCCGTCTCTGAGTGTGCTGACCCGGCCAAGGTAAAACAATCCGGTCAGAGAATGCCTTAGTCATGGGAAAATGACATAACCAGTGTGATGGGAAGATGGGAGCAGTGCAGGAAACTGTAGATGACACACTGCTCAAACATATGATATCATAGTCTAAAGTCCATAAAAGGATGATATCATGTGTGTGGTTTTGAATGTACAAACAAAAAAAACTAAACACAGAGTCAACACAATCTTAAAATCTGAGGTAACCTTCAATCATGACGTATGTGACAACCACAGACCTCATGTCAGCGGCTTCATATGATTGGGTGAAACTGAACGTGCCACATTTTTACCACACTTTCATAGTAAACACTTTTTAGTTGTGCTGATACAAGAATCAATAAGTGTTGTTTTTTTCAGAAAACCAATTTGAATGATTTGTAAATGAATTGGACTGATTTTTGGTTTTTGAGTTCTTAATTTCAGATTCAGATTTGGTGACATGCAGACATGCAGTGTAATACAGGTGTAATATATTTATTATTAATTTAGTGTGATTTTGTGGTCTTTTTGAAGTTTTAAAGATTCTGTCCCATTCATTGTAAATATTATTATTTTTTTAATTTATTCCTGTAAAATCCCTGTTGATACTATCAGATCCAGCCTAAAACAAGAAGCAGTCTGAACTTTATTCTGACAGTTTTAAAAGGAAAGCACCGTTCAATATGTCATGCTGTCCTAACAGGGCGAGACAAGCTGTGCTAGTTATACTGAAAGTAACAAAAAATAAACTTTCCTTGATTAAGAAAGCCCCATGAGAGTACAGACGTGGAGTTAGTCACTTAGTATTCACTATTTCAACCGCTCAGTGTGTACTCACTGTTGCTATTGTTACCATGACAAAGGGCCTCAAAATCCCTTTTGAATTTTATCATGATTGGTTAAATTACTGGCCATGTTAATACAAATCCAACTCGCTCCAAAATCTCATTTTCATTCTGTTTCCTGTCATTATTCCTAATTCTGCCTCACTCTGTGGATTCGGAAGCCACGTTGCCATGGTGACGGAATTATTAATTTGCCTGTTTCACCCATCCAAAACTGAGTGAATGCACATGAGCAGTACATTGAACAGATAAGATGAATGTGTGTTATTGCGATGCATTTACAAAATGTGATAATGTGCTAATAAAAAGTGGCCTACTAATGAGGCAAAAAGAGTGTGATTGTAGATTATGAGTCTATTTAGTCTTTTCTCTCTGACATGTTTCGTCACGGGTTGTTGGATTTTGTGCACACATCCTGAACTACATTATAATGAGCATGTGTGCAATAATATGATACATTATTCACAGATCCGTAGTTTCAGAAGAGAATTAAATTATCCAATTTAAAGGTGAAATGTTTGATTTCTACGCCACTTCCACCACAAGAAAGGATAGTAAAAATAATGACCTCCAATGTTTTCAAGTCATATCCACAACTCACATCTTACATCAATAATACAGTAAATGTAAATAGTAAAATAATAATAGTGTGAAATATTATTATTGCAATTTAAATAACTTATTATTTTAAAATGCAATTTATTCCTGCTATGGCAAAGCTGAATATCCATCGGTCATTACCAATCAGTGTCACAAATTCGAATTTGACACAATTCTTCAGAAATCATTCTAATATGCTATTTATATTTGTTAATTATTAATAAATTGTAAATATGTTTAATTATTTTAACGTCACGACTTAACTTGACTTATACACATAAAATGAATAAATAAACATTTTTGGCAGAATGAAATATTTTAATCCTTTCATAATACAATTATTAATAATATTATTAAAATATTTTATTTGAATTAATATTTACAAAATGTATTATGAAAGAATTAAAAAAACAAAAATCACACATAAAATATTTCAAAATCATTTGAATTCATTCATTCATTTCTTGATTGAAGTGGGGCCAGTGACATTATAAAAGAGAACTACTGACCCAATAAGTCAATAAATAAATAAATAAAATTAAATAAAATTTAACCCTGGTACATATTGCATATCATTCATAAAAGGATAGTTGCTTTCTCATTCTTTTCTCTGCTCTTTCTTTTACCAACAAGCATGTGTGGGGTCTGTTACACTGAAACTCAGTGATCTACATTAGATGTGGGGCTGAGATAAGAGATAAGACGGGGAGACGCATTGTGTTGCAGAGAGAGGAACGTGGACCTCCTGGGCGCTGACCTGACTGCCAGAGATCAGCGTCCCCGATGGGCTGGACAGACTGGAAGAGGTGACGGGGGAGGGCGGCTGACTCCACCTTGTGAGGCTTGGCTCAGTATCAGATTTTAGTGGAGGACAAAAGAGATTTTCTTTTATTTGCCCCAGTCAGTAGGACAGTAGAGTGACCTACTGCTAATGTGCACAGAATACACAGCTTGAACACAGCTAAAGTCATGTAGTGAGTCAAGCCATGGATGCTTTGCAAATGTCTCTCAATTGCCAGTCTCCACATGCAACAAGAAAAACAAAGTAGAATTCAAAATTTTCTGAAGAAAATATGAGGGGTATTTGAGTTTCTCTGAGTTTTGGGTATCTCTGAGTTTCAGTGCGTTTTTATATGCAAGATGTGAACAGTTGAATGTGGAAAAACAATTTCATGGCAGTTCATAACTATGATATGCTTTGGCGATTTGGTGGCTATTTCGAATTTGTATAATCTCATTAGTATGATTTCATACAATCTAAAAAACTGTACATTTTTGTACCATTCAAATCATACAAATTCATGTGAAATTCCTCATAAAATAGTAAAATTTTCTTGTGAGATTGGATTGGAAAAAAAATATAATGTCTTGAGGTGTATTTTTTAAAAGTTGAAAAAAGTTTTTTGCCTTAAGTGCCGTATTTTTAGAATGCTATGTCATATATATGACGCTGCAAAAGATGCACACGCAACAGTCAAAAATATCTGTCTCGCATGTGTTTACATAGAATAAAAAAGAGAATGCTGTAGAACAAAAAAAATATATGTTCTGGGTGAAATGGACCTTTGCCTGTACGAAATTTGATGGCTTCCTTATGCAGTTGATAAAGTGTTCTAGATGCAGTCGGTAGGGTTTTCTGGTTGTTTGCCTGATAAAAAAGCTCATCCCAAAATCTCCATAATATTCTGGTCTGTAGATATGGCTCCTACAATGCACGGTTATGGGATTTTAATGTTCATTTTATAGTACACCAGGTGAAAATGTAAGCATGATGACTTAGAAAATGGTGCATAATTTAAGGAATCATTTACATCCGTAGCACAAATGCTACAGAACGTTGGCTTAGCACGATTAAAAGTCGGGTGTGGGAAAAGCATGTTTTCACCTCCCACTTTCACACTGAGCTTGTGAAAAGTTCAGGACTGAATCACAGGGTCTATCCATGGCATTAATGGTCAAGGTAACCCGATAGAGGGTCTACATGCTCAACTCTCTAAAAGCATCATGTATTCATTCACCCAAGCCTGTACTCAGAGGGTTGGGCTTCTGTTTACACTTTGTACCAGATAAACGCCCAGCCCCCTTCTGAAAAAAAGGAGAGAGGCAATTTTCCCACAGAGTTCCAGTGAAAAAAAAACATAAAATACTTAACATTCCTTGTTGTGGAATAATGGTAGCAGCCTTTAGCATATCAAATCACAGGGGAAAACAACCCTCGACCACAGAAAGCTTCACACTGTGAAACAATGACCATTCAGCTGGCCTTTAAATTTTCCAGCACATTTAAGTTCTTCCTCCAGAGTTCCAATTACACGAATGCCACCCCCATCAATATACCGCTTGGGCACATTTGATGCAGTTTTTAGATACCCTATTTTTAGATGCTAGTTATTTCCTTACTTTATGGTGCAATGCCAAACATTTGTGCGGTAAGTGTCTGATATCATAAATAACAGAAAGTGAATCTAAGACCTACCGGATTGTTTGCTGTTAAAGGGGTTTAAAGGGAAAAGGTGCAAAACTAAATTTATTTATTTATTTATAAATTAATAATGTGGACATTTTAGGGGGAGTTGCACTACATGACATTTGGCAACCTAAACTAACCTTGCCTTGTCATAAAAACGCAAAAAAGAATAATAATAATTTTATATATATATATATATATATATATATATATATGGCATGATATATCATATTTCACACAGCTTTCACATAGTTTTTCACATACTGAACTCACTACATGACTTAATAAATTTAATAAATAATAATATTAAATAGTATGCACTTTAACATACTTTTTAAATACATAAATAGATCTGGACAAGGGGAAAAAATTAGTGTCATGATTAACCTAAAAAATGTGGAGATTTCTGTAAACATTTGTATAAGGGACACTGAAAACAAATGTTCGATCCATGTCATTGAAAAAAAGACTGGAATTATGGAAATTAATCAAACTTCTCAAGTCTAGCAGCATATTAATGAGGATTAAATCATAAATACTATTAAAATACTCATGGATCATGACTCATTGTGTGGTCCTTAAGAAAAAAAAAAGGGGGAATTGAAATCATAACAATATATATATATATATATATATATATATATAGATATATTTATTTATTATTTTTTTTTATTATTTTCTTTAATAAAAGAATGCTTCAGTGCCCTCTGCAAGGTCAAGCGCCAGCTGCACGGTGCCCGACTTCTCTGCCCATCAGAGCTGACGAGAGACACACACCGATCGTTTAATGCCACCCTTGGCTGAATTTCGATAAAGCATCCGCAAGACTGAGCAAACAGAGACGGACCATGTGTAAAGACTAATGAAGCCAATGATCACTTTTGCGTCGCCAGGTACCGCATACAGTAAGACGATTCTGATTTATGACATGGTGCATTAGAAAGAATATTGATTTCTCCTTTTGTCTCTCTCTCCTGCTCTTTTACCGGCAAAGATTGATGTCACTGCATTGATTCCCAATCAATCAATTTATTCTCATTTTATTAATGCCTCAGCAATCGCTCAATGTCCTTATGAAAAGCAATGCATCTCAATTACATGCACCTGGTAAAATAAATTGTTTAGGGATGATTTGCTGAATTACAATTGGCTTTTTCGCAAGTTTGCCAAGTTATTGGGCACTCAGATTGGTAATTGCTACACAAAATGCGTTAAATAAGTCATTGAGGAACATGAACACCAAATGAATTGCATATAAGTATTCTTTCGCATAGCCACATTACACAAGGTGAGAACAAACACAGACACGCAATGTAACCACAAACAAAACAGGCATTGATGGTATTGCTGTCACTTTGGGGACTCGGGGGAAGAACGAACAGGTTTGGCACACGTCCAGTTTTACTAAAACACAGCTATTGGTGTGCGTTTCCTCGCTTCAGCAAATCCAATTGGAAATGCTTGGCCTGTTCCATGTCTGCGCTGTATTAAGGCTAATTAGTGTCTCAGTCTATTTGCATAGCGACTAGTTTCCGGCTATTCTCTGTCCGCTGACCCGAGTGTGCGCGCTGCTCACAGGATCAACTTTTCCTGAAAAGAACGGCCAATAATTGTTTTCGCACGCATCAAGGGATGGGTACTCGCGGGATAAATGGCCCTCTATACGGTGCATCGTTTAGAAGGGAAAAAGAACAACCTGCAACAACTTACTGATTGTAGTGACATTGATGTATTAAAATGGACCCTGTGCGTAATTGCTCTTTCCTGTGGCTACTGTGCAGGGAGGGTTGCATAATGATGATAGAGTTTAGAACCTTGCTAAAAGAGATAAAGGCTGCCAGGGCCCACCGCAGAGTATTTTCTGGACACTTTCTTAATGAAACATCCCGCTGGATAATGCGCTCGGGCGATATGAATGGGGATGAAAAGAGCGTCGAGTGGCAACTTTCCATTGTGGACTGCTTTGTTGTCACACAACATTGTCGCCGTGTTGTCGTTTGGTTCTTTAGTCGATAGCCACGCGTTCTCATTCAATCCGCATTGGGTATCGGGTCACATGACTCTCGCTCCGTTATGACAACTCGAACACTCAGATCAGCTTAACGCGAGGCGGTGTAAAGCATGACATTAAGATACACTGTTAAACTGCAACTCATTGTTGCAGTTCAATTTCAATGGGTTTAAAAGGACAGACGCTGAGGTCCAGAGTGACAGACTGTCCTCAATGGCACTCTTTCAATTCAAAAGCAGGCTGGACAAAGCCATTGTCCGGAATGTCTGACCTTTGCCAATGATTAACAGTTGCACCACTTCCCCTATGACAAGCAGCTCAAAAATTCCTTCGAATGACTATCATGGCCAGGCACTGCAGCTCCAAAGACACCACCATATGACTGAATCAGATGCTACGAGTTACAAATATGGCCCCAGCTGAGAGCTACAATGGGGACTCAGTTCTCCAGAGGTTAGCACCAGACTATACTGTGGCGCTGGACAATGGCACTCTGTTCTGGAAATGTTGTTTGTAACATCTCTACTGAATTCAGAGGCCGGATTGGTGTGTAAATTAACTTTACCCGCATGTCTTATGCAAGCGATAAAAACGGTATCTCTCAATTTCAGAGCCATTCCGGAAGATTAAGTGATTACTTCGTGAATCACTAGTGTTAAAAAAGACAAACGATAGACTCAGTACAGGATAAATCAATTGTTTAATAATCAAATCGGTCATCCGAAACAATTATCCATCCATTGAACATGGACTATACCCATACAGTATATACTGTATATAAATATATGTATATTTGTCTATGCACAGTTCATTTTGAGCAAGAAACTGTGCATGATAGTTATTCTTTTTGATTTGTTTTACACTGAACTACACATCTATATCTTAAATCCAATGATTCACTCTGTAAAAAGTGACTTTATTCAAACCAGGTAAAATGAATGAATCCCTACAAATGTCACATACTATTACTCTTATTGCTTCAGGAGTATTCAGTGTGCAGTATGCAAGCTGTATGCATAAAATACCATAATTACCTACTGTATTTCACAAAATGTGCATTTTTGAGCACACTGCACAGACTATTGTATCCCACAATACTCCACTTCGCCATTCATTTCCATTATGAATGAACCAGAGAACATATCAGTCTTAATTTATCTCCCTCTCGACTCATTATTTGAATGTAATGGCGTGTATTTTACACAAAATTAGGTAATGAGTTCATGTGACAAAAATGTAGCATACTGCACTACTATTAAATGCTTTTCACAGTTTTTTTTTTTTTTTTTCTGTGCAGTATGAAATACAGTATTATTGCATTAAGAATGTAGCCTTCAAATTTTTATTCAATGTATCCCGTACTAAATATCAGATACTTTTTTTGAGCACTGTTTATCTCAGTTAAGTACATTTAAACTTGAACCCATTGCCAAATTTGGCCTACTAAATCAGAAATTCAGCTCGAGTAACCAAAACAGACAGATTAGGTTCATCGTACACCTCTTGCTTAGTCCAGACAGACCCCAAACAAGTGGCTATTTAAAGAGTGGACACAAGTCAACTGGGCAGTGCTGTGCTCGCTAGGCTGTGTTCATTTACCAGAGTGACCACGTTCTTCACGTCTGAGTCATGCACAATGTGCTCTGGCCAATATCTGCAGCTACAGTGATTTCTATGAGAAAAAATTTGTTTCTTTGATTTTTGAAGACTTTGAATATATCCTCTTACTACAAATGGAGTCCAAGTAAATGTAACCTTAAAGTGAAATCCGTAATGTCTGGAGAAAGCTATCTGTTAGGATTCCTATTCATTTCAAAGGCAGCTGCTTGGCTGGCACACTCAGAAAAGGGCCATAATGTGATATGCAATTTAAAATACATTAATTAACATATTTTCATGATTAAGAATACACTGCAACTTAATTTTCTATAATTTCTAATTAGAGTATATATATATATATATATATATAATACTTGTTTGTCATGACACCAGAAACATCTGACTAATCAATCATCAAAGACAAATATAAATATTCCTTTCACTTTTAAGACGAAGAAGAAAAAACATGTAAGCCAACATGGTGACTGACATAGACACAGTTTATCTTATTGGCTACATTGTCCAATTGCTTAATAAAGTTGTGTGCTGTTCAGAGATTCTTGTTCAATGTTTACAAGGCCAACAGGGCAATTTTATTGCAGTATGAGACGCTCGCTTCACTGATATCTGTCAAGTATTAGGGACAAGTATTTTATTTGTGGTATTTGAAAAATGCTTGGAACTTTTCCAAAGCCTTGCTTTTGTTTGTAGGAGCTACTCAAGGGAGCTAAAAGCAAGTAAAATGGAAAACGAACGTATTTCAACACACTAAAGTTCTCCAGGAGAAGCAACCGATTGCACACAGCGCTCGCTCTGGCCAAACCGAGACGCGTGTGACAGTCCGTCGTCAAGAAACAGAAATGAGTGGTTTGAGCTCAGGGCCTTTATATACGCTTCTAAAAATATCGTCCAATCAGCGCTCACGTCCTTTCAGTTGAATACACCAATCACAGCGCCAGGAGGCAGGACTTATTTCCGCACTCCGCTGCGATTGGCTTAAAGTGATATCATTTGCGCCCGCGCAACCTGTTCGCATCTGATTGGACACACTGTGAGAGAACGTCACGCTATCACGAGGGAGTAGGCAGGCTACAAGGTTTGAATAGGGGAAGTTGACAGAGCGCAGTGCTTTGCGTGAGTTCAGTGTTTGCAAATACAGAGTGATCTCAACAGACGGACTAGCGGACTCTGAGCAAAGCGACGGCTGCACTGCGTTGCTGTTGCACGAAGAGGACGCTTGCTTGTCACACTTTATCTTTGATTCATCAAGACATATATATATATATATTTTTCTGTCTTTTATTGCCTGATACTTGGGATTGCAATGGATGTTCTACCAATGTGCAGCATATTTCAGGAACTTCAGATCGTTCATGACACTGGCTATTTCTCTGCATTGCCATCGCTTGAAGAATACTGGCAACAGGTAACAATTTGAAATTTGAATTGGAGAAAACTTCCGCTGTGATTGGCGAACGGAGAGCTTGTGGTTTGACTTCGCTTTCTTTAAACTGGAAACGGAGAGTTATTTACAATCCGCTAAACGCTGCGCTGAATGAAACAGTGTAACATTCTAAATGACATATTTGATTCGGTTACATGGTCGCGCGGTAAACGCTGTCAGTCTGCTTCTATAGAATGTGTCTGTGTGTCTACATTATTAAACAAACTTGTCTTGGCATACAGAGTATTTTTTTTTAGTTTTTGAAGAGTCGCGACTGGCGAGTCAGATCTGTATTGCGTTGCAAACCGTAAAAAGCACAATATAGTGAGGAAAAGAATTGAGCTTCTTGTGCTTTTCCTACTCAAACATAGACTGGTTGATTTGACAGTCTGCAGCACATGTTCTGTCACATAACGGGGTTTATAGGAGGTGCTTATTAACTGTCATAGCAGGTTCTGCTGCTTGATACTGATTTTCTTGTGATTGAACCGTTGCAGTCGTATTCTTGGCACGATAGTATGAATGTTTCTGCTGAAATTGATCCAGGTAGTTTCCCTCAGGCTTTTGGGGATTCTGGCACGGTGCCATATGAATGTATCTCTTGGCATTTAAGCATGCGTTTGCATCTAGTTGCTTAATTTTTCCCAGCATAGGCTGATAAAGTGATACTTGAGCCAACATGAAAATATTTCATCATTTCTTCACCATTGTGTTGTTTCAAACCCTTTTATTTCGTGGAAAACAAAACAAAACAAAACAAAAAAGATGTTAGGCAGGATGTTAGCGACTGACAGCCTCAGTCACCATTCACTTGCATTGCATCTTTTTCCATACAACGCAAGTGAATGGTGACTTACACTGTTGGTCTGCTTAACATTCTATGGAACTGGAATAATGTTGAATAAATGACAGAAGTCTGAACTATCGCTTTCAGGAACAAACATTTTACCTGATGGGGAGTCTGTAGAATCAGTAACTTGAGATTCTTCAGGCCGTATTCTGCGCGGTAAACACCATCGGGGTTATCGAGGATATGCAGAGCTAAACCGCACAACTAAATGCTCACATTGAGCGGAAAAAACACAGTTTGAAGTGTTTACCTAACCACCTCTGCACTCAAATGTAGTACGTTCACACTTAATACGCGTTAAAATCGGTTTAAAATGCGTCCAGATGTACGCTGAGGGGACGTCAGGCTGCTTGAATGAGGAAACTCGACCGAGGAAGTTATGTGGCTTCCTTAAAAGGACTCTGAAATGTCTGCATGACTCACTAGGGGATAACTGTTCCAGAAAGACAATATACAGCTCTCAAAGCCATGTTTATACCTAAAATACTGATTTTATTGCTCTTACATACTCCTTAATGTTTCAGCATGACATAGTTTTACATATTTCAGCAGAAAATGTGTTAAAGTGCAGAGTGTGGTTAACCCAAACTAACCCTTGGCAGTCATGTGTGAAAGTTAGAGGAAACTCATTGAATCGGTCATGCGCATTCTAACATTGTGCTTTCTATTTTGAATCAGACCTGTTTGGAGCTGGAGAGATATTTGCAGAGCGAGCCATACGTCTCTGCGTCTGACCTCAAGTTTGAGGGCCAGGAGGATCTTTGGAGCAAGCTCATCTTGGCTTGTGGAGATAAGGGAGATGGGAACGGCAACCTCCCCAGCGTCAAGGAGGACGACAATCAGGACTGCCAAATATTAGAAACCAACAGCATGAATTCGGATGCCAGCAGCGAGGCGTCTGACAGTTCAGAGGAGCTCTCGCCCACTCACATCTTTACCTCCAACCCGCTGGGCTCTGTTCTGACGGAGTCAGCGCATCACTTGAGTTCCTCTATCATCAGCACGCCTCCGTCCTCGCCAGAGACGCCCCAGGAGCCTGGTGTCCCGCAGGTGTGGGGCTCCACGCAGACTGACTTGCATGTGCCGGTGAAGGTCCGGCAAAATGGACTGGCGAAGGCCTCGGATAAGGCTTCCGCAGGAGGGGACGCGTCTCCGGACGGCAGGAGGAGAGTGCACAGGTGTCACTTCAACGGCTGCCGGAAAGTTTACACGAAGAGTTCTCACTTAAAAGCACATCAGCGGACTCACACAGGTAAGAACCTTTGCTGTTTGCTGTGACGTCCACATTGTCTCTATCAAACAGAAAGTGGAAACCTCGCTGAGGTTTCACGTCTCCTGCGAAGTTGTGTAATGGAGTTGAGTTCACACAGGCAGTCCTCAGCTGCAAGGCTAATGTCACTCTGTGAATATTTGCCTCGCATGACTGCACGCCTAAACGGTGACCTAATCTGTTTGGAATGCGGCCGTGGCCAGGAAGTAGGGGGGATCGGATGGGGGCAGGGAATGAAAGCCAGCCAGGGTGAAAACAACCTGCTCTACCAAAACAGTTTTGGTTTCGTCATGGGAAAGATCTAGGCTTTTGAATGGGGATCTGGGTGGCCCCTTTTTTTAAAGGGCCCCGGCATTCAAAACAAGCTCTGTGTGACGTGCATTGTTCGGTGTGCTGTTTATGCGCACACAGCATAGAGACAGACTTTTGGCATACCGTGCATTCCCGCAATCCTTGAGAGCTTGAGGGATCTTATTAAAGTTAAGACTCGTCTCGTAGACTGCGTGACCTGATGCATAAACATGCATCCTGTTTACAGATGCATTTTTGAAGGCATTACCGAGCACACTGTTCCGCATTCCTTTCAGACTTGTGAATGTTTTCTAGTCGAAACCTGCTGGCTGAAAGGTGTTTGTGTTTTTGTTTACAGGTGAGAAGCCGTACAGGTGTTCATGGGAAGGCTGCGAGTGGCGCTTTGCGAGGAGCGACGAGCTAACCCGACACTTCAGGAAGCACACCGGTGCAAAGCCATTTAAATGCAGTCACTGTGACAGGTACGCTCAGTTCTGTCTCGCTATCTCTACTTGTGACAGTCATCAAAGCCCGTCTGTCTCTCTCTCTCGCCGCATGCCTGATGCTTTGATGCGTGCGTCAGTGAAACGCGACGGATTCTGCATTCGGCATTGATTCCGTTTTATCGGTTCATCGATGGGAGTTGCCCCATTATGTTTGGATTTTATCGCTTAATTACCTAATCGCATTAAATGCTTGAAAGCGCAATAGTCACACTGTCACAATACTTTATTGATATTCTCTGCATTTTATGACCAAACGCGCCTCTCCTGTTTGTCATCACTTCCTCTGTTAATCATTTCCCTCCCTTAGAGCTTTGCGCTTTGAACACCATTGTTTGCTCAACTTCCCTTTTTGGCGTTTTGTTTCTGTGGTTACTGGATGCAAAACATTTCATAGTTCTCCTTTAAAACAAAACATTTGATCAAGTCTTTCCTCATATCCAGACCCACACAGCAGTTCTATTTTTGCAGAATCAGAACACCCAGCATTCATAAAGTTCTGCAAACTTTGGATAATTTAATACTTTTAATACTTTCAGATAGCAATAAAAGTTTACTATTCTCAGCTTGAGACTTAACGATAATGTTTGGAGCTGGTGCTCAGGTTATTATAACCTTGAGAACATTTTATTTTTATTTTGTATTTTATTAAAATTATATTTTTATTTGTGTACTTCATAATATTTCCCTAAAAACAACAAACCTTTATTGTTCATTACCAAATTTATTTTTAAAATCAATAAATTATTATTTTATTCATTCATTCATTCATCCCACCACAAAATTACAAAACAATTATACAAATAAATATATACACACTTTCATAATATATTGCTAGAGAAATTTTACAGCTATACTGTGATTCTGTGACTGCTATAAACTTCCACTTTTACTATAATTTTAAACCCATTTTAACAGTTTACAACCAGTTTATCTGCATATTTTAGTAGATTTCTCATTCTAAATACAAAACTATTCATTTTCTCTGCTAATTCTCTCTTTCCTTTCATTAGCCTTCATAGCACCTATTCCTGTTTGACAAATTCACCTTGAGGGCCACTAGGGGCCTCATCAGTGACTCAATGCACAGATCTCTACCTTTGATCACACTTTACGGCTTTGGTGGCCCCTGCCTGACCTTGTTTTTCACCTTTCCTCTCACTGTTTCTTCTTCCAGGTGTTTCTCCAGGTCGGACCACCTGGCCCTGCACATGAAGAGGCACCTCTGAGCAGGCCGCAGCTTCACGCTGGGGATGTGTTGTGTCCTGACCAGCTTCCTGGTTGATCTGGCCCTGCAAGAAATGGGAGGAGTGTGTTCCAGCCAAAGCATGCCATTTTGCACCATATCCTGTGCCTCCGTGAGCCCCGGGATAAAGGCCGGACTGACTGGTTGTTGAAACGAAAAAGGAAGGGACAAAATCACGTATGAAGAACCGAGGATGATTTATTTAAAAAAAAAAAAATGAAAAAGTAAAAAAAAAAAAAAAAAAAAGCAAAAAAAAGAGCGAATGAATGGTGTGTTGTATGGTGCATGATGTTTCGGGACAACTCCTGGACTATACACTGGTACTTTAAAACAAATCCGAAAGAAAGCCTGTTTGACGTGAGCAGATGAATGTCCCGTGTGCGAAGAAGGGTGGGAGGGGGTACCAGTGTATCGCTGTGGGCTGAATGGTGTCGGGGAACAAGTTCCGTTTTTGTTTCCATGCGGTATGCGAGAACCATGAGTGAAGCCGTGAGACTGAGAACTGCTGCCAGACGCCCCCGGGCTCCGGGATTCTGGGGGGCGTAGCGGCCAGGGTTTCACCCCCTGCCCCCATCTAAAGGGGGGGCGGAAACTCGGTCCTGAATGAAAGTGGCTTTTTTGGTGTTCGGTGCAGCTACTAAATGTGCAATGTGTTCGGTAGCTTGTTATTTGACAGGCTACAAAAGCTCATTTGTAGTCCGTTGTATAAGCTGTGTGCTTAGAGATGTAACACAATTATAACTTCACTATCATAAACAGGTGTTGCATGGTATTGGGGTTTGTTTTTTTTTTTTTTTTTTTTTCTTTTTTTTTTTTAATAGATTCCAATAAAGCGCAGCTAAATACAATTGGGTTAAATGTTACAATATTGTACATAAACACATTGATCACTCTAAATTCCCTCTTTTCTTTCTGGTAGAGGGAAGAATCCTATCGATCAGCAACCATTTCATACAAGACTCGTTTTGTCATCTTGAAGACTAAAATCTCTCTTTCTATCTTCATTTTACCTGTTGTTAATGCACTGTTGGCCTTAATGGTGCCTTATGCAAGTGACCTTTCCCATTGGGAGTCACAAAATGTCTTGTATAAGTGATTGAAAAAGCTTTATTAAGGCTCTGTTTCACCTGAACATGCACCTTTCCTATTTCTGAGGCCACTGTAGCCAAGCCCTTGTAGATACGTAATATATTATTATTATTCTTGAGCATGCGATTTCATTATTATACTTGCCCTCACATTTCTAGATCTGCAAGCACTTAGTATGGATTTGGTATCTACTGAACGTTTTGAATACGCTTTAGATGCAAGATCTCTATCTGTGGAGGTGTGCGCGAGACAAAAAGCTCTTAAAGTGCGAAAACAGGCCCTTGTATAACACAAGGCCGAATGTTTGTGGAATGCCAACCCCCCCGTCCCCTGTAACCAAGAATAAAGGAAAAAACGCCTAAAGATTTATTGTAATTAACAAGCTGCAGTCAGACAGGCCTTGCCTTGTACTGCCTCTCTGTAATGAATTGCTGAAGGCCCTGCCTGCTACAGACTGCTGACTCGGGCAGTTCGATATTGACCTGTCTGGATGCCGTTGTTTTAGTCCAGCGACAGTATTGTGGAAACAGTGCACAGCCATCCAGAAAGATAAAGATATATCACCCCCCTTTTCAACATTTACAATGGAAATTTACGGACGTGGGGTCGAACGCCGCATGGAGAAAGCCTCTCGGCTGGCTGTGTGCGTTTTATTTGCGATCTGAAATGTAAACTATAATGTTTTCAGGGACCAAACGATTGATTAAATTTATTGTACATAGTTATATGCTCGAATTATTAGAGTATAATTGCTCTGGTTTCTTGAGCGATGGAGGTTTGACACTGTTGCATGTTGAGCAGCTACGTGGATACGGATTGTTTCAGTGGGAGAAAAGTAACTTGAAGCAGCTTGTGCTGCCATTAAATCAGACCAGCCTGGGATTTGTGGGTGAAGAACATTGAGTCTTTCCAACGGTGGCCAATATTAGTGGAGTGGTAATGGAGCCTTAATCAAGTTTTCCATTTGCTTGCTTCAACCAACACTTTCTATCACTTATCTTTTCTCACACGAATCCCTCTTGTCTAAAGAGTATTTGTACAAAAGAATAAAAACACAAGTTAGGATGAAAAATACAAAAAAAAAAAAAAAACTTTTCTAAGATTTTTATTTGTTTTTGGTTTTTTTTTGGTTTTTGTTTTTTTGCTTTATATGAATTTTATTTGAAATTGTTTTGCAAAATTGTTATATTTCTGTATGAATGTATTTTTTATTGGAATAATAAGAAATTCTTATCGGACAAGTTTGATTTGTTGTTTTGCTTCACTTTATTTCATTAGTCTTTTAGATTTTAGTGATTTAAAAAATATGGTTCAATATTACAATATTTTCAGTGGTGGTTAGGAAAGTTGAACGAAACAACTAAACCTACTATAAGTATTAAACTTTGATAAGCAAACTTTGGGTCACAGACAAGATATGTCAAATTGAGCTTTTATGAACAGACTTATAATAAAATGAGTGAAAATCCCAAAATAACCTGAGCCATGAGTCCAAAATAGACCTAAAAGTCTTCTGACAAAACTGAACCAGTTAGGAATCACTAAGAACAGTTTAGCACCTGCAAAACACCCATAGCACCTTGCAGCCACATAAGCTATGCCATACAATTGTATCAGTAATGGAAAGCACTACTTCTTCAGAAAATGTAAAATTTTAGTCTTTAATGTAATATAAACACAAAGTTCTTTTAAAAGATTAATCTTTTGTAACGACTATTTGAGATCTCAGCAGAGTGGAGGATATGCTGATGAATGACAATTACCTGCATTAGCTGTGAAACACTCGCTCTCATTATATGATGTGCAAAAGTTGGTCTCAACACCCACTGGAGGGGATGTTCCACAGGCTTGTCAAAATAGACGAATGTGTTCCCACAGAAAAACATTGCAAATTGCCGCCTTTGTGAATTGCTAAAGGGGGAAACATGCCTGAGGTGAATCCTGGCAGGTGGAGTGCTGAAATATTTTGCCAAGGATTTGCTGGCTTTTCTAAACATTTAAAAATGGCTTCTCGTCTGTTTACTTCTCAGCATCATGTTGAAGATGTATTCCATCTGTAATCCTTAATATAAATGGATCAAAATTAATTTAATGTTAATTTACATTTTTATATATATATATACACACACACACACACACACATACAGTAATTAGGAATTTAGCTTTTTTTTATTAATAAAATAAGATTGATACGTAGTATAACTGAAATATTTATATGAATATTCATCACTTTGATATATCCAAAATTGATCATTATCCAGCATGATCTTATAATGTTCCAAAGAGCATCTTGGTTTCGATGGAAGTAGTAAATATGACCGTCTGTGCAAAGTTCACACGAGTTCACGTTCAAAGAACCCAATTTAGTTGTTCAGTGACCTAGAAATAGTGCAGATTCTTAATGTATATTTAGAATAGTATTATTATTATTATTATTTCCAGCTTTAAATGGAGAAATCTCTGTTTTTATTGTGGACTTTGGACTCCACTATTACCTGTCATTTCATCCAGACGCATCATTTTATTATGGGAGAAATTTCACAACATGCCAGTTCACTAAAGGTGAAAATCGTGGGAAACTTGTTGCATTACATAACTCAATTACGGCTACGCCTCTGATAATACAGCAGTAGTTTTCCATGTTACTCAGTGCTATGCTGATGTTGACGCTACAACACTGAGCTGCACTGAGAAGTCGCTCATTATTCTGTGTAGCTGACAGATCCTAAAGTGGAAGCAATTATATGCAGCCTTGGAAAGTCACACAGCGACATCAATCCTTTAAAGGTCAAGTGCCCCCAAATCTATCATTAAATTTAACTGAAGGATCTCAGTCCATGCTTTATGATGTTTAAAAGGCAAGATCAATGCGTCAAATTATCTATATTTATGTACGGCATTGTTTAATATGCCTTTAACCTAATAGCCATAAAGTTAGCAGGGCAGTTGAGGAACATACTCAAAGAACCAAACGTTTAATGTGATGCATTAGTCGGTATGTGTGCGAGCTTTCCCACGTTTACCCTCAGGGTTCCCCTAATCCTGGATTACCAAATCTAGATAAATTGCTCTGGCATATGACACATGCCCTACCTTAATGTACATTTATGGTGGGCTGCAAGTACACTAATTCACAACATGCATTGAATGTAGGTATTCAAACGTAACGTGTGTGTGTGTGTGTACAGGTTTATATATCCTGGTGGGGACTTAAACCTGAATACACACAGACTCATGGGGACTCGTGTCACAGTGGGGACCTAAATTGAGGTCCCCTTGGGTACAAAAGCTTATAAATCATACAGAATTTGAGAAAGTAAAAATGCAGAAAGTTTCCTGTAAGGGTTAGGTTAGGTGTAAGGTTGGTGTAGGGTGATAGAAAATACAGTTTGTAAAGTATAAAAACCATTACGCCTATGGAGAGTCCCTACAATGATAGTTGACCAGACTGTGTGTATGTGTGTGTGTGTTTGAATAGAAAGTTAAAGGGATTGTTCACCCAAAATTATGTCATTATTTACTCTGTATTAACTTATTGTGTTGAACACAAAAGAAGATTGTTTTTTTTGTTTTTTCCCCATGCATCAAGGGCCAGTTTTACTAAACAGGGCAAATTAGCGCGAGAGCACAATTCCAAAACAGCGCCGATGGGCGTGGAAATTTCTGCGGGTGATTTACTAACAACGCGCAAATTAAAGAACACAGACTCAACATCTCGTTTACATATCGACCAACGCAATATACCAAGCGCAGAACAAATTAGAGCAGTCGCAAATAAAGAATAAAGAAATAAAGAAGCCACAGTACGTTGAAAAGAACCGGAGGCCAAAAAATGAAGGGTTGCAAGAAGTTTTGATAGACCTGGTATTGCGTGACTCCTAGTTGAGGGTCCAAAGTCGTCTTTTATTTCCAGAACCAAATTAAAAATAACATGGCTTGGCAAAGGATATGTTTGCATAATGTGTTCTTTCCAAATAAATGAATAGGCTACGTGTGGAAAAATCCTCTCCCTTCTACCACGCGCTCTCTGTTCTCCACAAATCGCATCCATTTCAAGCGCAAAATAGTTTAAGACATGCTTTTTTGGGGGCGTTAAATAATGGCGCAAATGCCAGTATTGAAAATGCGTGATTCATTTGAATACTCTCCTCCCATATATTTTGCGTCTGAAAGGGAAACTTATGGTGGCCGAGAGAGCTCAACACGCTGCAATTAAAAAAAAAACTAAAAAACACCTGCAAATTAAGAAAACAACTTCATCAGTTTGACAAGACATGCGCAACCAAATAAAGAAACGCACTGCAAATAGAAAAAAAAAAACACCTGCAAATTAAGAAAACAACTTCATCAATTTGAAAACACATGCGCTGCAAATACTCACAAGACAACCAAACAAAGAAACGAGTTGCAAATGAAATTCTTTATTTGGTTGTGTTGTGAGCATTTGCAGCACCTACTGTCAAACTGATGAAGATGTTTTCTTGATTTGCTGGTGCTTTTTCTTTTTGCATGTGTTTTCTGAAGTTGCAGCAGGTTGAGCTCTCTCGGCCACCGCAGAAACTCCTAGAAATGCATATTCAATAAGATCAGGCACAAAAATAACTGTGTCCATGCCTTTTAAGCGCTAATTTATCACTGCGTGTCTTTACTAAAACCAAAAGACAGTTTGCGCTGGTGCCCTAAAAGTGTAGTGATGTTTTGGACCCCACTGACTTTCATTGTATGGACAAAACAGTTCTTCAAAATGTTTTATTATATGTTTTATTTTGTCTAATTAGTTTGGAACTAATTGATGGTGAGTAAATAATCAGAGAACTTTACTATTTGGGTGAGGTATCCCTTTAAACACTTTCAAAGTTTACATTTTAGATGTTGGCAAAATGTTAATGTTGCATGTATCAGTGTCTAGCTAAACATAAAGAATATGCATGTGTTTTACTACCAGACTTTATGTATGAACACCTACGAATACTAATGAGATCTCATCGTTGAACTACCTTGAACTTTGCATGCAGAGCAAAGTCAGCAGTCTTACTGAATTTTGGGCATTGTGCTTTCTTGAGAAATTCCGAAGGCAAAGTATTGTCAGGCGAGCTGAAATTAAAAGCAATGTCACGACATCAAAGGCTGTCGTTGCCAGAGGGTGAGGGGTGAGTGTGAAACCGTGAGCTGTTTGAAGCCAGTGGGGTTGAAGGAGAATATTCAAAGAAAGACACTGGAGCTTGGTTTAGAAGATGGAATAATTATTAGTGGTACCTGGAAAGGCAAGCATGGCTATTTCTATTGTTCATATACTGTTAGTCATTTGAATAAACTCTTAAATATAAGTATTAAACTTTAGAACATATCATCCCATACTGCTGTGCTGTGGACATACGCGATACACCATCATTGCATTTTTGTAATTGTGTTGTATTTGCAGTGCATTTCTGTATTTTTCTTCTATTTGTTTGCTTTGTGAGTATTTGAAGTGCATGCCTATATTTGTTTGTGTTGTGACTTTTTGCAGCACATTTCTGTGCATGGTTGTGTTGTGAGTATTTACAGCACGTTTCTGTATTTGTTTGCTTTGTGAGTATTTGCAGAACATTTCTTTATTTGTTTGTGTTTGAGTATTTGCAGCATGTTTCTGTATTTGGTCAATTTTTGAGCTTTTGCAATGTTTTTCTGTATTTAGTCACGTTGTGAGTATTTGCAATATGTTCTGTGTTTATTTGTTTATGAGGTCAGTATTTGAAGTGCGTTTTGTTATTTGCAGCACTTTTCTGTGTTTGCTTGCATCAAGTATTTGCAGCACGTTTCTTTATTTGTTTGTTTTGTGAGAATTTGCAACGCATATTTTTCTACAGTGGTGTGAAAAAGTTTTTGCCCCCTTCCTGTTGTTTTTATTTTTTGCATATTTGTCACACTTGAATGATTCAGATCATCAAAACAAATTTTAATATTACACAAATATAACACTGTCCAAACCTGCCTGGCCCTATGTGAAAAAGTAATTGCCCCTAAATCTAATAACTGGTTGTGCCACCCTTGGCAGCAACAACTGCAATCAAGCGTTTGTGATAACTGGCAATGAGTCTTTCACATCGCTGTGGTGGAATTTTGGCCCACTCTTCTTTGGAGAATTGTTTTAATTCAGCCACATTGAAGGGTTTTCAAGCATGATAGGACTGTTTAAGGTCATGCCACAGCATCTCAATTGGATTTAAGTCCAGACTTTGACTTGGCCACTCCAAAACCTTAATTTTGTTTTTCTTGATCCATACAGAGGTGGATTTGCTGGTGTGTTTTGGATCATTGTCCTGCTGCATAACCCAAGTGCGCTTGAGCTTGAGGTCACAAACTGATGGCCGGACATTCTCCTTCAGGATTTTCTGATAGAGTGCAGAATTCATGGTTCCATCAATTATGGCAAGTCATCCAGGTCCTGCAGCTGCAAAGCAGCCTCAGACCATCACACTACCATCACCATGTTTGACTGTTGGTATGATGTTCTTTTTATGAAATGCTGTGTTGGTTGTATGCCAGATGTAACAGGACACGCACCTTCCAAAAAGTTCAACTTTTGTCTCATCAGTCCACAGAATATTTGCCCAAAAGTCTTGGGGATAATCAAGATCAAGTTTTGCCTTTGTGTTCTTTTTGGTCAGCAATGGCTTTTGCCTTGGAACTCTCCCATGGATGCTGTTTGTGCCCAGTCTCTTTCTTATTGTTGAATCATGAACACTGACCTTAATTGAGGCAAGTGAGGCCTGCAGTTCTTTAGATGTTGTTCTGGGTTCTTTTATGACCTCCTGGATGAGTCGTCATTGCGCTCTTGGAGTAATTTTGTTAGGTCAGCCACTCCTGGGAAGGTTCACCACTGTTACAAGTTTTCTCCATTTGTGGATAATGGCTATTACTGTGGTTCGATGGAGTTCCAAAGCCTTAGAAATGGCTTTATAACCCTTTCCAGACTGATACGTCAACTATTTTGTTTCTCATCTGTTCTTGAATTTCTTTAGATTGCGGAATGATGTGTTGCTCTTTAAACATGCTTCACTTTGTCAGACAGGTTCTATTTAAGTGATTTCTTGATTCAACAGGTCTGGCAGTAATCAGGCTTGGGTTTGGCTAGTGAAATTTAACTCAGATTTCTAAAATAATGTGGTTAATCACAGTTCTTTCATAATTTAACAGGAGGGGGCAATTATTTTTTCACGTAGGTATGTTTGGACAGCTTTTTTCCCTTAATATATGAAATCATCGTTTAAAAACTGCTATTTGTATTTACTTGCATTATCTTTGTGTAATATTAAAATTAGTTTGATGATCTGAATTTTTTAAGCGTGACAAATATGCAAAAAAAAAAAAAAAAAAACAGGAAGGGGGCAAAAACCTTTTAACGGCACTGTATATATGTTTGCATTTTATTTGCAGTGTGTTTCCGTATTTGTTTGCAATGTAAATATTTGCAGCACCTTTCTTGGTTTGATTGCATTATGAGTATTTCCAGCACATTTTTGTTTTTGATTGCATTATGAGTAATTGCAGCACATTTTTTGTATTTGGTTGCATTGTGAGCATTTGCAGCATGTGTTGTCAAACTAATGAAGATGTTTCTTAATTTGCTGGTGTTTTCTTTTTTTTTTCGTTTTTGTCAGTTGCAGTGTGTTGTTCTCTCAGCCACCGTACTGAACACCTTAGTAACTGCATAGCAATATGCTAAGAACACCTTGGAAACATGCTAAAAATGCACTCTGAACTTTATAGCAACCGCATAGCAACATGCTAAACCTTCATAACAGCATAGAAATGTGCTCAGAAACACTGAACACCTTAGCAACTGCACAGCAACATCAAAGCATCATGGAAGAGTTTTGCACAGGCAAGCACAACTCTCATTTTCTTCACAAAATCTTGTCGTATCCAGCAGTTTTCTGGATTTGATTGCCGGAGAACAAGAGAAATAAAAGGTCAATAAGTCCACAGTAGACATGTCATTTATGATGATCATCCTTCATGGTGTATCATCATCATGCTCGGGGTTTGTCTGCATCCTGTCCGTTCATTAAAAATAGAGCTATTTGTTTTCAAAGCGGATACTTACCCAATTAGCATCTAGCAGTTAGTGCTTATGAACACTAAAATGCATTAAAAGGGAAATGGATTGAGGGTGAGGAGAGATCTGAGAGTACGCCACAAACACTTTTTTTTGTTGGTATTTTCATAAAGAAAGCAAGAGCCGCATAGTCTTCCTTTCAACACAGATTAATTTCCATCATAACACCCGAGAAAGGCTTAATGGCTCTTTTGAACATTGAGACGCAGCCCTCAAAGAGCTCATTTCACTCCAGTCTTAGGCAAACATGAGATTTAGTCAGATTTGTTGTTTGCTGTTTGAAGAAGAGCAGTTGTTGATGGTAAAGAGCCAATTGCCCTCTCTATTGTGACATCACTCAAATTGACCATGTCACATGACTGCTGAGAGCAAGCTTTGGTCACCTTTCTAGTGAAACTGACTTCTGGGGTAATAAAATAATACAAATATGCAATAAAAATGACTTAGTATTTATACCTATTAAAAGGATATATATAATATAATATTAGTCATCATTATTATCCATAACTTTTATGGTATATTACAAAATGCAGTAAAAACTGGCAGCTATACAGTTTAAAGAACTTTACAGTAAAACATTACAGCAATTATTTTTTAAGATATTTCAAGGTGACATAATATCACATAATGCACAAACAACCTAACATGATGTACTTTTTACTTTAAAAATGTTTTTTTTTTTCTATAAAAGTTAAATTTTATGTTTTTCACTTGTAGTAACCCTAGAACCTACCCATAACACCACTCCTAAGAAAATGTTTTGCAACACCCTAGCAACCATTTATCCATGCCTTGACAACCACGCAGAACACCCTGGCAGCCACTTACTGAGGCCCTTATAAGTTAAAGGCATGAATAAATGTCTAATTTATATTGAAATATATCAACATATATATATATATATATATATATTCATAAATATATATATATATATATATATATATATATATATATACATTTTTACAGCTGGTAAAGTTGTACAACTTACAGTTCACTGAACATGTTTCAATATTTGTACGTTCATTAAAATTGCATTTTTTTTTTTCCCAGTGTAAAACAATCTGTCCACTACAGTAAAACAAGTCATTGTCTCATTACTCAGAGGTATGTGGGTATATAGGATTCGCACACAGAGTGAGTCATAATATAAGGAAGGGACTGTCTCAATGTAAACAGTAATTAAAGCTACTCCCATGATTGTTAGCATGAGTCACGGGCATAAATGGGAGTATACACTAGTGATTACACATCAAGAGCCAGGCTGTTATTTAGCACTTTAAGCTCATAGTTGATGGGTCAGTCTGTGCATGGGGAAATGAACACATGCTCCTCTTTAATGATCCTTAATATTATGTTTATCTTCATCTTCCACTTTCTTTATTGAACCCCCATAATCTTTAGCAGTAAACCAAAATGTTTTTCTTCTTCTCGCGTTGTTATTCATAACAGCAGTCATTATGCAGCTGTGGTGACATAATGTACAACATGTTGCCTTTGTACAGAACAAGACACGCTTCCATATTTAATATACTGTATACAGTGATTTGGTGACTCTTTTATCTTTTCTTTTCTTTTTTTTCTTTTTTGACAATTTTAGCCTACAAATAATATATATTCCTATATAACTAATTACTATATTATGAATTTGATATTATTTCTTTGCATTCTGCCTATGCAAAAAGAGTTTGTCTGTTCGTGAGAACAGATTTGGAGAAATGACTTCATAACATTACTTCATAAATCATGCTCATAATCAGTTACTTTTGATGGATTACAAGTCTCCCTGGGATTTAAAGTTGATAATTCAATAAATTAACAACACACATGCATGTTTTCTGATTAAATAATAGTTAGGTCAAATTACTCTAAAAGTAATCCAAAAGTAGTCAGAATACATTACATGAAATGAGTATTCTAGACTACCATTTTTTTTTTCATCATGTAATTTGTGATCAGTAACAGAATAAAATTTGTAAGTAATTTACGCAGCACTATCCACAAGTGATCCATATGACTCCAGTCCATCAATTAACATCTTGTGAAGTGAAACCTGCATGTTAGTAATAATCAAATTGTTGCTTCCTACTAAAATATGAGTCCTCTATCAATAATATTGCTTTCTCCAGTGAAAAAATTGTCTCATCTGAATCAGGAGAGAAATATGCACAGATCAAGCACAGTTTTCATGCAAAAACTGTCCGAAGGGTTTTAAACAAATATCTTGATGTAAGACAACAACAACGGAGGGACTTTTTCGCTGGAGAAAACGTTATTATGGATAATGGACTGTATTTTGGAGTCATATTGTGGATTATTGTGATGGTTTGATCAGCTGTTTGGACTCTCATTTTGACGGCACCCATTCACTCCATTGATGAGAAAGTGATGAATTCCAATGAAGAAACAAAGTCATGGATGGCCTGAGCCTCTTTAAGATTTATTTTTTTTTTTTTGGCATGAACTATTATTTTAACCCATAAGAACCCACGGTGATGCGGGTGTCACAAACACTTGTGACTATCTGGAAAGGTCTTTTTAAAGCATTATCCCTCACTTTCAACTCAGGAAGTCCCTAAGTGACATATAATGAACACCCAGGTTCAGTCATGTGACAATGTGTACATTTGGCAACATTTCCAAAATTGTGTCCTGTCTGGTTAGCATATGTTGCAGTGTCACTAATTTTTAAAATGCTTGTTTTTGTTACTAAAGGTATGTTTCAACCCATGCGACAATTCTAATGCTTTAATAACATATCCTAGATTACTCTTAACCTGATTTTAATACATTTCTTGAGCAAATTGATATAAAACAAGTTACAAAGATATTGTGGTGACACATGTCACATCTGGCTCTTAATCTTATAAAAGTAGGTGGAATTTTGATGTGACGTATTTCTCACATTAAGAAAAATGGTAAAAATGGTAATGAGCAGCTCAATTAATTTAGCTGATTCAATTATTTTAGTGTTATATATATATTCTGCTGCTGTCACGTCCTCTGTCGTGTGTGTCATGTGTTCCCGCCTCTTGTGTCCATATTTGGTCTTGTTCCTGTCCTTGTTAAGTGTGATTATTAGTTAAGTCTTGTCCAGCTGTGTTTCGTCTAATTATCAGTAATTGTCATGTGTATTTAGTTCCTGCCTGTTTAGTTAGATTTTGTCTGGTCTACTCGTTATTCCCCGGTGTTCCTGTCTGTCTCAGCCTTGCCTTGTCTTGCCCTGTCCTGATGTCACCATTAAAGACTATTATTTTGAAGTTACTCCTCGTCTGCGTGTTCCTCGTTCCTCCCTGCTGTGTGCACCGTGACAGCTGCTCATTTCAAAGCATATTTTAACAAATCTACACGTATGTTTAACATGTTGACCTCCAGTGTAAGGTAGTTATTTATTTTTATTCAGTTTGCACATTTTCAAATTGTAAAAAAAAAAAAAAAAAAAAAAATCGAAATTAATTTCTGGTTAAACCATATACCTGAAAAGGTAGAATTTTGATTTGTCACAAGAGTTGTTGTAAAATTTAATGGTCACAGTTATGTGGTTTTGAAATATGTTGTGGCAAAACAAATAAAAAGCAAAAACTGTATGACTTCTGGAAAATGTTTTTGTTTTATCTTCCCAGAAAAGTGATCATTTTGATCTATGTTGTGGAAAAGCAAATAAACATAAAAAAAAACATGTTATTTAGCAAAAAAAATAACACTTTTTATTTTTCAATTAAGGAATAAACGCCCAATGTAACATATGTAACATGAAAAATTCATCATAAACGCCCAATGTGTCATATGTGTAACATTACAGATCTTTCACAAGGAGGGGTTGTATTTTAAAAACAACTGCAGAAACATGTTATAAGTGGTCCATTTGGTCTGTTTTATAGGCCGGGTCCTTATGGGTCAATATTTTGCTGTGCAGTTATCATCATCCACCAGACAAAATTAATTTATGTTCATGTAAGTATATCAGCAATAGTAATACAGATTCCTGCCTAAGCAAGCACTTCTATTAACGGTGGAATTGCAAGTAACTTAATTAGGTATTAATTACAAGTAGCTCATTATTATTACTCAGTTATTACCTATGTAATTATACAGTAACAGGATTAACTGGAATGCAAAGTTGGCTTGTACTTTTTGAATCCGAGTCGTAGCAGCAGGTCTGAAAAAGTATTTTTTTGTACCTTGTAGGTTGCGTTCTTACACCTGATGCAAATGTGCTCTTATCAAGTGAACTCAATGGATTTCATCCAGACACCGAGATATTGGCCTCTGAAAGCCGCTATGGCTAGCGGTCTATGAGCATGTGTTCTCAGCACCCGAGGCGAGAGCGAGCCTCTATTAGTTTACGTCAAAGATTGAAATGCTTTCAGAAATCCACCCGCATGCTTCTCTTCTGCAGGTTAACTTTCCTGCTGCTACATTAATCACCATGACAACTGCCTCCACTCCGACTGTTCTACGTGGCCGTAAGAGTGAGCGAGGATGTCTTGATAATTTTGTATTCCAATTTCACACTTTGTGCTTATAGTCAAATCTGCTCAGACAACCTCGAATGCAAAACAGTATGAGCTTGCAAAATAACCAGTTCATTATACAAGCGTTTCACAAATCTATGAAATCTCCCTCTGCTTTCTTAACTGAGTCCTTTCATGTGATTTAAAAACACATTCATTATTTGTCACTGGGATTGACAAAAAATCTAAGCAGTGTAACAGCTGGCGGTATTGATTTTCCATCAGATATTTTTCAATTAATAGCTGCTAATAATCATATACATATAGACTAGGTTTTTACTTTTTTTTCTTTCTTTTTTTGCCTGTGCTCATACATGTTAATTTGAACATAACAATAATATAAATGATAATAAAATAAAATGAAATAAGAATTCTTATAATTCTTAATACTAGTGTTACTAAGTGGCTGCCAGGGTGTTCCGAGTGTTCTGTGTTGATAAATAGTTTCTAGGGTGTTATAATTGTTTTCTAAGATTTTCAGAGTAGTTTTTAGTATAGTTGCATGATTTGAAGTATATCGGTTCTGGACATGCTAAATGACAATGTTTCATTTTTAATCTCAAAAATCACCACAATTTCTTTCTCGTCATTTCTTGAACTCAAAAATAGCAAATACACCAGTCGATTTAGAAAGGTCATTCCAAAGTTTCCCTTGAAATGTAAGTACTTACCCTTACACCTGTCTGTTTATCCGTGCCACAGATTAAGACTGAGTGCTACTGAAAGAAGGACATCTAACGCTTATTGTTGTGTTCTTTAACCGCCATGGCCTCGGGTCAACGATGTCTGCCGTAAAACATCTCTCACATTCTACTGTTTAGACTAATGTTTCATTTAAAGCACTTAGGAATGTTAAAAGCTTACCTAGCCAAGGCCTGACCTGGCAGCCAGTAGCACTCATCCTTTTTTAGTAAGTCCAAACAATATTTTCCTTTTTCAGTGTACTTCCAATTTGAAAAACAAACTTTTATTGGTCACTAATTATGATTTATTATTCTTAACAACCTTAATTATTTTTATTTATCCACGTACATCATTTATATATTTCTGTTTGATTAGAAAAGTTGTGCATCTCTAATCAATGGATGTGCATGATTTGAGGTAGAGATATAAGAGCAATTAATCGAAATAAAATAAAAAATCTAAATTTAATTTAATTGTGCTTCATAGCGAAGTGTGGCTCTGTGTTCATTTACATACGAGCAGCTCATGATCCAGTGTTTTCAGTGTTTCAGTGGCTCAGTTCACAGTAAATGTTGTTCCACATGAACTCATCTCTACGTCTGATCTGATTTTTGGTGCTTATAATGTGCAGGTGGGAACACAGCATGCACCAAGAATCTTCACAGACTTGTAATATGGACTTGCTTATAAATCTACAGTTGTCAACAAAAGAAAAGCTTTATGGAAAATTAATTAAGCCAATAGTAGTTGTAACACTTCATGGACTTTTGTGTGTTGGTTTTCATTTCCTCCCTCATGTGTCTTGACCTAGTTTCTGTCTACCTGGTATGGATTACCCTTATGTGGATTATAAAAGACTGTTTATCATTATTCTCTTTGTATTCGTACGTTTCTCCTGCACCACAATGTGACAGAAGACCGGACCCTATAAATTATTGTGGCATTTTTCCCCGTGTTTGTTTTTTTGTTTCTTAAAGTTTTCCCTTTTTGTTATGAATGACCCGGCTGTCCTCATCCTCCTGCTGGAGCAGGGGGATCACTCTCAAGGACCACACCGAGGACTTTGTGTTTCTGGCGAACTACACACACTACCCGGACAGCTGCCTCTGCGAGTGCAGTTGTCCGGGGCGGGTCCTTTGAGAGAGCCTTGCCGCCTTCATCGAGTTGGTGCTGGTATCCTGTAAATCGCCACTCACTGTGGACATCGCGGACGACAACACCAGCCCCCCTCCTGACCCAGAGCCCAGGCAACCATCGCCCCGCTACACGAAGCCCAAACCCGAGCCCACCGATGATGGAGAGCCAGAGCCTGCCGCGACTAACGAGCCATTGCCTGAGTGAGCGATGGAGCTGACGGTCTCCCCGGAGCCTGAGCCTGTGACGTCAGACCAGGTGCGAGAGCCAGCTACAGAGCTTGCCACTGGGGAGAGTGTCATGGACAGCGAGAGCGCGGAGGGAAGCTCTGCCCACTGTACCATGGCTGAGGGTGAGCAACGCTCAGTGGACTGTTATATGGAGATATATGCAGACATGCCTCCTTTTCTCCCGTCTTCATCTGAACTCTCTGTCTGTCCTGAACTGTCTGCCTTTTCAGAAACGACCACAAATGTCATTCCCCTGTCTGCCACGTTCCCAGTGTGGTGTGTGTGTGGGCAGCATACACCATCCCTGAACCCTCTACCTGTCTGGATTTCCCACCTACCCTCCCTCCCTCTCTTGGCTCTTCCTGCCATCCCTGCTGCTTCAGCTCTGCCAACGCTGGCTCCTGTCAGCCCCTCTGCTCACCCTCAGCCCACCATCTGTGCGCTAGATTCGCCGCGGGTCTGCCTGTCTCCATTGGCGTCGTGGCTGGAGGATCCCTTGTCTCTGCCTCCAGCCTCTGAGTCCCGGACTCCGCCTCGGCCCTTCGACCCAGCGGCTCCAACATGGCTCCTAGCTCTCTCCTCTCTGCCGTGGCCCATCAGTACACCAGCTCTGCCGGGCTCCTTCGTCCTTCCGGCTCCACCGTGGTCTGTTGTCGACCATCTGCCGCCTCAGGACTCCACTCCTCCAGCTACACCTCGTCCTTCCTGCTCTGTCATGCTCCTCCTTCACTCCCGCTCCTCCTTGGTCCTCAGTCGCTCCGACTCCACCACGGCCTTCCGGATCCCCGCTTCCACCTTGGTCGCCGGCGCCTTCTTCTCCGCCTTGGCCCTCCGGATCCTCATCGGCTCTCCATCTCCACCGCGGGCTGCACCACCACCTGCTCCGTCGCCGCCTTTGGTCGGCCCCTGGAGTCGTAAGCCTTTCCTCCACCATGGCTCCTCCCTTTGTCGGCTCAACCATGGGCCGCTATCATGGCTGTGGCCTGGGTCCCACCTAGCTCCTGCTCCAATTCCCTTCTGTCGTCACCCTGGCTCCTCCTGTCTTCTCCTTGTATACTTCCTCTGTCATCACCTCCTTGGACTGTGGTTCATCCTCCCGGTCATCCGACCACCACCTGACCCTCCTCCATCCTGTTTGTGCCAACTTTTCACCATCCCTCCATTTTCTCTTCCCTTCTGCACGGCGTGAAGTGTAATGCTTCATGGACTTTTGTGTGTTGGTTTTCATTTCCTCCCTTGTGTGTCTTGACCTAGTTTCTGTCTCCCCTTGATTGTGTCATTATGTTCAGGTGTGTCTTGTCATTATCCTCATTTATGTTCACCATATAAGTTGTATTCAGTTCAGTGCTTCTTTGTCCAGTCTCATCTACGTTAGCTGTGTGTGTGAATCCTGTCTACCTGGTATGGATTACCCTTATGTGGATTATTAAAGACTGTTTATCGTTATTTTCTTCGTATTTGTGCATTTCTCCTGCACCACACCATGACAGTATTATTGCAATTTTATATTTGTGCTGTAAAATATTATTATTATTATTATTATTATTATTATTGACATATGGACAAAGACATAAAAACACATCTTATTATATTTTTTTTCTTTTTCTTTTTTTTTTTTTTTTTTACAGTGGAATATTACAATAGTGATATTTCTTATATTGTTCTATTATTATTGTTGTTGTTGTTGTTGTTATTATTATTATTTTGCAGCCCTACAAACATGTACAGCAAACCTGGAGGTTAAAAAAAAATATATTACTATTTTATTATTTATCTTATTGTCTTCTCTTAAATAGTTGATTGTGTTTGTATTTTAAAGTGACATATTACAATAACAATATATATTTATTCATTCATTCATTCATATATATATATATATATTTATATATTAGTACCTCAGAAGTGAGTACACCCCTCACATTTTTGTAAATATTTTATTATATCTTTTCATGTGACAACACTGAAGAAATGACACTTTGCTACAATGTAAAGTAGTGAGTGTACAGCTTGTATAACAATTTGCTGTCCCCTCAAAATAACTCAACACACAGCCATAAATGTCTAAACTGCTGGCCACAAAAGTGAGTACACCCCTAAGTGAAAATGTCCAAATTGGGCCCAATTAGCCATGTTCTCTCCCTGGTGTCATGTGACTTGTTAGTGTTACAAGGTCTCAGGTGTGAATGGGGAGCAGGTGTGTTAAATTTGGTGTTATTGCTCTCACTCTCTTATACTGGTCACTGGAAGTTAAACATGGCACCTCATGGCAAAGAACTGTCTGAGGATCTGAAAAAAAGAATTGTTGCTCTACATAAAGATGGTGTAGGCTATAAGAAGATTGCCAAGACCCTGAAACTGAGCTGCAGCATGGTGGCCAAGACCATACAGCAGTTTAACAGGACAGGTTCCACTCAGAACAGGCCTCGCCATGGTTAACCAAATAAGTTGAGTGCACATGCTCAGCGTCATATCCAGAGGTTGTGTTTGGGAAATAGACGTATGAGTGCTGCCAGCATTGCTGCAGAGGTTGAAGGGGTGGGGGGGTCAGCCTGTCAGTGCTCAGACCATACGCCGCACACTGCATCAAATTGGTCTGCATGGCTGTCGTCCCAGAAGGAAGCCTCTTCTAAAGATGATGCACAAGAAAGCCCACAAACAGTTTGCTAAAGACAAGCAGACTAAGGACATGGATTACTGGATAACTGGACTACTCAAGCGTGTGTGGCAGCAACCAGGTGAGGAGAACGAAGACAAGTGTGTCTTGCCTACAGTCAAGCATGGTGGTGGGAGTGTCATGGTCTGGGGCTGCATGAGTGCTGCCAGCACTGGGGAGCTACAGTTCATTGAGGGAACCATGAATGTCAACATGTTCTGTGACATACTGAAGCAGAGCATAATCCCCTCCCTTCGGAGACTGGGCCGCAGGGCAGTATTCCAACATGATAACAACCTCAAACACACCTCCAAGATGACCACTGCCTTGCTAAAGAAGCTGAGGGTAAAGGTGACGGACTGGCCAAGCATGTCTCCAAACCTAAACCCTATTGAGCATCTGTGGGGCATCCTCAAATGGAAGGTGGAGGAGCGCAAGGTCTCTAACCTCCACCAGTTCCGTGATGTCATCATAGAAGAGTGGAAGAGGACTCCAGTGGCAACCTGTGAAGCTCTGGTGAACTCCATGCCCAAGAGGGTTAAGGCAGTGCTGGAAAATAATGGTGTCCACACAAAATATTGACTTTTTGGACCAATTTGGACATTTCCACTTAGGGGTGTACTCACTTTTGTGGTCAGCGGTTTAGACATTAATGGCTGTGTGTTGAGTTATTTTGAGGGGACAGCAAATTGACACTGTTATACAAGCTGTACACTCACTACTTTACATTGTAGAAAAGTGTCATTTCTTCAGTGTTGTCACATGAAAAGATATAATAAAAATTTACAAAAATGTGAGGGGTGTACTCACTTCTGTGAGATACTGTATATGTGTATATATATGTATGTACACACTAGATTTTTGGTCAGTTTTTGGCAACCCTACAATCATGCACACCAAACATTAAGCGAAAAAATGCATTTTAAATCACTATTTTTATCATAAAAATTGCAATTGTATTCCCCTCCCCCAAATTGTGCAGCCCTGATCTGAAGCATTATTAATGAGTTAAGACTGTAGTTTATGGAGTAGGGTTGGAGGTTTGTTCTAATTATAACAGTCACACTTACCTTAACAGACACAATAAGTAAAAACCGCACAATAATAAACAAACAGATACCAAATTAACTTTTAATATGACACCAACTTTTTTTCACAGTAATATCTTGACAGTAAACATAGGACGTGAAGTGTGACAGCAGTTGTCATGTTGTTTACAGACAAAACCAGGTTGTGAAGTGAGGTATCTAAGACCCTGTGACGCCCGCGTCTATCCGCATCCATGTTTTCTCGGTCAAAGGGATTTAAAAAAAAAAAAAATGAAAATAGCATCAAATCTGTCATCAAGTGACATGCCTCTCGTGCTGTCAGCATCTGAAGGGGTGAAGTGAAGTTAAAAATGGGGGGTTGGGGGTCGTGACGGGGAAGCGATGTCAGATCGAATCAACGTGTGAACGCCAACAGGTCATTTGCATTTTAATCATCGGAAGGTCAGGCCGGCTTGCTCCGTCATGTTTAGCAGCCTGTGATTAAACGTGCATTCTGTAGCAAAAGTAATTTATGGAGCACGAAGGATGCATTGACCCCTGTCACGTTTTACACATCTCCATGTCCTGTGGCAGCATATGCATGTCACACCGCTGTGATTTACAGATATGTGATGAGCACAGAGCAATATTAAAGGTGTGAAGTTAAGCACACAATTTTGTGGAGGTGAGGATGAGGTGACACTCCACCGCACGACGTCCATGTGCCGTTCATTAGGGAAGTGCAGCATGTCGACCACGAAAACCACGCACTGATGATATGCAGAGTCGAGGCATAAACATACATGTAATATATTATCCTACAGTTTAATGTGTTTTAGAGTATGTCACATTATCCCTGTAGCGTTTAGTCACATATGTCAAGTGAATACTACCAGCATTCATAAAAAAATAAAGAAATAAAGAAAAAAGCAATAAAAAATGCTATTGCTGTGCTATTGTGCTGGCAATGCTGTTGTAGTAGACTGGGGCTAGTTGTCACGGTTTTAAATCAGTGAATTCTTCTCAGGGAAAATCAATTTCAGTATACTAGAAAAAATGATTTTGAACATTTTCCGCCCATTTTTGCCCAGGGAAAAGATACAGATCATTTAATACATGCTGAACAAACAATATTGGGCATGTTGTACATATATTTGGCCAACCAAAATAATTAATGAGGATCATCAACTTGCCCTTGTGTGATACTTATAAAGACAGGAAGAGAAACTCTTCAGTATCACATGATCCTTCAGAAATCATTCTGATTTGATGCTGAAGAAATATTTCTTAATATGACTAGAGATGTTGAAAACAGTCACCCAATAAATATTTTTGTGGAAACTGATACATTTTTTTTTTTTTTTAGGAATCTTTGAGTAGAAAGTTCAAAAGAACAGCATTTATGTGAAATATAAATATTTTATAACATTATAAATGTATTTAATGTTACTTTTAATCATTTTGATGTGTCCTTGCTGAATACAAGTAATTTCTAAAATAAATAAATAAATGTTCAGCAAGGACACATTAAAATGAACAAAAGTATCCAACCATCCATCTCTCTCTCTCTCTCTCTCTCTGTATATATATTCAGTGGCGTGCGGTGGTGTTTTAAAATGAGGAGGCAGTTATAAATTTATATATCAAATTAATGTCCCTGTTACACTGTTTACACTAAGTGCAAATAGCTATAGATTGTGTTTACAGCTGGATTTTCTGCTAATTTATACTATGTATTGCAAACTGTGGCAATTATCTGCACCTCAGTATTGTAGTACATTATAAAACAGTATGCAGTAATAACATATTCAGTGTAAATTACAATTTTAATTCAAATTACTAAATGGATGTCACCTTATTGGGATAACAAATCCCTCCCTACACTTATCATAACCCTACCCGATACTTTAAGTTCAACTTTTAGATTATTTCCTTGATTATTATTGAAAATACATGCCTTTCAGACGTGATATCTGATTTGAAAAGGTAGGAAAAAAAGTTCGGCAAAACGCGGATTCGAACTCAGGTCGATCGCGTCAAAAACGACTTCAACACGTACTTCATCATCTGCACCACTGGAGCTATTGTTGAATGATAGTCTTCTGTAATGCTTTGTAATCACACGTTAATGGACGGAGTTAGTGTAATGCACTTTTAAATAGACACTCGGTTTTTTATTTGTGAACTGATGCTCAGCTGTTTTTTTTAATAGTTATAACTTATTTTCGGGTCATCGACATAAAAGCCCCGTCACAAACACTGTCACAGCCACAAAGATACATCTTTAATTTCATCAAGCTGAATGCTCACTAAAAACTGACAGTCATCATGTTTTCAAGCCATTTCATGTTTCATTTTTACATGACACAAAGCAGTGATATCTAAGCGGGAGAGTTGTTTACTTACTTTATAATTAGTCAATAATGCCATTATTTTATTAATTCAAGCAGAGAGCTCTCACGAAAACAAGAGGTAGGATTTATCTCACGAACCAATCACGTCCAATCATAACCGATCATATCCAATTATAGCGCGATGGAGGCCAGAGTCCTGCACGCGGGCGGGTACCCGACGGGTGAACCGCAAAAATTGACGTAAAGGGTGGAATAATATTGACGTGTCGGGTGCGGTGCGGGTGCGGGTCGGACTGGTGACAGGCACGGGCGGGTTGCGGGTACAATTATAACCAAGACTATTTCGACTTAATCCAGTACACGCTGATAAGCAGCTCCTTTCTTTCAAATTGTCCCGTGCTTGTGTTCGCGCGCTCTGTCTGAAGACCGGGCTTCTACAGCGGGATTTGCAAACACTGAGCACTGCAGCCAATCGACAGCTGTATTGACATTGATTGACAGCTAGCCTTTTAGACCTGTTTAAAATAGATTGGTCACATAAGCAAGTGTTTTAAAAGCGTTTTAAAAGTGTTTTTATATTGTTTTTACACGTTGGATGTTGTGCGCGCTCTCTCTCTCAGTCTCTCTCTCGACACTGCTGCCAGTCCTACATATTTTTATGCAGCCTATAATGTTGCTTTCTCTCTCTCTGTTAACTTGTTGGGCTGCGTGTGTTAAATGTTATTATTAATTTTTAAACACATTAACTCAGAATGACTTGTTAATTGCTTGTTACATTAAAAATAAAATAAAGGCGTTTTTTCCGCCTTATGTAGATTTAATGCGGGTGCGGTTCGGGTCGCGGTTTTTATGTCAAACGGGTCGGGTCCGGAACTAAATTAGTGTTGCTGTCGGATAACGGGTCGGGTATTCGGTTAACTACTGCGGGTGCGGGTTTATCAAAAAGGACCCGTGCAGGACTCCGATGGAGGCATTGCCTCCTCTCACGTGATTTCCCCCCATTCATTTCAATAAGCCTCCAGAAAAGTCACCGCACGCTTTGGGGTCTCTGTAGAAAGTCTATGGACCGAAGGGAGGCAAGCCTCCGCTGTAACTTCACCTGCGGGTGTCGTTGTTGGACAGTGTTACTTTATAAAAACAAGTGACTTTTAGACTTTTAATATCATATTTAGTCATATTTGCGCTGTTTTATTTTTGTAAAATCGATTATTTTCTCATCCAATTTTGAGGAGAGGAGACACATGCCTCCCTTGCCTCCTCGGAAGAAACGCCTCTGACACATATATACAGGGTTTAAATTGGGCCGGGGACATAGACTCCAGGGCTCGACATTAACGCTTCATTAACGCCAGACAAGTAACATGATTAAAACATCACTAACCAAAAATAATTATGTAAACATCAAAACGCAAGTATTATTCTGATTTTATTACATTTAGAGTAAGTGGCGAATAGTGGATATAGCTACTGTATAATGCATTGACAGTATAAGGTTGCCATGCTGAGGAGGTTCACACAGCCTCTCCAGGAGAAATCAAAACGCGCAACACTAAGAAACTCAGCATACTGAGGTAAAAATTCAAAATGGAAAGTTTTTATATTTAAAATACAGTTAGTTAGACAACATCACTCAACGTTTTCACCATTACGACTGTTTAATAGTTCTATAAACAGTTCAATGAGCAAATACAATAATATTAGGTTACTTACATTTTACCACAGCGCATCTCAAAGCAACCATCCGATTCATCGCTGAATGATTCAGTGTTTTGAACGAATCGGTTGAGTCAAAGTTTCATTAGCTCATGCATAAACATCTGATGAATCTGCCGTTTGAACGAATCGTTTGAACGAACGACTCAATGACTCACTCATTAAACGCTCACTACTAGCCTTTTAATTTAGTTGAAAAGTATAATTTCCAGCATCATTTCTTGTTTGTATATTAAATTTTTGTTTTTAAAGAATCTCACAGTTTAATGTAGTTGTATATTTCAGTGTAAATTTAATTTGATAACATATAGATAATAACAATCGCATTGTTATAATTGAATTTATAGATCAAATGTAAGAATTTGAAATTAAAGTTAATGAGATTAATGAGAAAATGCCCTCTATAAAAGGTAAAAAAAAAAAAAAAAAAAAAGCCCTTGGATAAAATAAAAAACATGCAGGTTTATAGCCTATGTCACAGCTTATAGAAAACCGATGAGAATATTGCATTAGAATAAATCATATTTGCAAAAAAACAAAACACACACACACATACATAATACATATTTCCATTGTCCTCATTTGTAAGTCGCTTTGGATAAAAGTGTCTGCTAAATTGTTAGTACTAAATGTGTGTATATATATATATATATATATATATATATATATATATATATACATACACACACACACACACGTATATATATATATATATATATATATATATATATATATATATATATATTAGTGCTGTGAATAGATTAAAAATGTATTTGCGTTAATCATGATACTTTAAATTTAAATTTAAAATACTAGGATTTACCTGTAAATGTGTTGAAGCAAAGAAATACATGACAAACTAGTTTAAGGAAACAGATCCTTTCACACTTCCGCCAGCTATGAGACATAATCCTTATTATTATTTTGGTTTTATTCAGCCATTATCAGGCTTTATACTGGCAATAAAACGTTTACCAAGTCACATGGCTTCAAACCCAGTATGCATTTACCCAACTATTATCAAAAGTATTTCTAAATAAATACAATAAAACATTTTCTTGCGACCTTACATGGAATATTATGTCAGAATGCATTATGAAGAAGAATTTGACCTGTTCTCCAGGTGCATTAGAGCTAATATTAGCATCATGCTTCATAAGACAATTTATAAGATTAATATTACACTTTTACTCAGAACTCACTTCAAACAACCATTGAGTGTTTGTAATAACTTCCTTTTGCGATCACATGTGGAATTTGGTCGTTTACTGTTGTTAAAATATGTTATTTATAGCCTTTTATATCTCTGCACAAATTAGCATAGATGTACACATTCACCTCAAGAAAATCACATACAAATATCCTATCGTAATCGTGTGCTTATTATCTAATACAATCTATAGTGACTGTTGTCATGTTTATTTCTGCTGTGTAAAAGCCTTAACATGTATGCTCTGGCTGAAACTCACGTTGTTTGTGATGTTACAACCGCCTCTCCGTTTTAAGTTGCCAGGTATACATTCCAAGTATAATACACATTAGTAAAAGGATCTATTTTAATTTTTATTTGTCTATATACACTTTGGGCGGCCGTGGTACATTAAAAAAGTAGGCCAAAAAAACGCAAACCAGGGCTCTGGAATTTGTTCCGCGACTGTATTTTCAAAATAAACCACTTGTGCCGCTACCCTGGCAACACTGGTTCGCAGTACCCTCATCACACAATGATAGATAACCTTCTGCGCTGCAATGACGGCAAGAAGTTGGGGTCAAAACTTATCAAATGATTAATTTGTGTAAAAAAAAAAATTAACGTGTTAACATTTTTATATTAATCGCATGCGCTAACGCGTTAACGTTGACACCCCTAATATATATATAGGATGCCAGGGAGGAGCCAGCAGGGCAGGAAACCAGGGTGGAGCCAGCAGAACTGAGGACCACCACAGCAGAGCAGATGAGTCTGAAGATCCCCAGAGCCAGACAGAAGACCACCATGGCAGAGCGGACAGAGCAGAAGACCACCACGGCGGAGCAGATGGAGCAGAAGACCACCACAGCGGAGCAGAAGATCATCAGAGTCAGACAAAAGACTAGCACGGTGGAGCGGATGGAGCAGAAGACCACCACAGCAGAGCAGACAGAGCAGAAGACCACCACAGCGGAGCAGACGGAGCTGAAGACCACGACGGCGGAGCAGACGGAGCAGAGACCCCTGGTAGAGACTGGGACCTAGGGAAAACTGAGACACAAGAAACAGACAGAGCGTATATGGTCTCAAGGACCGAGGCAGGGAACACAAAAAGTTAATCACCAGGCTCACTGACTGAAACTGGACAGGCAGACAGTTCATAAACAGGCTCACTGACTGAAACTGAACAGGCAGACCATTCAACATTGGAATCATTGATAAAGACTGGTTGAGGTGACAGTTCACATCTAGACTAATTGACTGAAACTAGACTAGTAGACATTTTATAACCAAAATCATTAACTGAAACAGGACTGACAGAAAGTTCAGACATATTATTAAAAATTGGGCAAACAGATAGATCGAAGTCAAGAGCATTGATAAAAACTGGACAGGCTGACATGTCACACACAGGCTCATTGATAGAGACTGAACAGATAGATGGTTCAACATCAGACTTGATGATTTAATCAGGACTGACAGATAATTCACATTCAGACTCTACAGAAGCATTAGGACAAGACAGACAGCTCAGGTTTAAATTCCTTGACAGAAACAGGCAAGGCAGACAGTTCGAAATCAGACACATTAGTTGAGACTAGACGGACAGACAGTTCACAATCAGCCACCAAGGCTGGTTCAGAACAGAGCGAGAGTTCAGAGATGGCCTCCTCGGCCGGTTCAGAGCAGGACAAATGTTTATAAATGGCCTCCGTAGCCTTGACAGAACAGGCAGGGAGTTTACAGACGGCCTCAATAGCCGTGACAGGACAGACAGAGGATTCACAAACAGACTCCACAGCCGTGGCTGGACAGATGAGGAGTTCATTAATGGGCGCCACTACTGTAACCAGAGCTAAAGTGAAAGATGTCACCTCAGAAGATGTCCACCACGCTAGATGCCAGTCTGGGATACTCTTTGAGGATCTGGGTGCCACAGACAGGAAGTGATAGGACTCTGAGCGAACAGCTGTGACGTGACGAGACTCTGGGAGATCAGCTGAGATGTAACGAGACTCTGGACGAACAGCTGAGACGTCACGTTACTCTGGACGAACAGCTGTGACTTGACTTGACTCAGGATGATTAGCTGTCTCATGAGGTGATGCAGGAAGATCAGCTGTGACTTGACTTGATACTAGAAGATCAGCTATGACTTGACTTGACGCAGGAAGATCAGCTGTGACTTGACTTGACTCTGGGATGGCAGTTGTTACATAACAGGGCGTTGTTGTGGCCACCATTTTGCAAACGGGCTCCGTTATGTTATGTAACAACTGCCATCCATGGCTATGGAGGCCGTCTATGAACTCCCTGTCTGTCCAGTCACGGCTGTGGAGTCTGTTTGTGAATCCTCTGTCTGTCTTGTCACAGCTATGGAGGCCGTCTGTGAACTCTCTGCCTGTTCAGTCACAGCTATGGAGGCCGTCTGTAAACTCCCTGCCTGTTCTGTCAAGGCTACGGAGGCCATTTATGAACATTTGTCCTGCTCTGAACCGGCTGAGGGGGCCATCTCTGAACTCTCGCTCTGTTCTGAACCAGCCTTGGCGGCTGATTGTGAACTGTCTGTCCGTCTAGTCTCAACTAATGTGTCTGATTTCGAACTGTCTGCCTTGGCTAACAAAACTCTGCGCGAACAGCTGTGACGTGACGAGACTCTGGACGAACAGCTGTGACTTGACTTGACTCAGGATGATTAGCTGTATCATGAGGTGACGCAGGAGGATCAGCTGTGGCTTGACTTGACTCAGGACTAGACTAGAGTCTGACTAGACTAGAGTCTGAACTGTGTCCATACCTGGCCAATGTTCCTCAGAAAAGCTGCTGGATCCTTGTGTGGCCGAGTATTCTGTAACGGGGAGACACAGGCATGAGGCGTGCGAATCCATATGCAAGCTTTTATTAATAAACATGATCAAAACGCAGGCAGGGTCGAACACCAGCAAACAGATATGGTACGGGCAAGACACAAGAGCAGTCCAGTTTACAGACGGGGTCGATCGGTGGCGAACGTGATCCAGGGAAGTCAGTGCAGTGAAACATGGGAAATGTAGTCCAGGGTGATGTGCAACAGTCTGTGTGGTGTGAGAGTCAATATAATGGAAGGGCGACCTCTGATAGCAATCAGACGGAAGACCACAAACCGGATTCGTGACAGCTGGGCAATGATTAATTGTGATTAATCGCATCCAAAATAAAAAATTTTGTGTATACAATATATGTGTGTGTACTGTGTATGTTTATTATGTAAAGACACACACATGCATGTATATATTTAAGAAAAAATATTATGTTTATAAAATATATTTTATATAATATAAATTAGGAATATAAATATATTCATGTAAATACATGTATCCTCAATATTTTCAAAATCTATACTGCATGTTTGTGTCTTTATATATACACAATAAATATACAAAGTACACACACACATATTATATAAACAAACTTTTATTTTGGATGCAATTAATCGCGATTAATCATTGCCCAGCACTAATATATTTCCCTATGTATTATACCCACACATGCACAAATATCCACTTTTGAAATTGTCCATTCATAATTTCCTTTATTTTTACCAACAAACTATATTTGGCATAATTTTTATTAACATTTTTATTAGTTATAATTAATCCAAGGTACTTCAAAAAACATCATGGTACTATTCTGGTACATAAAACATGTTATGTACCAGAATAGTTTTGTATTACCCAGCACATTGTACTGGTCTGCACAGGCTGGTACAACAAAACAACTCCACAAAGGAGGTTGTTAAAATTCCATGTTTCCCTACAGAGTAACGGGACCCCAGGTCAAACGGGACCTTTCTTGCCTCAGGGCCAAACCCCAAATGGCCAAGGGGTGACTTTCCCATAACAAACAGCCGAGGCCACACTGTGTCGTTCACATAATGTTTTTAGCAGACTGTCACCAAATAGCCAGTAAATGTGGCAGCACACGTGAAGCATTACTCCCCCTTTCCACCGACTGCAAACATGTACACAAAGCAGCACTGCGGTTAACTGCCATTAAGCTGATAGCTTCATTATATCCAAGCACTTCAAAGGAAGAGAGACAGTATCTTTTCCCATGGAATACTGCACTCATTCCCAGTCAGATTTTCAGAGTCTCTCATATGTGGGCTCACAGATGTCTCCTGGCCTCCCCCCGGTCTTGATTCAGTTCTCATACATTAGCAGTTTAGCATTTGCATACTGTATCGTTCCTGCTTTGCCTGTCTGTACTCAGAGAGAAGGACAGCGGATGGACAGTTTTTTTTTGTTTTTTTTTCTCACTTGGCAGCCCAAATACTGTGACATAATTGTTCTGCTCCAGCTCATTATTAACAGTGACTTGCTGTGAATGCTCCTTCCATGCTCGGATGGGAATTATGGATGGTGTCAAATTAGGGGTTGTTATTTATATAAATGAACTCCCTTCCCCTGCATCTAAATATTTGGCCACCCATGTCCAAAATATGTCAAGAAATACACAAAAATGTTTGTTGTTGTTGGTGTATGTCTGGCATGACATAACATTTAGTGCTTTACACAGAGATTTTAAGCTTTGTTCACTAAAGGTAAGCATTACTATTACTCCAATAATCCATAAAACTATGGATTATTAATAGGGACTAAGGGGTCCCAGACAGTTATGGGTCCCCCCATAAAATAAAATGAAATAAAATAAAATAAAAGAAGGTAATCTTCTTTTTCACTAATGAAACAAGCTATGTATAATATTTGTGTACTATTATGTATGTTGTTGCCAAACTTTTTCTGTGTATCTGTGTATTTTCAAATTAATTTGAAATGCTATCACAGAGTTGTATCACAGAGATTTGAGATTTTTATGCAGTTTGTAATTAACAATTAAGCTAATTTAACTGTCAATTTAACTCATTTAAAGTAATATATACACATGTATTACCGTTCAGCTGTTTGGGGCCAATATGATTTTTTGTATTTATTTTTTTATAATTTAATACTTGTTTTCAGCAAAGGCCACATTACATTGATCAAAAGTGGCAGTAAAGATATTTCTAATGTTACAAAAAATATTTTGAACTTTCCATTTATCAAAGAATTCTGTGGAAATTGTAATATTTCCACAAAATTATGGATTGTTTCAACACTGATAATGATCAGAAAGTTTCTTGAGCAGCAAATCATCATATCAGAATGATTTTTGAAGGATCATGTGGGACTGAACACTGGAGTAATTATGCTAAATATAAAGACTGATTTCCATTGTATTTTTCTGCACTATGGAAGTCAATAGGGGCCAGAAACTCTTTGGTTACCAGCATTCTTCAAAATATATTCATGTTGAGCAAAAGAGAGAAACTCATACAGGTTTGGAACAACTTGAGGGTGAGTAAATCTTGACAGAATTTTCATTTTTGGGTGAACTATCCCTTTAAGAGAAATTGATGGAAAAAGTTATGATCTTTACTTCTTGTCCACTTGGCAAATTTAATGTATGTTCTGATAAAACAGACTGACCTATCGGATATCACGTTATTCCCAGCCTGGCTCCTGACTAGCGCACCTCATTTTCAAGCTCAGTTCCATTAGTTATGCCACTAAAGAGATAGCAGCTGAATTCCCCGGCCGCCGTTGCTGTTTGGAGAGGTGATTTGCCCACTCAGTGAGGTCAGGCCAGTGATGGTTCAGCATAATTAGGCCTGTGATCAGTGCATCCATCTCTCTACAGCTCAGCCAAAGCAGGAGCAGCTCAGCAAGCGCTGACCTAGCCGGAGATCAGCTCCCTGCTCCGGGAAGCCAGCTAACACAGCGGGGAGGATTTGACGGCCGGGTGAGGGATTGAGACTGAGGTGTTGTGAATACTTTGGGCCAGACACAAAAAACTGTCAATGTGACTGAAAGAGTTGCAAATTTTCCCTGAGCGAGAGGGCAATGGGTGCGTAACGGTTTGAAAAAGCAAATTTGTACTGAGTGCGAGTTGTTTATGTTATTCATTTCAATCTCTGTATGCTTAAAAGCCCCTGAAAGCATTCAGAATTAATGATCCATGCTGAATAAAAGTCACATTTGTTAAATTAAGAAGGCAGAAGCCAAAAAAAAAAAAAAAAAATGGGCCTATACAACCAGAGACAGATGTGTTTCTTCCAAATTCAAAGAAATTTGTCTTCATTGTAGATTTTGACTGTGCAAAAGTCTGTGTGCACTTTGAGAGTTTATCAATCATATATGGATGTTTCTACAACTTTGTGCACTTTTAACTCCCAAGGGGATGATTTGTTATTAAAACTAACAGATTTTTCTTTTTGTGATATGAAGGTCCCATTAATATTGTATCAGTGTTTTTACCATTACCATTTATTTCTGCAACATTACATTTATGCATAGATTATATTGTTTTAATATAATAATAATTGTAATTTAGTCAACACAGTGAAATTATCTATTAAGTGTTTTTATTTGCATAACATGTTATGTATACATTTAGTAATTTTATTCTAAACATTTTTAAAATCACATTTTTTTTCATTAGATAGTACTAATAATACTTGCATACTTTACATGTGATTTTGTATATTAGTCAGCACATCAAAATAAGTGCACTACTTCAAAGCATGACAAAAGAACAATGATTTAGATTTTTTTTCAAGAGAAACTTTTAAGTTGACATTATTACAAAGTGCACTTTTTGTTAAAGTGCGCCTTTTCTTTAATACAATGTCTGTAAAAAATGTTTTTATTATTTCAATATATGAAATACATTACAGTTGCACAGTCAAATCAATTAAGCACTTTTTTTTTTTTTTTGCAACGGAATACATCATTTGAAATGCGGTGGATTTACACTGTGGTAGAAAATATTATAACAGACAACAATGGCATAATTTTCCTGGGATGTGTGTACTGTAAATTCACTGTTGGACATTGTTAGCAGACAAATAACAATCTAGTGAGTGTGTGAACATATTTTTTAAGAGCGCTTCTTTTTCAAAGGTCCATCGGACCAAAATAGCTGAAGAAAGACCCGAATATTGGATTCCAATAATAATCCTGGCAATAAAGGCTCTAAACCGTCTGGCTGTGGCCGTGTCTGCGTTTCCTGTCTGGTTTTGTTGTGGTTGCTCAGATATGGAATCATAAGCTCTTGTGCCAGACTGCTTAGCATAGACTCTGTAGTACCCACAACCCCCCGTCTTCCTCTGTGCCCCCGTGGCTCAGGCTGAGGCTCTAATGAAGTCTATGAGATACTGTATGCCTGTCATGCCCCGCTGCTCGTCTGATCAACAGAGTGAGAACATTTACTTTCCCTGCATGCCAATTAAGCCCATCGCCTTCCTCAATGCTTTTCCCACCATCATTAAATCAACGGCAGCAGCGCACAGTGCAGCACACAGAACCACGCAAAGGACAAAATATTATCAAAACCTGAGCAGCTTAGTGATTGCATCTTAAGTTGGAATCAAACTCAGGTTTAGATCAAGCAGCTCAGCAAAGAGTGAAAATAACTTCTGTGTTTTTGCTTACCATCAACAGGGTCAGAGAATAACCAGAGTTCAAGGCTAAAATGACCCAGATATTTGAAATTTATGTAATATATATATATATGAAATGTATGTTATATATATATATATATATATATATATATATATATATATATATATATATATATATATATGAAGAGTTTATTTGCAAAAACAGATAACTCCGTTTTTTAATTTTCAAAAAACAAATGTCATTGTTATCATGTTTTTATTGTGTTTTATTGTGCTAGTTAGCTATTTAGTTTTTAGATTAGCTTTTTTAGTTATTTTTTAATCTAGTCAAAATAACCCTACTGTAGTTTGACTAAGATTAATTGGAATGCACAATGAAAAAACATGATTTCTGAGAATTGTTAAAAATGGAGTTATCTGCTTTTGCAAATTAATATATATATATGTATATATATACACATATACTGTATATATATACATATGACCCTGAACCACAAAACCAGTCATAAGGGTAAATTTTTCACAATTGAGATTTATACATCATCTGAAAGCTGAATAAATACGCTTTCCATTGATGTATGGTTTGTTATGATCATACGATATTTGGCCAAGATACAACTATTTGCAAATCTGGAATCTGAGGGTGCAAAAAAATAAAAAATATTGAGAAAATCACCTTTAAAGTTGTCCAAATGAAGTTCTTAGTAATGCATATTACTAATCAAAAATTAAGTTTTGATATATTTACAGTAGGAAATTTACAAAATATCTTCATGGAACATGATCTTTACTTGATGTCCTAATGATCTTTGGCATAAAATAAAAATCATTAATTTTGACCCATACAATGTATTTTTGGCTATTGCTACAAATATACCCCAGCGACTTAAGACTGGTTTTGTGGTCCAGTGTCACATATTTTAGCTATGTGTGTGTGTGTGTGTGTGTGTACCACATTAGCATTACCATTTATTTCTGCAACATTTTAAATTACTTTTATATATTTTATGTTCTCTTGTTTCACAGATTTTCAATCTTAATATATAAAAACATCAATCAATAAAATATATATTTTTTAAAATAAATAAAAATCCCCCCCCCCAAACACCACAGTAATTTGATACAAATATAATATGCTGTAAATTAGTCATTTTTTAATGTTTTTTTTTTTTATTATTGAAAACAATCAATCATTTTAAATTGTTTAAGAAATTAGTGCTTTTAATTAGCAAGTGTGCATTAACTTCATGAAAAAAATAATTTCTAAATATTTTTGAACTTTCCATTCATCAAATATATATATATATATATATATATATATATATATATATATATATATATACAGGTGCTGGTCATATAATTAGAATATCATCAAAAGTTGATTTATTTCACTAATTCTATTCAAAAAGTGAAACTTGTATATTATATTAATTCATTACACACAGACTGATATATTTCAAATGTTTATTTCTTTTAATTTTGATGATTAGAGCTTACAGCTCATGAAAGTCAAAACTCAGTATCTCAAAATATTAGAATATTTACATTTGAGTTTGAATAAATGACCATCCCTACAATATAAATTCTGGGTATCTCTTGTTCTTTGAAACCACAATAATGGGGAAGACTGCTGACTTGGCAATGATCCAGAAGACGAACATTGACACCCTCCACAAAGAGGGTAAGTCACAGAAGGTCATTACTGAAAGGTGTGGCTGTTTACAGAGTGCTGTATCAAAGCATATTAAATGCAAAGTTGACTGGAAGGAAGAATTTGGGTAGGAAAAGGTGCACAAGCAACAGGGATGACCGCAAGCTTGAGAACACAGTCAAGCAAAGCTGATTCAAACACTTGGGAGAGCTTCACAAGGAGAGAACTGAAGCTGGAGTCAGTGCATCAAGAGTCACCACGCTCAGACATCTTCAGGAAAAGGGCTACCAAGCCACTTCTGAACCAGAGACAACGTCAGAAGCGTCTTACCTGGGCTGTGGAGAAAAAGAACTGGACTGTTGCTCAGTGGTCCAAAGTCCTCTTTTCAGATGAAAATAAATTTTACATTTCATTTGGAAATCAAGGTCCCAGAGTCTGAAGGAAGAGTGGAGAGGCACAGAATCCATGTTGCTTGAAGTCCAGTGTGAAGTTTCCACAGTCAGTGATGATTTGGGCTGCCATGTCATCTGCTGGCGTTGGTCCACTGTGTTTTCTGATGTCCACAGTCAACGCAGCCATCTACCAGGAAATTTTAGAGCACTTCATGCTTCCTGCTGCTGACAAGCTTTATGGAGATGCTGATTTCATTTTCCAGCAGGACTTGGCACCTGCCCACACTGCCAAAGATACCAAAACCTGGTTCAATGACCATAGTGTTACTGTGCTTGATTGGCCAGCAAACTCGCCTGACCTGAATCCCATAGAGAATCTATGGGGTATTGTCAAGAGGAAGATGAGAGACACCAGACCTAACAATGCAGATGAGCTGAAGGCCACTATCAGAGCAACCTGGGCTTCCATACCACCTCAGCAGTGCCACAGACTGATCGACTCCATGCCACGCCGCATTGCTGCAGTAATTCAGGCAAAAGGAGCCCCAACTAAGTATTGAGTGCTGTACATGCTCATACTTTTCATTTTCATACTTTTCAGTTGGCCAAGATTTCTAAAAATCCTTTCTTTGTATTGGTCTTAAGTAATATTCTAATATTTTGAGATACTGATTTTTGACTTTCATGAGCTGTAAGCTCTAATCATCAAAATTAAAAGAAATAAACATTTGAAATATATCAGTCTATGTGTAATGAATGAATATAATATACAAGTTTCACTTTTTGAATGGAATTAGTGAAATAAATCAACTTTTTGATGATATTCTAATTATATGACCAGCACCTGTATATGTATATGTGTGTGTAGTTTCCACAAAAATATTAAGCAGCACAACTTCTTTTTTTTAACATTATTAATAATAATAAATAGATAAAATAAATGAATACCAAATCAGTATTTTAGAATAATTTCTGATGAATCATGTAATACTGAAGACTGGAGTAATGATGCTGACAATTCATTAACAAATCCCATATATATATCCTATTGTCACAATTCACTGTGGTAAGGAGCTCGAGGGAACATTGAACAGTCTTTAATCAAGGAAACACTTAGAATCATCCACAACAGGAGCTTAACAAACACACGTAGCAACAAGTAGACCCGACAAACGCAAACTGAATGGACTGGGGTTTAAGAACACAGGACAATCAGGGAAGAACTAGACACACCTGGAATCAACGTGATGGAGAAACTGGGTCACAGGGAGCAAAACACACATAGACAGGTCCATAATCCTGACATTACACCTTCTCCCGGAAGGTGCGTCCTCACGCCATAGAAACTACATGGGGAGGGGTTGGTGGGAACTTGGGAGGCGGCTCAGGAGGAGGACAGACAACCAGGAGGGGGCCGGCAGACAGAATCCATGGGTGAGATGAAGGAGGGAGGAGCCAGGGAGGAGACAGGAGGGACTTGGAGCAGGAGGAGTCCAGCTGGACCCAGGCCACAGCCATGATAATGGCCCACGGTGGAGCTGACGGTGGGAGAAGCCATGGAGAAGGGATGGCCCCCGACTCCAGGGGGCCGACCAACGGCAGCGGAGCAGGTGGAGGAGGAGTCCGATGCGGAGATGGAGAGCCAACGAGCCAGGGGGATGCCGAGGATCTGGGGGGCCAGGGTGGAGCCGAGGGCTCTGGCGACCAAGGCGGAGGCGGAGATCCGCAGCGGAACTGGAGCGACTGAGGACCTAGGTGGAGTTGGCGGGAAGAAGGAGCCCAACGGAGCCGGTGGGACGGAGCAACGAGGCGCAGCCAGAGGAGAGGAGTCTAGAGGCGATGGCGGGTCGACGCCCAACCAAGGCGGAACCGGAGGGACGAGGGAGCCCAATGGAGCTGATAGTTCGACAGGTGACAGTGGAGGCGAGGGAGCTAGGAGCGGAGGTAGTGGTGGGCACTGTCGACGGCTCTCGCACCTGGTCTGATGGGTTGGGCTCAACCTCCGGGGTGATCCTCTGTTCAGTCGCTTGGCTTTGCGCTGGCTCGAGGCGGGAAATGGCTCTCCGTCATCGGTGGGCTCGGGCTGATGCTCTGTAATGCGGGGCGATGGTGGGCTGGGCTCTGGGTCAGGAGTGGATCTGGCGAGATCATCCACTGATGATGGAGTCAACTCCACGAAAGCGGCGAAATCCTCTCGAGGACCATCTTCGGACGACGAGGAGTTCAAACTGGCATCGTAGAAAGAGCAGTCCGTCGTCCGGGTAGCTGGTGAGGGTAGATAACAACAGGAACTGTCTGGTATGGTCCTCGAGAGATCGGTCCCCCGCTCAAGCAGGAGGAGGAGGAATTCAGGCCAGATGAGGGATCCATGGGGCACAACGCAAAGAAAAACACAGAGTAAAAACAGAAACAAAAAAACGGAGGGAACACACGGAGATAACGGTTTCGGTCGGGTCTTCCGTCACAATTTGCTGTGGTAAGGAGCACAAGGGAACCGAGGAAACACTGATCAGTCATTAATCACGGAAACACTTAGAATCATCCACAACAGGAGCTTAACAAACACACGTAGCAACAAGTAGACCCAACAAACACAAACTGAATGGACTTATGAACACAGGACAATCAGGGAAGAACGAGACACACCTGGAATCAAATTAACAATCAACGTGAGGGAGAAACTGGGTCACAGGGAGCAAAACACACATAGACAGGTCCATAATCCTGACATCTATATCCTAAAATACATTTTAAAATATATTCGGATAGAAAAATGATATTTTAAATCAATAATATTAGTAATATTATACAATACTTTACTGTATTTTTATCAAATAAATGTGAGCAAAAGATACTTTATCATTTATCATGAAAACTTAATTTGAATAACTGCTCTTATATATATATATATATTTTTTTTGTATTATTATTATTACTATTTAAAAGGAAAGTAAATAATTGCGCCTGAAAATCAATTCCAAGATAACATATTGCCCTTTAATTAAAAAAGTTAATTTATGATACTGCTGGAAACATTTAAATTGTTTTGAAAAAACATGAAAAACAATATATGGAAGCTTAGATGTCATTTTCGAGATTCCTTAAAGAGTGAGTAGTCTGGAATCTGTCTCTCTCTCTCTCTCTCTCGCTCCCCGCTTGAAACAGTGCGAGATAAAGGGCACTTTTGTCTGAATTAATATGCTGCTCATGCACAGAGGGCATATTATTCCCTTTTATTTGTGTCAGAGCGGTGGGAGGAACCTGGCGGTCTCAAAGCTGAGACAGCGTTGGCAGCATCGCCGCAGACATCTCCATGCCTGCATATCTTTACAGCAAGAACCATTTCCCTTTGAAGGGCCAGATATAGACAGATTTCACCTATTCATCCTTCAGAAGAGCCCTGAGTTTGCTGTTTCACAGGTCTCGCATTCATCACACACGCTCACAGAAAAAGTAGGAGCAGCTATATAACAAATCAAAAGTAACACACAAAAATGCATTCATCATTAATAATGGACAACTTGGTGCAGGCTGGTGTAGTGCACAAGAAAACCAGGTTACGATTTATAGAATCAATATTTCATGCCGAACATCTGTCTGTATATTTTTTGCCAATGCATTCAGATGTCATTACAAATAACTGTCACAGGGAGGGTTTAATCTCCCTGCCTTGCCGAGCACAATGAAATATTTATAGAAACTCACTGCATTGCTATTGTCCGAAATTTGACATAACAGGGAAAGAAAATAAAAGTGCTTATGATTAAAGCAAGCGAGTGAAGGATGGACTGTATTATATATATATGAGACCGTTGAAGCAATAAGCCGAAAGAGGCCATGTGTTAATAAGGGGTGTTCTCAAAACCCACAAAACACCACCATAGGGGGGAATTCCTTGCAAAAGATGTGCAAAGTGGATGAAAACTAATTTGTGAAATATGCCTAAATTAAAACTGCAGCCTATGTTCACTGCACTATGTTCACGGTTTATTAAAAGCAAACTTATAAAATAGTTCTTATAAAACACTAGACTAGAGGTTATGAAATGCCTAAAGTAATTAAGTAAACAAAATATGTTGCACCATTTGCTGAAGAGTTTATTTTGGATGCAAGTACCTTAAAGCAGCTGCATGTAGTTTTGTGTAGCCTATTTTTGCGGCTTTGGAGCCCCCCTACTTTGCCTCCATATCTGCATGATTCTTTTTAATCCAAACGTTCTTTTTACGATTTATTCTTACATAGATTGTGTTGCTGCATCTAGAATATCAGGGTCGAAAAGGAGACGTCCCATTTCATTGTCTGCTTCAAACTAAATTAACAATAGTCATTTTATTTACATATAAAGTATATTGGATGCAAGTAAAATGTCTTCTTTAATGTTTCAAATGGAGTTTATGAAAATAAAATTTCAATATATGGGAGAAATAATGTAAAACAAAAAAAGCCTCTAACTCTAGCTTTCTCTATTCTTTTTCCAATCCCTTTTTTTGTGTAATATATATATATATATATGTATGTGTGTGTGTGTGTGACCCTGGACCACAAAACCAGTCTTAAGTCGCTGGGGTATATTTGTAGCAATAGCCAAAAATACATTGCATGGGTCAAAATTATCGATTTTTCTTTTATGCCAAAAATCATTAGGATATTAAGTAAAGATCATGTTCCATGAAGATATTTTGTAAATTTCTTACCGTAAATATATCAAAACTTCATTTCTAAGAACTTCATTTGGACAACTTTAAAGGCAATTTTCTCAATATTTAGATTTTTTTGCACCCTCAGATTCCAGATTTTCAAATAGTTGTATCTCGGCCAGATATTGTCCGATCCTAACAATCCATACATCAATGGAAAGCTTATTTATTCAGCTTTCAGATGAAGAATAATTCTCAATTTCTGAAAATTTACACTTAAGGCTGGTTTTGTGGTCCACGGTCACCTACAGTGGGGCAAAAAAGTAATTAGTCAGCCACCAATTGTGCAAGTTCTCCCACTTAAACAGATGAGAGAGGCCTGTAATTTTCATCATAGGTATACTTCAACTATGAGAGACAAAATGAGAAAAAAATCCAGAAAATCACATTGTAGGATTTTTAAAGAATTTATTTGCAAATTATGGTGGAAAATAAGTATTCAATAACAAAATTTCATCTCAATACTTTGTTATATACCCATTGTTGGCAATGACGTTTTCAATGTTTTCTGTAAGTCTTCACACACTGTTGCTGGTATTTTGGCCCATTCCTCCATGCAGATCTCCTCTAGAGCAGTAATGTTTTGGGGCTGTCGCTGGGCAACACGGACTTTCAACTCCCTCCAAAGATTTTCGATGGGGTTGAGATCTGGAGACTGGCTAGGCCACTCCAGGACCTTGAAATGCTTCTTACGAAGCCACTCCTTCGTTGCCCGGGCGGTGTGTTTGGGATCATTGTCATGCTGAAAGACCCAGCCACGTTTCATCTTCAATGCCCTTGCTGATGGAAGGAGGTTTTCACTCAAAATCTCACGATACATGGCCCCATTCATTCTTTCGTTTACATGGATCAGTCGTCCTGGTCCCTTTGCAGAAAAACAGACCCAAAGCATGATGTTTCCACCCCCATGCTTCACAGTAGGTATGGTGTTCTTTGGATGCAACTCAGCATTCTTTCTCCTCCAAACATGACAAGTTGAGTTTTTACCAAAAAGTTCTATTTTGGTTTCATCTGACCATATGACATTTTCCCAATCCTCTTCTGGATCATCCAAATGCTCTCTAGCAAACTTCAGACGGGCCGGACATGTACTGGCTTAAGCAGGGGGACACGTCTGGCACTGCAGGATTTGAGTCCCTGGCGGCGCAGTGTGTTACTGATGGTAGCCTTTGTTACTTTGGTCCCAGCTCTCTGCAGGTCATTCACTAGGTCCCACCGTGTGGTTCTGGGATTTTTCTCACAGTTCTTGTGATTATTTTGACCCCACGGGTGAGATCTTGCGTGGAGCCCCAGATCGAGGAGATTATCAGTGGTCTTGTATGTCTTCCATTTTCTAATAATTGCTCCCACAGTTGATTTCTTCACACCAAGCTGCTTACCTATTGCAGATTCAGTCTTCTCAGCCTGGTGCAGGTCTACAATTTTGTTTCTGGTGTCCTTTGACAGCTCTTTGGTCTTGGCCATGGTGGAGTTTGGAGTTGGACTGTTTGAGGTTGTGGACAGGTGTCTTTTATACTGATAACGACTTCAAACAGATGCCATTAATACAGGTAACGAGTGGAGGACAGAGGAGCCTCTTAAAGAAGAAGTTACAGGTCTGTGAGAGCCAGAAATCTTGCTTGTTTGTAGGTGACCAAATACTTATTTTACTGAGGAATTTACCAATTAATTCTTTAAAAATCCTACAATGTGATTTTCTGGATTTTTTTTTTCTCATTTTGTCTCTCATAGTTGAGGTATACCTATGATGAAAATTACAGGCCTCTCTCATCTTTTTAAGTTGGAGAACTTGCACAATTGGTGGCTGACTAAATAGTTTTAGTTTTGGGGGGGCTGTACTGTGATCCTTAAATAGTATTTTCTAATGAATATGTTTGGTATATGAACTAATGTTACACTGAATGACATTTTATTGGGTGTCTTCTGTAAATCATGGTAAAAAATATAAGATAGTCAACACTTTTTATATTATTACGATGTTTTATCAGCTGTTTGGGCACCCATTCACTGCAGAAGATCCATTGCTGAGCAAATCCAAATCTGTTTTGATGAAGAAACTCATTCACATTTCAGATGGCCTAAGGGTAAGTACATTTTCATCAAATTTTAATTTTTGGGCAAACTGTTCCTTTAACATAAACACACCAGGTTTATAAAAGTACAAGAACATTGCTAGACAAGAGAAAACACTGCTGTTTAATTTATTTAAACATTGGATGTTTAGACAGCTTGAAAGCTATGTGCTATTGAATACTTATGCCAATTTATTTAAAAAAATATTTATATATTACATTATTAGGTTGATTTATATAATCATTTAACTCTTTAAGCAGTGTTAATGAAATTTCACTGGTATTGGTATTGTGACAACCAAATCAGTACTATCCCTTATTTCACGAGTTTGTGTGCCCATATAATCTTAGCATTAATGGTAAACGGATTTGGCTTGATTTCTGCAAGGGAGGGCTCAGAGAGACTATTCTACTTGAGCTCCGATAGCCCCCCTATAGACAGAAGGATAAATGAAACAAATATGCATAAAGGAGGAGATGGGGAGGTGGAGGGATGCCGAAAGAACTAAAACGGAAATGGTAAGAGGCTGTTTTTATACTCGGATATTAACTGGAAGATTAGATGGGCGTACTCCTCCACATAATACAAAATAAGATGGAAAAACTAGGCAGAAAAGAGAGAGAAGGAAAGACTGGTGCCAAGCATTAGCCCACAGTTTCTCCTGCAGCCTGAGTCCATTGCATCTGGAAGAGGCCGCGGTTTGGACAGCACTTGCATTCTTCTTCGGTTTATCCCAGGGCACTCACAATTAAACCCTAATAGCCCCTCGCACAAAAAGAGCACTCAGAAAACGGAAACGAAGAACAGTGCAACCACTCATGTCAAATTATTTTCAGGACTCTTTATAAGCAAGTCTGTTTTGGGGGAATGCCTAATATGCCATTACATAGAAGCTGTTGGCCTGGGATTTGCCTCTTGATCTCCACAGCAGATACAAAGCTGTTTTTCTCTGCTTGGACAGCTCTCAGCTCTTTAATTGGACGTTTAAGACCGGTTTTAGATGGAATGATGTATTCTTTCTTGAAGTCTGCTTTCTGAGTGCGGTTTTAGGATTATATGTGGTTTATCAACTAAAGTGGTGATCTATCAGCAACACCGTAGATGAAATGAAAACGGGCTGTATTTACTTTCTTAATGCACTTTCCTGATCTTAATGTACGCTGGCCCATATAATCGCAACAAACAAAAAGTTTGTGTTTGTAATCATTCGTCGTGATTATTTTCACTACATCTGAACCAGCCTTTATTGACTGTGGCATAGCAGCACGTTGGATTGCTGTTGTGACTGTTCTTCTAGAAACATCATGTTTATTGCCAAGTGGACACAGCATAAACTGATACAGCATTTTGAAGATAGGTTTCCTCAATATTTCCAAATATAGGGCTGGTTTTAGGTAACAAGCCATTCTACCTCTGTTAGTTCTGTAGAACACAATATGGCATGACAATATTCCAGTCTTGCAGTAATGTAATACTCCTTGCATACTGCGTATAGTCCGCCACAGTGGGAGAATCGCTGTCTTAAACAGCATATGGGATGGCAGTGGTCCAGAAACCCATGCAAACGATTTACAGCCTCAAAATAAATGAAATCAATGATACCGCCAGGCCTCCCTGACCCCTGCCGAGAGTGAGAACATGACTTTAGTTAGGTGTGAAAGCCAAAGCGAGGTGAGAAACCAAAGGAACTTTCTATACGAAGGGCATGTTTTTTTTTTCTTCTTTGGTTTACTTCATGGGAAAGGACTAAATATATTTAAATATTTGTTAGGTGCTATTACTACTACAGCTCATACTAACACAAAAAATCTCTCAGTGTAGTCTGTGTGTGCATATATTGATTAATGTTTTGATTTAATTTAAGCATAAATTAAGGCTTTAAATTCAAAGACCATTTGAGTTGGATGCATTATTCCATTTTGGAGCTTAAAAGGTTTGGAACTTTTATAACATTGGTGTACAAAACATTTACTTTCACAACGTGAAAAAAAAAAAAAAAAAACAGCTTTAAAAATATCTTCCTAAGTCTTACAGGTTTGGATCGACATGAGGGTGAGTGAATGATTGCAATATTTTTGTAACAATGGTTCCTTTCATATTTATATTCTGTATTTGGACGTTTTTTGACCATGGTCAGCCCAGGCAAATATTATTTGACAAAACTTCTTAAATATTACTCCTCAAAGTAACCATAATTTCAATTTTCACCTGACAGATTCTAAAAGTTGGTGAAAAAAGTAAGCAACCACATAAAATACCCATAGTAAACACCCCAAATCTGCCTAGGACATCCAAGCAACTGCATAGAAATATACTAACAACCACTCCAAAATCCCTAGAAACCACAGCAAGGCACCAGCAATCACCCATAAAAGTGGTGAGTTGATCTGCACAGGCAAAGACTTTTCTTTAGAAAATATAAAAACAGAGTTATATTGCTCCAACAGAAGCTTAATGTTAAGCTTCAGGCTTCATTATAGTCTGGGCTTCTGGTTTCTGAGTGATAATGCTTTGCCAACTAATGTGCTGACTGTCAGAGAACTCTCCAGTGATGATTTTGTGATTGATTCATGAAACCAGATACTAAAGCATGCACAAAGATTACAAAAATATGCTAAACCAAATAAATTGAGCCAAAATCAAGTGTTTCTGTTCATAATTGGTGTATTCTTTATCATTTGTTTATGATGTAGAGAAACGTTTAATGTCATTATACATACTGTAGTTCATATTGTGTTCATATTTTTGGGAAATTTACTGCCAAACAGCCTAGGCCAGTTAAACTGGTTCAGCAAGTGACCGGCCAAAATGACCAGTATAAGGTATGTTTAGACTTCAATGCTGGTTAACAAGCATGACTACATTGGTCAAGCTGGTCTAGCAACAATAACCAGGTTGTGCCAGGCCGGCATTGCTCATTAAAAACAAGTTAAGTCCACCTTCTTAACGTCCAAACTGGTCTATTCTGTTTTCAACAGGGAAGATACTTTGTAGCATATATTATGGACGATGCTGAATTAACATGTTTGTAGTTCAGTGAGTTAGCAGGGTCTCTAGAGGTCTACATTAGCAGTCCATCAGCCCTGTGGGATTTTCATGCTCTGTTTCAGCGCAGTTAGATTGGTGGGCGATGAATACTAACGACGGACATTTTTAGAGGTCCACTCGAGGGGAATGGAGACAAAGAGTCCATTTGACATACTTCACCATGTCAACTTCAGATGAGAGCACTTTTGCCTTGAGAGCATTGGTCACCACTCGGCAAAGTGGGGTAAAAAAAAAGTGCTTGGCAATGCAATCTCAAACATTTTGTGGCTTCCTAGAACACATATTAGGAAACCTTCCCACTGACATAACATTACTACAGGAAACCCACTACAGTAAAACAAAGGAAGTTGCAAGATCTGGGGTTGGCTTCTAAAGGGCTGTTTATGCATTGCTTTGGCTTTTGAAGTGGAATGGAGTGGAGTTTGGAAATATGATAGGTTTCATGTCTGGGAAACCACAATCACACATTTAAAGGGGAAGACTAAACCTCCACATCGGTATTGTTGGCGATTACTTGCTTGGTTGCACTCTTGACAGAAAAACGGATATAAAAACACCCAAGTCCACTTTACAGGGTATTTTGTTGTTATACGATGGTGCCACATTACATAATACATAGATGTAATCCCGAAACCTTGCCGTCAAGACCTCTGCTTTTAAGGGCTTGGAGAGAGGCTTTCCTCTTTCGCCATGGTGCTGTGTTTTCCTTCCTTTCAGGCCATCCTGGGAACTTGGAAAAGTAATTACATCATTGTGCCTGGCCTTTCAAACTCCTCCGAGTTGAACTGTGGGAATTGTGATACAGGAAGGAAAGGATTGCAGGTGTGTTTGGAATTACTGCGCAAGAACAATGGAGGAACTGTAGAATAGGCCACCGGCATCATGCAATTTGGGACTTGTGTACACATTAAAGTACAGCATCTGCTGTGTTGTTTTGCTTTTGTCCAAACTTTACTTTTCACTTGAGGCCTACAGAATGTTATGTTCAAGTATACAGCTTCTGATGAGCTGACATTCAGAACACAAGAGGTTTTTTTTAGACTGCATATTTGTAACCCATGATTCACATCTTATTTGCACATTTACAAGGTTAAACACATTGAGTCGTCAAGTACAGTATATATCAAGCGTTCAACCTTTTAATAACTATCTAAATGTAATAAATTCTTATGACTTTTTGAATTGTTACCACCAAATGCTGAAACTAAACAGAGATTGTCTATGTAATATTTATGTATTTTTTTTGTTTGTTTGTTTTTTGCGTTTACAAAACCATTACTATTGAAATTGTCACAAATAGTTAGACTACACTGTAAAAATTATATTTAGTTAGATTATTAATGTTTTACAAGATAATACTATTTATGTTTTTCTACTTCAACATTTGATTCAATGTGTTACTTGCCATTTATTTGCAGAAGTGAAAATTGTCAATTTGCTTTCAGTGTAATGATAAATGCAGAAATTTGTATTTCATTTGACTCTCAGAAAAGATCTGTTTTGCAAAGCGCACAAATATTTAACAAACTAAACACTGTTTCATTTATGATTGGTTAGTTTAATTCCCAAAAAACAAAAACAAAACATTAACTCATGGTTAACCATAGCATGAAAAAGTATTTATTAATAAAAGGAACCGTAGCATAGTGGCATGCAAAGTGACTACCAATCATCTCAGATTATGTTGACCGTGAAAATGAAGGGCAGCGTACAAATAAACCTTTAACTTTGAAAAACATTCTATCTTTGTTGTGTCTGTTCACGTTGTGTTTATACTGAGAGCTGAAGGTCACCTGCGGTTCATTTCATGTCCAAACTACCATTAGGCCTATATGGACATACAGTATAACCAGTCTCCGCCCTTTGTACTATCAGTTACCCCAAAAATAGTTCTAGTTCCAGTAAGGGCACAGACGAAAGATAATTTGCTCCAATGCATATCCACATACTATTTTTCATGTTTTCATGCTTTGTGTGCTGTAATCCCCTAAGCAGCATTGTGCGGTTCCCCTCTGACAGCTACATAAAAGGCTTCTGCTTTGAGACAACATGTGTATGAAGATCCGTCCTCCAGTCAAAACATCTTAGCTTTATTGACTGCTGCTGTGTCTCGCTAATAAAAGAGGGCACGTCTTTTGTTTATCCACAACACCCCTCTTAGCTATGAGCGTTGTCTATTGGATTGCCTTGGAAAAAGGAAAGGAAAATAAATCAAGTGCGAGTCGTCTTGGTGCCAGGGAGGTATTTATCTCACAGATGCACTGCAGAGCACATCTCCCTCAACGCTTCTCTCTTGTACCCCTGTAGGGTTCACATTCTTGTTTCTCATAAACTCTGTATAGGTAAAAAATAAATTGTGCATATAGTAAGAGCCTGGCTTATTTGGCATTTGAGTGGTTGTACACTGCAGCTGAAATGTAATGAAAACTACCAGGTTTTTACAGCTGTTTAGAAAGTTAATTATCTATAGGCATACAAATTATAACTTTGGAAGCATCTCTTACTTTTGCTTATACTTAAGGTTAAGGATCCAAACAGATGTTCACCTAAAACGGGTGGAAGCATTTTGTTGACTCACACTCAATAAGGTAATAGAGCTGTATCCAGAGGCTAGAATATCATAGAGACTTGGAAGGGAGGGAGCCAGTAAATTACCACCTAGCAACCAACTAGAATGCCCTAGCTACAGTATAGTAATCTGTGCTGGGTAGTAACTGTAATCTGGATTATGTAATCAGATTCCAAAATTTAAGTACATGTATTTATATTACATTGTATTTTAAAATACTTGTAATCAGACTACAGTTACTTTTTTTATTGATTACATGATTGCATATTATTTACACAATAGCAATATGTTATCCATAATGTATTGATTCTCTCTAATTTGTCGTTTTCATCCTTTAAATGTTCCTTTCTTAACCAGCCTACCGATTATATACAGTACATTCAGATAGTCTTCCAGTTTTGTGGGCATTCACACAAAGACCAATCACTAGTCAGGTGACTAATTGCACAGAAAATTGTGAGGCCACACAGCATTTAACCACTGAACTTACAAAATAATTTAAATTTTAAGAAGTATGTTCTCAACATTTTAACATTGCATCAATTGCAATCCTGCAATCCTTTCCTTCCTGTATCACAATCATCTATTGATGAACACATTCATTTATTATTTACTCTGTAAAAAATAACCAAGCATTTATGTATATATAATCTGTATAAAGACCAGTTTATGCACTGTATCACATGATTTCATTGTGTAGGCAAAAACAGGCTTCGTTTTTTATAGTTTAACTGAATGCAAAATTTCCCTACCAATGTCAAATCTTCTGCCCTTGATTCACATCATCTGGAAAAATAGTATTTTAATGGTAAATCTCAGTTGAGTGTAAGTCACAATCATGATCACACAGGTCTTCAGAAATCAAGAGAAACCACAGCTTATCTGAGGTCAGTGAGGGATGTAAAGGCACAGTCGACTCGCTCCATTTATTATGTAATTTAGTTCAAGTAAGAATTACTCAACTGAAAAGTCAGACAATTGGACTCAGTGCCAAGACATATTTTACACTTCAAAATATACACTAGGGGATTACAGACATATATAAAATATAAATCAAATATAGTCTAATATAAAAAAAAAAAAAAAAGGAAAAAAAGAAAGTTGTAATAATTGATCCCAGATATGGTAACTGGGATGTCTGCCAGTTTTTTTCCAAGGCTATTATGGGTTTTTGTATCCCTGAATGAAAGTGATACTGAAGATCTGATATCTGCTGGGCCATGTGTCCATATTTTTGATGTATTCTGCGTGTCATATTGAGGATAAGTGATAACGGTGTGGCTGCGATATCTCGTTCTGCAACTTTCATGCAGACAAATGGTAAAAGGCTGTGTTTAACAGCGGACATATGTTTCACTGGAATGAATCATCATAATGTTATTAATCGTAATGTGATTACTGACAGACTCTCTCCGCAATTGGATATCAGGTATCCTGTTGATGTTACCACTGATTTACAGAAAACAATTTTGAGTGCCTGAAACCCATTATTTCAGAGTTGTGCCATTCTTAATTTGTAGGGGCGGATGTGAGTGTGTGTGTGTGTGTGTGTGTGTGTGAGAGAGAGAGAGAGAGAGTCGGCATTGTCTCCAAGGGGCATTGACAGAAATCAGATCCTGCAGGCTGTTATTTGTACAAACCTTCTCCACAGAATTGTAGATGCATCCATTGTTTCGTAAAAAATTAGGTAAAAACTGTCACACATGCATGAACGCAGGTATGACAGTTAGCGGAAGCTAGAGATTGCGGTTTATTAAGTTTTAAATATGGATATTTTTCTTACACATTTGCATTGCTTCGCTTCAGAAGGCCTTTATTTTTATGATGGATGGATACACTTTATTTTGCTTCAAATTCTCCGTCCCCATTTACTGCCATAATAAAGCTTGGTGAACTGGTGAAAATGATATATACTAAAATGTATTTGAAATACATTTTTTCATACTATACTATACAAGTATACTACATATACGTACTATATATATTTATGCACTTAAAGGGATAGTTCACCCAAAAATGACCCCAAGGGCATCCAAGATGTAGGTGACTTTGTTTCTTCAGTAAAACACAAACAAAGATTTTTACCTCAAACTGTTGCATATAATGTCATATAATGTCAGTCAATGGGACCCACGGTTTTGAGAGAGAAAAAAAAAAAAAATATTATATGACTGACAGACTGCAGTTAGACTGGTTTGAGTTAAAAAATATTTGTTTGTGTTCTACTGAAGAAACAAGTCACCTACATCTTGGATGCCCTTGTGGTAAGCAGATCAACATCAAATTTTAGTTTTTGGGTGAACTATACCCCTTTAATAAAAAATACCCTGCAATTGTACTTTTAGTATACTAAACTGGTATACTTAAAGTCTGCTAAATTGGAACTAATTTTGTGCTTAATGCACTTTAATTGTCCAGAAGTAGTGCTGAAGTCCAACTAAAGATAAACTGAAGAATATTTGATTGTGCTAAAGTGGAACTATTGTAAGTATAATTTAGTCACACTTTAAATATTTTGCATTTAAAGACCCATATTATTCAAAGATCATACAATCCTCATCAATAGTGCCATTAAAACACATTTTAGGCTTAATATCAAATCTATTAACATATATATATATTTTTACTGACATTTCGCTTACTGATATAAAAACTATAATTAAACTTTATTTGGACTGTTACTAGTGCACAAGGCGCATTTCTTAATATTAAGCATATTAACAAAACCTCCGCACACCTGACGACAATAAATAGGTGCGTCGGAAACAAAGACCAGCCAGGTCAAAAACTAAAAAGCAAAAAACAAATCCCGCACACTATCTATGCAAAAAATATATCAAAATATTTATTAACGACATTTCGGTCGCATGACCTTCATCAGGATTTAGAGAAAACAAAATTCCTGATGAAGGTGATGAGACTGAAACGTCGTTAATAAATATTTTGATATATCTTTTGCATAGATAGTGTGCGGGATTTGTTTTTTGCTTTTTAGTTTTTGACCTGGCTGGTCTTTGTTTCCGACGCACCTATTTATTGTCGCCAGGTGTGCGGAGGTTTTGTTAATATGCTTAATATTAATATGAAAAAAGTGTATTTTAAATATTTACTTTTTTATTAGGGTAGGATGTCTTTTTTTAATGCACTTTGTATAACAAATCAAATTAAAAGTTTTACTTTAAAATATATTTTAGCAGCAGGCTAACATCAAATTACTGGAATCAGACTTGAATCTTTTAATTGTTTGCTTCGCTATATACGTGACATCCACAGTTGCTACTCATGTAGACTGTTCTAAATCGATCACTTATGAGGTTCCATTTCAATTACAATTCTGCTCGTTTAGTATGCAGCATGACATCACGATTTAAAAGAAAAATACAACTGCATTAATAACCAATGAAAAATCACTGCTGCACAGTACTGCATAACTGGCAGAAAAGAAATGCGAGGCGATACATCACAGCACTGTGCTAAGCTCAATATCTGATCTCCATTCCTCTGACGTTATTGTCTTTGTCAGGTTGAGACATTGAGCCGTCTGATCAACTCATCTGCATGTACGCTCACATGTCCACACAGTAATGGACAGTGACAATCAATCGGCTGTGAAACATGCTTACAATGAGCAAAAATAAAATCCTTACCCCTGACACAACATTATTTTTCACGAGTCTATTAAAAAATAATGACATTTGCAACGACAGGGGAAGAATACGGAATGGGCAGTTAAGCAAAACGACACCATGCATTACGTGGTGATTAGTTTACTCAGTGGCCATTAATGGATCTAATCAGAGCACATTAATTAACAAGACATGTAACTCTGTCTCCACCTGGACGGCTCATTTGTCTCCAGCAGTGATGTGTCCTATGCGCAGAGACCCCATGGTTATGTACAATTCATGGACGTTTATTTCCTGTTCATTTCCTTGTGGTCCACTTAACATGAAGTTAATTGCTGGTCATTGTATTATTAAATAGATGAAGGCACTGATTTTATTTAAAGGTGAAGTGTGTCATTTTTGGCGCCACTTGCAGATTAAGTATAAAACAAACAAACAAACAAACAGAGTTTTACATTTTCTGAAGAAATAGGTAGGATAGGCTAGGATACCCAAAACTGAAAATTTGCTTAAAATGTACTCACCCTCAGACCATCCAAGATATAGATGAGTTTGGTTCTTCATCATTGAAACAGATTTGGAGAAATGTAGCATACATCACTTGCTCACCAATGGATCCACTGCAGTGAATGGGTGCCGTCAGAATGAGTGTATAAACAGCTGATAAAAATAATATCACAATAATCCACAAGTAATCCACACGACATCTTGTGAAGCCAAAAGTTGTGTGTTTGTAATTAAAAAAACAATAAATTATTAAATAATAATGTAATACATTTTTATCTTCAAACCATTGTTTCCGGCTAAGATAAGAGTCCATAATCCATAATATCGCTTTGTCCAGTGAAAAATCCATTTAGTCTGAATCAGGAGAGAAATATGCACAGATAAAGCACTGTTTATAAGTGAAAACAATCCAAATAAAATATGTAGGTGGATTTTGACAACATCGGATGGACTTTATCACTGGAGGATTATGGACTATATTTTGGCCAGAAACAATGGTTTAAAGTTAAAACGTCTCAATTATAGATTTGTTTGGACTTTCATTCTGACGGCACCCATTCACTGCAGATGATCCATTAATGAGCAAGTAATGTAATGATAATTATTTCCAAATCTGTTCAGATAGATAGATAGATAGATAGATAGACCTGAGTTTGTATATCATGTGAATTACTTTCAATTTGAAAGCGACAATGGATAACTTCAGATCATGAAAATGAATAAAAGGAAACAAGAACATTCAAACAATGAATTATACGTAAATAAACAAGTGTATTCCATGACACAGATTGTATCCATCACTGAGTATGTATTTTTAATAAAGTTCAAATTAATTTTTTATGAAATTGCAAGCAACATATCAATTTTACACATTATTTTATATTATAAGCAAAGTAAAAACATCTTGATGTACTTGCATATAATTGTTTCTATGCATTAAACTATATTTTAAAGTATTTTAATATAAGAAAGACATTTACATTTTTAACACTGAACACATTGCTTTTGCTTTTTTGATATTATTTTGTGAAAATATTCACTTTGTGCTGCTTTGATGTCCTTGACTTTCATCACAATGGATCAAATGAAATTGATCAATATTAAAGCAAATGCAAATTTCAAAGCCAAATTTTGTCTGATGATGTTTGTGTTATTTGGTATTCCTTTATTGAGAAATACAAACAGAAAAAAGAATATAAAATATTAAAACGTCTGATGAAATATCCCCAGCACAAACTAGATACAGAAGTATTCAAATAAAACACAAATAGGCATTTATGTGGTCCTGCTGCAGATGAGCTCAGATCTATAAGGAAAGTGTGTGAGTGAGAGGAATGGATGGAGTTTGATTAAAGAACTGTGGGAAATTCTCTAGTGTGTGTGGAGTGTGTTTCAGTGCAGTGGATGTTCTCTGGCCTCAGGCTGTTCTCAGCTATGGCTGCGATAGAGCTGCATGCACAGTCTCGTCCTCTGCTGTAGGTGAGACAAAATGCTGTTATAAGAGACTCCCACATGTACACACATACTCTCTCACACACACCCACACCCCTTTACAATTGCACCAGCACTGACAGTAACGAACATGCCCACATGTATTAAAAATTATTTATAAAATGCAACAACAGTGCATATACACCCCATGCTCATAAAAAGCAAAATAATATTTTGCCATTTTTAGAACTGCCTTATGCATGTGCTTGTGAAAAAGTGCACTTAACTGTATGGATGTGCGCTTGTAATGTAATTCAAATCTTTAAAAAACTGTACTTAATAAAATATTGATGAAATAAAAGGCCACTTAAGTGTACTGCACTTTTATGACTGTATCTTAAGTTTGCTTTTAAAAAGTACATTGTGTAATGTTAAATGAAAAGTTTTACTTTAAAGTACATTTTAAATCATTACTGTGCTGATTAACGTAACTAAAATATGTAAAGAGCTTGATTAAAATTTTATCTGTATAGTATATTACTACATTTAAAGTAAGTTTATTTTACATGTACTTAAATGCAACTTCATTATTACAAATGTGTAATTTCAAATATATTTTAAACAAAAGTTTCAATATAAAGACATTAAAGTATATTTTAGACAATGAAAGTAATTATGAAACTGCATATAAAGATGAAAAATCACTCTTCAGTTCAGCTGCACTTGTTAAAAAAAAAATTATTTGCAATTATTAAAAAAAAAACCCCAAAAAAAACATTTTTTGTTTAAAACAAGACAAAAAGTCTTCCAATGGGGTAAGACAAATAATCTTGATTCAAAGGGAAAACAATTATTCTGGCCCACTGGCAGATTCATTCATTCATTCATGATGCTTCTCAAGTAAATGTATCATGAACATTTTAGAATGTTTAGGTATTTGTAATGGAAAACAAGACAAAAATACATAAGAAAATCATTTTTTGCAGTGTACTATTCTGTAATAAATAAATATATCTATTCAAATATGTTTTACAAGGTAATAAATATAGTTGCAGCACATATTGTGAGGCTAGAGGTCAAGGTTTAGTCCACTGTTGGTTGATGCAGCATTTACACCATTCTGCTGCCAAAAACCTTTTTTTTTTTTTTTTTAATACTCAACATTCAAAAGTAGCTATGCATTCTACTGAAGTACACATTGTCTTTTATAACAGTACATTTATGATATTATAGTCCATTTGCTGGACTATTTTCCCCTTCTTTTTTCTGTCACGTCACAGCGCAGGTTAGTCGCTATAGGCAGTGGTTTGTGCTTTCTGCACGGCATGCTATGTAAAATGTATACAATGTATAATCATGCATTTTAATGTTTTCACATTCACAGCGTAGCTTGATGTTTGCATACATGAGCATCTTTCAGCTAAACACGTATACCCAGAGGAGACGAGGTGAGAGCATGGGAACAACAAACCTCTTTCCCCTGGAGGGATCAGATGTATTCATCCTGAAGCAGCGGTGAGACGTGATCCATAGCCGCTGCTCTCACATGAACCTATTTGATCATGTGCTAATGTTGCCTACAGTATCAGGTGTGACGGTACAGTAGACTACTGACTTTAAAGAGATTTTTCTGGCTTCCTACACTCGCATTAGAAGTTTAGTGTCACTTGCTCTACTGGTGCCATTGTTATTCTCCATACACTGAGTTATTGTTGTCCTCTGACAAAGGAGCTTTGTGGCAAGAATCTTCCTCTTGTTTGACCTACAATTGTTGTGACAAATTCCTAGTTGGTTTTAAACTGTGTTCGGCACCTCTGCTGTCAATGAGATGGTCCAGATTATGGCTCAAGGGCTCAGACAATAAAACATCAGTGACAACAGTGACAGTTTACAATACATACTTTCAGCTTATAGGAGTCCCTTTAAGGAAAGTCAGTCCATTTTGCTAAGACCTTTAGTGTATTTGGGTCATAAGCATCCTAGTACAGCTTTCGTCTTCAAAACTAGAAAATTCTTCCAAAAAAAAAAAAAAAGAAAAAAAAATATATATATATAATAAATAAATATATATATATATATATATATATATATATATATATATATATATATATATATATATATATACACACACACACACAAAAGACAAGAAAAGTTATTTTAGCAGCAAATCAGCATATTAAAATGATTTCTGGGATCATGTGACACTGAAGACTAGAGTAATGATGCTGAAAATTTAGCTTTGCATCACAGAAATAAATTTAATTTTACAATATATTAATAATAGGAAGCAGTTCTTGTAATAATAATTCACAATATTATTATTTTTTTTTTTTTACTGCATTTATGTTTGATGAGCATAATAATAACAATTTTAATATTAGTTATAAACAGGTTCTTAGAATAATATTTCTTTACTTGATTCTTACAATCTGACAGGAGGGAAGAAAAAAAAAAGAAAAAAAACGGTCTACATTTTCTCTGCTCTTTTTTTTTTTTTTTGTCAACACTTTTACACCTGCAAGTGACAATCTGGATTCTGACACATTCAGAGCCTCGCAGTGAATAAACGTTACAGTGTGTGAAAGAGTGTTTACGTTTGTCTTTGAAAAGGTTTAAACTAATGGATCTGAATGACTCAAAGGGCAGTACAGTCAAGCTGTTTGTCTTCAGTCTTTTTTTTTTTTTTACCTGGCCTGAACTAGTCTCTGCATGTGGTGATTGGCTCATTTTTTCCTCTCTCACCTTACACCCCCCACCCCTGTCAACCTTTCAGGTATAGAGAACATTTAAAACTTCTTTTTTACATTCTGAAGTGGTGGTGGCACTTGCCCATGGCAAAAATCACTGCCATGACACTAGCGTGATTTCTAAGTGTTTGCTTCATATATGCTTAGGTTTTATGGCCAGTTTCGAGGGCATTCTGAGTGGAGAATGACATAGGCCTATAAATAAAGTTAAAAGATTACTAACATAACTTTGAGAGAACTTGCCAGAACATTAGCCAAAGTTCTGAGAAGGTTCTCTTTTAGCTGTGAAGAGTCCATCTGCATGTCTCTGATATTCTGGTGCCAGGTCCTTCCCTCAATGTTAGTTTTTATTATCAGGAACAAATCTTCAAAAAGTAACTGCACACCTCTTCTCAACAAGTCGAGGTATCATTCACGCCTGTAGCACACAAATAGTATGTGCTTTTGCAAGCTGCAATAATAAAGTAATCCATCACGAATCACACAATTTTACACTTGCATAAATTCTTCCTCTTGAGTAGATTCTGACAGAACAATAAGCTGCGCTATCTGTGTTTTAACTGGCGCTGGGAGTACCTACTGGAGCGCAGCCAAAACAATTCATTCAGATGGAATTTTGGTTCACGCCCATGTTATTTCACTCGTATTTTTGAGTGAACATTGTGTTCCCTGGTAGGGCACTGCAGAAACGTGCTGATGGTGAATATGGTGAACAGGATGGTGTTGTCAGTCTCGGTCGTGTTGGAACATGTGCATGAGGTGGTTTTCATTTAAACGAGGAGCGAAACAGACAGAAAATGTAAAGGTGCTGCATGCTTTCATCCCCTTTGACCTCCCGTTATCTGCACTGTATCTTCATAAGTGACCTTCAGTTCGCTTTTACGACATGCGGCAGATCAATGAAGCGTGTTCAGAGACATAGACTAAGGTTGTATTGGTGAATGTCAATGGATCAGTAACTATACACACCCACTCACCCACCTACCCTGCAACATTTAAAGGGATAGTTCACCCATAAATGAAACTTCCTTCATCATTTACTCACCCTCATGTCATTCCAAAACCCGTATGACTTTCATTCATCTTCATTAAACGGATAGATATTTTTAATGAAATTTGAGAGATTTCTGTCCGGCCATTGACAGGTTACGCAACTACCACTTTGATGCTTCAAAAAGTTCATAAAGTGATCGTAAAGATAATCCAAATGAATTGAGCTGGTTTGGTCCAAATTTTCAGTAGAGTCTGGATTACTGTATACTAGGGATATGTGACACTAATCGACTAGAATATTAAATGGAGAATCTGTTGCTAGTTGACATTGGAAATACTAGTTTGAAATTTAGTAATTTTAATGTTACATTTTAAAAACAATACATAATACATTTCTGGAGCAGAAAACAAATGTATTTCATTGCACCTCAGAGATTGAATGCATGTGTTTTATTCATGTCACTCGCTGCAGGCTCAGAGAAATGTCCACTTGGACGACAAACAAAGTGTGAGAGCATATTTACTGGTTTAAAGGGCGAAATGTTATGAATGAAAGGGAACTGACTTTCGCCAGAAAGGTTTTCTTGACATTTTTTTTCATGTATATTGTCTAATAAAATAGGTTTTAAGCACAACTCTACTTTGTTTACAGAGGTAACCATTAGGGCTGAGTTTTGACACAAATTTCACAATTCAATTTGATTCTGACTCATATTCATTTTCTGATTCGATTTGATTCAATATTGTTTTTTTCTGGATATATAGGTTATCAGGTACAGTACATGCCAAATTTTCTCAAGGAAAAAAAAGAAATCTCTCAAACGAATGCTGTAAAATATTACGACGGCGTTTTAGTGCCACGTTAAAAAATAAAAAAAATCTAAAATTACGAGATTAAAGTCGTAATATTTTGAGAATAAAGTTGAAATTACGAGAATAAAGTCGAAATATTACGAGAATAAAGTCGAAATTACGTGAATAAAGTCGAAATATTACGAGAATGAAGTCGAAATGTTTCAAGATTAAAGTCTAAATGTGAATAGTCACTTAACGTTTACAGCAGAAAAGACAACGATATAACGTATGTTAACAAATTTGAGTCCACTTTAACCTTTAGAATGTATTATTGCTGTTTAATTAATCAGGCTATGTGAGGAATGAAGGTTTGGACGCCACAGACGTTTTTGCAGAGTAGGTGGTGGAATTTTCACAACGATTTAATGAATTGATTCACATAAATACAGCGATCTGTCACGTCACATTAAAGATCTTGAAAATCACATTATTGTAAGACACATAATTTGTGTTTCGTTATAAAACTGATTTTGAAAGCTGAGATTTTGTTTTATATTAAAAGCACTAAAAGCACAAAGCTTAAGCTATTGCTTTTGGGTGGCAGGTGCACTACAAATAACAAATGCAATAGAAGACATGAAATATTATTTCCAAGCATACTGTCCCCGCGAGTATGACACATGGTATGATTTCTGCTAATAATCCCACATATATCTGTAGTGTATTAAAAAAGGGTTAAATAAGAGAGATACAGCTCCCCCCCAAAGGAATGTTGATTGAGTGTGTTAGCTGATTAACAGTTGTTCCTGTTCAATCTGTTAATAAATATCATATTCTTGATATTAAGCTGTTTCCGCGAGTCCTTAAAATTGACATCCCAGTAAGATGATGCGGCCGCTCGGACGCAACAATTTTCAAATCAATTCCGGGGGTCTGGCAACTTCTCCTGGTGCTCTCAATGCGGGCCATTTGCATGCGAAATATAGGCTATACTCTCAAAATATTATAACTTTAATTTCTACGATTTAAATTCTCTAAACATTTCGACTTTATTATCGTAACATTTCAACTTTATTCTTGTAGTATTTAGACTTTATTCTCGTAGTATTTCGACTTTATTCGCGTAATATTTTGACTTTATTCTCTAGATATTACGACTTTAATCTCGTAATTTTAGATTTTTTTTTTTTTTTTTTTTTGACATGGCACTAAAACGCCGTCATAATAAATATACATGAGAGTCTGGCATAGCCTACTATAATATTGAAGGTTAAAATTAACCAATTTATATACAAATGCTTAAATTACATTAGAAATTAAATTAAATTTTTATAATAATAAAGTTACAATTACATAATTATATTTCTACTACAATTCATATTTTGAAATGTAAACATTTAAATGGTGGCTTTCATTAAAAAAAACAAAAACATGACGGATTTATTCAAACATAAATTAGAACAGAAAATTAAATATATGAATATGTCATATGGTGCATACATTTAACAATATGCTCCTCTTTCATTCAGCCCGTCTGCTAGTTTTGTTGTTGTCGTCAGTGTGGTAAATTTAACTTAAATTTTAATTTAAAATAAGACCAATTTGGATAATACGGCATCTGGAATTATTTGACTGTTTAATTTCAGATTAAGCATTTCAAATGGATCACATAAAGCGAGCAAGTACAGCTGAGCTTGAAAAGCCTAAATTAAATCTGTTCATAGTATAAAGTGATCAAGTATCTTCAGGAAATTTAGACTAAACAATTCATATGGATTAGTTTTACGATCACTTTATGAACTTTTTGAAGTGTCTAATTCAGGGGTGTCGAAACTCCAACTTGCCTGGAAGTTTCTAGTATGCTTAGTAAGACCTTGATTTAGCTGGTTCAGGTGTGTTTAATTTGGGTTGAAGCTGAACTCTACAGGACAGCGGCCCTCCAGGAACAAGATTGGACACCCCTGGTCTAATCGGTAGTTGTGCAGACTGTCAAAGGAGTGACAGAAATCGCTCAAATTTTCAAAAATATCTTCATTTGTGTCTCGAAGATGAATGAAAGTCTTACAGGATTGGAATGACATGAAGCTGAGTAAATGATGACGAAATTTTCATTTTTGGGTGAACTATCCTTTAACAGCCATACAGCTCATATGAAAGGACATCCTGCACTTTAGGCTGTTATCAAGCTGTTCTCAACTAACACGGTTCTAGGCTTCAACACGTTCAGCCAATGAAAGCGGTGGAATCCTTACAGACATCCCTTCACCATATAAGGTTCATGACGATTTGTAGATAGTATCTGCACAGGTCAGCCGTTCTTTGAATGCTTTGACAAGTATGCTGAGCATACCAGACATACTATCTATCTCACTGTCCCAGTTTCTGCTGTGTTGCTATGACGACTGCACATACACTCTTATGGTATGTATGCAGGAAGTCGATTACATTTGTGTTTCAACTCATGGATTGTGTCACAATTATTTGTCAAGACATGATGACTGAATCAGTTTTATTCATCTTTTGATTCATGATTACAGTTATAATTCTGAAATGTGTTGCAAAACAGTTGTTCTGTGTTCTGGATGGGTGACAGAACTTGCTATGCGGTGTCTAAGTGGCGCTATGTAATTGCTAGGGTGTTCTGGGTGATTGCTAGGGGTGTTACTTGGGGGTGGTTGCCAGGGAATTCCTATGTGGTTGTTAGGTTGTTTCTATACATTTCCTATGGTGTTTTTAACTGAAGTTATTAATGTAATTTCGGGAGGAGTACGCCCATCTAATCTTCCAATTAATATCGGAGTATAAAAACAACCTCTTACCATTTCTGTTTTTTAGTTCTTCCAGCATCCCTCCACTTCCCCATCTCCTCCTTTATGCATATTTATTTAATTTATTGTTCTGTCTATAGCGGGGCTATCGGAGTTCAAGTAGAATAGTTTCCCTGAGCCCTCCATTGCAGACATCAAGCCAAATCCGTTTACCGCTAATGCTAAGATTATATGGGCACACAAAGTCGTGAAAGGCCAGAATATTGTTGTGTGGTTGCTAGGAAGTTCAATATGGTTGCTAGGGTGTTCTGGGTGATTGCTTGGGTGTTACTTGAGGGTGGTTGCCAGGGAATTGACATGTGGTTGTTAGGGAGCTCTGGGTGGTTGTTAGGGTGTTTTGGGTGATTGCTGGGATGTTCTATCTGGGTGGTTGCTAGGGATCTCTGGGTTGTTGCCAAGGGCAAATCGCTATGTAGTTTCTATGTGATTTTCAGGGTGTTGCTTGAGTCTTTTAGGTGGTCGCTATGGTGTTGCTAGGTTTTTGGATTGTTGCTATGGGATTTGTGGTTTAAAGGGTGTTCTAAATGATTGCTGGGTTTGTTCTGGCTTTTTGTCAGGGTGTTGCATTGTAGTACCTCGGGAGCGGCTAAGGCGTTGTGGCTGGTTGCTAGGGTGTTCTGGGTGGTTTCCAGGCAATTGCTATGTTGGATGCTAGGGTGCTCTAGGTGGTTGCCAGGGTTTTTCTATTCTATAGGGTGTTGCTTTTTTAAGTGGTTGTTAGGGAGCTCTGAATGGTTGCTAGGACAATGCTGGACATTGCTGGGGTGTTGACATGAGGTTGATAGAGGATTTCTTAGGTGTTGTGGCTGGCTCCTAGGGCTTGGGTGTTTTTGATGGCATTTCTATGGGGTTGTAGCTGGTTGCTAGGGTGCCTTGGGTGGTTTAGTGCTTTGGCAATGCTTCAGTGTTTTTGGTGGTTATTATGGTGTTTCTAGGGTGTTCTGAGTGGAGCCAGGGCATTGCTATGTGGTTGCTTGGATGCTCTAAGTGGTTGTTAGGGTGCAGTTACTAGGGTGGTCTAAATGGTTGCCAAGTCTCTAGGATATTTGACTCCATAGGTATGGACCAAATTATAGAACAAAATATTGTTAAAATTTCAAAACTTGTTAGCGCCAATTGCCTTGTAAGCAGAGTGTAGACCTTTCCCAATCCCATCCCTCCCTCTCTCTCCCACTTTGCTTCCTGTCAACATACTGTCCAAAAATGGCAAAAAATAAATAAATAAAATTCATACCTTTAATAGCAATATTGTTAGTAATGCTTGCTGAAGCAAACCTCACTAATAACATAACAAATTCTGAAGTTGTGAAATGCCAATTTGTTATTTTAATCTCATTAATATAACAAAGTCACAAAGGCATGGACGTTGCATCATCAGAGTTCCGGACGGTTCTAGTTGGTTAATGAATTACATAGTTGCACACGTGTAACTATGTGTGGAATGTTTCTGTGTGGCTGCTTTCTCATTGTGCAAGGTTAGATTTTATCTCAAGTTTAAGTTGAGTAAATTCCTTTTATTGTGCTGAAGAAGCCTTCATTAAATGCCTGTTGCACAATGTTCTGTTCATAAAACAGAGGAATCGCAAAGAAAACACCTATTTAAGAGTATATAACTGGCATGAACAATAATATCATCTCTAATCTGGGTTTGTTTCTGGAACTTTCGCTGTATTTGATCCGTTTTTATCTATCCTGAGGTGATGTGGCTCTTAACCTGAGCTATGGGAGAATTCAAGTTAAGCCCTTATTTCCCATCTGATAGGATTCCGACCTTTAAGTGACACCTGTAGTAGGGATCACTTTCACCTCTGATACCCCAGACGTATATGAAGCCTCCAGTCCTCTGTGAGAGTAATCATGAAACAAAAACTTGAACTTCCAGTTCATACTGCTTTTGTCCTATATCATATATATGCAACAGAGCAACCAATATCTGTCATTGTCACAGTGCAGCAGCTGCTAGTCAACATGCCGCATGTGCAAATGAGCCACAGAAAGATACTGGAGGCTTAATTAGCACTGTGTGATTTTGTCCCCTAGTCGAATGCCTTTTGCACTCTCATTGTTTTTAATTACTGCAGGAAATTCAGCAGCGATCGGCACAGCCATTTAGAGACTTTCGCTGGCTCCCTCAAACAGAGGCTGATGGCATCGACTTCCCGCAGTGCAGTGTTTCATATTGTGTGAGCATAATTTGATACAGATTATTTTGTAAAAAAAAATATCTTTCAAAACTTATTGTACATAGATGCTCCTAGCAAGGTTTGGTTGAACATGAACTGATGAGAAGACACAATGACTTCCTTTAAACAAGAGTATGATATATATTTATTAAAAAAAATATTAAAATTTAAATTGCTTAGAGGGAAACATTTACATAAAATGTACAACACATCTTAAAATTAATATTTTTCCCAAAATACAATAATAATAATAAAATAATAATAACTGGACATTCTGCTAAGCATAAGAAATAAACAAATAGTTGCCAGTCACATGGGTTTGTCACGTCATGAAGGTGGGTAAGTGATGACAGCCATTGAAAAAGTGCACTTAAGTATACTTTTAAACTAAATGTAATCCTAAATGGATCCTTAATTACATGTTAATTGCAATTAAATGAAAATGTATTATAGTTTACATTTATATTAAATGTAATGAGCTGAATTTTATCTTTATATGTAATTTTATATTTACTTCTATTGTCTTTGAAATATGATTAAAATGTACTGCCAAATGTACTGAAAAGCATTTATCGTAAGCTAAAATATACTTTGATGTCATTTCTGTTGAAATTTGGTATGCCATGTATTTAAATATATTTGTATGCAATTTAGTGAATTAAAATATATTAACTGTAAATGTTAGAGCCCAACCGATATATCGTTTTGCCGATATGAGCCTGTCACAGAGATATCGGTATCGGTGAATATGCCTCTGATATGAACTTTTTTTTTTTTTTACAGAACATATAAGGCAGATTAAATTCTTCTAAGTGGTGTAATTACTTTGTTTGTCCAGCAGAGCGTGCTCCATTGTTTGCTTTGCTACTGGCGACTCAGATCAGTGTAGAGATACGCGGATGAGCTCAAACTTCACCCGAGTCTGCTACTTCAAATAAATCTGACTCATTTTGAATAATAAAGTTTATTGTTAAATTGTTAAATGCCCTGCTTCCATTTCATAGGCCTATGTTTGTCACATCATTATAAGTGTTTGATCACCACATTTGAGTTATCATTGCAAACAATTTGTTATGTTTATATGTTTATATATTCTGTTTATATATATATATATATATATATATATATATACTGTATTATATACAGTACCAGTCAAAAGTTTGGAAACGCGAATGGAAAGTGTGTCCAAACTTTTTAATATACTGTACTATAATATAGCCTACACATAAAGAATATCGGCCGATATATCAATACTAGTCTTTTTTTACTCCCTAATATCAGTATCGGCATCGGCCCCCAAAAAACCCATATTGGTCGGGCTCTAGTAAATGTAATGTCAAATAACACATTACAGTTACAATTTTAAGTGTTTTACATTTGCTATATATGTTAGTCAGCACATCAAAAGAAGTCTACTTTACAGCATTACAAAAGATTATTAAAATGTTATGATTTAAAATGTACTTTATTTTTTTACATTTGACATTGAAGTGCAATTTTTTTTTAAAGTGTGCTTAAGTGCATTAAGAAACAGAAAAGGGAACACTTAAGTGCACTTCAGTTTTCTTTTATGTCATTAATATACTATCTGCAAGTACGGTTAAAAATAGTTTAAGATTGAGATATAAGTACAGTACAAGTGCACATTCAATATAATTAAATGCACTTCTCTTTTTGATAATGGTGAACTGTTGTTGGGTGAACTGTCCCTTTAAGGCCTAGAGATCTGTGTGTTATGGGCGGTGCAGGTGGAGTTCTACTGTTTGTGTGACTGTGAAACACAGTTGGAATCAGGTTAACATTCAGAAGATCATCTCGTTAGAGCACTACCGACTCTGCTGTTCTCTTACGATCCTCAACAAGCCTTAAGCAAAACTCTGGTATTTTTTAATATCAATTTCAAGTATCATGTGCCCAGAACTCAAAGCACTCGATAATAATAGGAGAGGGAGCAATATTCGATACCCTGCCAAAAAAACTGTGACGCCTGTTAGAAAAAGACATCCCCATTCTTTATTCATGCTACATCCCCGGCAATATCGTTGTACAAGGAAACTTTATATCACCAAGAATAAAAAAAAGATAAAAAGAATCAGAGGGGTATAAATCGATGTGGGCTGTGAAATCTGACCCAGTAAAAAGTCTTCTCATTGACAAGACGGGCGGCCAGTGTACGCAACGCTGCTATAGTAAATTGTAGCAGATTTCTCCCTGGGGACATGTGGTGAAGTAGAGGGCTAGCGTTTGACAGAAACATTATTCAAATCATCCTCCTCATTTTTCTCTTACTTTTTTTTTTCTTTTTTTTTTTGAGCTCATGAAATGCTAAAATCTGATATTTAGCCACATTTTCAGCAAATACAAAGAGAGAAGGTATATTCTGTCATGGTCATGTATGACAGACCCCCTGAGCGTGTTTGTTTATGAATTAAATATTTAATTTGGACACGTTTCACTCCCTGTCGCCCAGCGATCGCCACAACAATGAAAAGGTCATGTCACATCGCTCTAATCACTCTGAACGTGTTCCTATGTGGTTCCTGTGTATGCATGAGTTTGTGAAACTGAGAGATACAGGTTAGAGTGAGAGCACAGAGAAAACATTTTAATATCTAACAGCCTGTGCAGTGAACACATTGTGTTTTGACAGGCTTTACAATTTATTTATTTTTTGTCTCTGACAGCTTTTAGCGTAACAAGTCCTTTGCTCTTCACTTGATTACACGAGTGGAGTATGAAGCATATTTTGTGTACAACACACAGGCATCAAATGCAAAATGGCAAAAAACCTCTTGTCAAGACCAAGTACCAACAGTTTGGTCTCCTTTCAATTAGGGACATATTTTCAAAATCTTCTAGTCTGTGAGTTGTACACTCTGTACAATTACAATGAAAGGGTCATGTTCACAAGACAACAATCAAACACAAGGGCTGTTTTAAGGGCTGTTCACATATGACACCTTCCACATTCTTGTTTTAAAAACAGCTGGATGGAGTGCAAGAGAATGCAAGGGTTTTGAGATTTTAAAGGCTAAACTATTTTCTACTTGACATGTCATCTTAAAATGCGGCAGTGAGAAACAATGAAAAGAAATGTCAAGAATTCCATGTGGATGTGTACATAGACCTCATTTTAACTCATTAAAAAATCTAGATAAATTCAATCGACTAGTTGGTCAATGTAATAATTAATGTTGTTGTTAATAATTAATGTTAATAAAAAAATAAAATACCATCTCTGATGTGCCTGTCAAATTCTCAACAGGCCTTAAGGAAAACTGGTATTATTTATATCAATTTCAAGTATCATGTGCCAACAAGTACTACATGTAGATAGGAATAGAAGAGCCAAATACTAAATAACAGGATTATTTAAAATACCTAATTACAATAAAAATAGTAATGTAAAACAGTAGAACTCTTGGAAAGGGCCCACTGTACTGACTGAATATTTTGATTGTTTTCAGTAAAGTGGAACAATAAAAATTAATGTGCTAAAATACGGTGAAAACTGAAACTAATCCAAAACTACAAATAAATGAAATCAATAAAATACAAAAAAAAACAAATAAAAACAAAAAAAAAAAACAATCATATTGTGAAAACTAAACTGGAATCGATAAAATAAAGTAGAAATGAAAATAAATAAACCTAAAACTAATTAGTTACCTATTTCACCTATCGATAAAGTGTTCTCTGAAGGATGAAATTCTGTGCTGGTGAAACAAGACGTGTGTGTTCTGCTTGGAAGAAGAGCTCTGTAATTCACTTTGCAATGCTTGTGGTGCAACACCGAGCCTGTGTCATCCATCAATGCTTTGACACAGGAAGTGGACGCAACCCTGCCTTTCAGACTCTAGGATGGCACAAGGCCATTTTTCACAGCATCAAACAGTAATCCACTGCAAGACAGCAGTGAAGAGTCATCCCCGTCACACCCTTAGAACAGGTACTGTACATGACATAAACCTCGGAATGACTCAATTTTGGAAAACATTGCACATGCTCTTGCTAACCTATCATCTTGCAGCTCAGGTGAGTCACTGTCCTGCCAGACAAGTCAAAATGTGATGAATTCGTAAAGTGTATAGTCTGACTACAAATGAGCAAACTTTGAGTAAATGTTGCCAAATCATCACCACTTTGCTCCAGGTTTATAGTCCAGTTTGTACAGTTTAATCCTGCATCACGCTGAGTGAAAAGGACAGAATACCCTCACAGTGCAGCAGCCAGCCCACTTATCTACCATCAGCATAATCCGTACACATAGACCATTCAAGCTCTGCTGCAGCACAATGCCTTTGTTTGCCTAGCAATGGAAACCAGTTGTCCACTGCTGAGTCAATATTTACACCCTATTGGAATGTGGGTTGCGCTGCCTCCCTAATACTACAGCCCAAGCTCATATTCCATCTCCCTCTCTCTCCTTTTTTCTCTTTGTATCCATTGTTCTCCATCCTTCTTGTAAAGTGCACAAACACGAATTCCCATGGGTGCAAAGTGAAGGCCTTTTACCTGCACTCACATAATGTTTCTGAGTGGGTGAAAGTTAGTATGAAATCTTTTCCAGCTCCAATTATTTTTACTTGCCTGATTTTGACAGTCATGTTCTTGTATCCTAAGTCTTTAACCCTGCCACTGGAGACCCACTGTCTCACAAATTTTATTTCCAACCTGCTTCAGCACACCTGATCTGGGATTTTTATTTTAAGTGATCCTGAAGACCCTGAGAGTTTGAGGGTTGTAGCTAAACTCTACAGGACAGCGGGTCTCCAGCAGCAGGGCTTGTTGGTTCTGCAATGGCATTCCTATCTACCAGTCATAGGAATTGAGTTGATATAAATAACATTCATAACAACCTATAATTTAAGTCTCATTGTAGTTGTAATTACAGTAAAGAGTGTACAGTTGAAAAGGTAATGCAGTTCTCAAACAGGTTTCCCAAACACTCCTCTTCCGCCCAAACAAGTAGTTGCGCCCCAATGTGTCAGGCAGGTTAAGATTGTCAAAATGTAAACTTTGAAACTGAAGGTTCCTTGACAGGACACGTACATCACGGAGACATCTATTTGACATCTGCATTTACATCTGCAAGACATATTTTTAGAGTGTTTGCTCATCTGTAGTATGTCTATAGGACATTGCCTATCAGATGTCAAATAGCCGTTTAGAAAATGTCTTTAAGTTGTTTAATTTAGAATGTGTGTAAAACTGACATCTTAAAGACATCTATCAGATGTTTGTATACAGCAGATGCTTTCCAGATGAGGCGATCTTTAACAGACATCTTGCGGACGTACGTGTGCTATCTGGGATAAACAATAATTAGAACCATTGGTTAGATAAAGGAAGTTAGGTGAAGGAATACATCTGCTCCTGGTGGGCTACCATTGCTCAACTCCAACCCTAAGTTAACATACCTGAACCAGCTAATAAAGGTGTTCAGGATTACTTTAAAATAGAGTGCTGTAGTGATGACGTATTTCTGTAGGCCAGCCTGGAAGTTAGCATCACCCTGGTTCCCTCAACAAAAACCCAATAGGATTATTCAACTGGCTTTTGGAGTGTTGCAGAAAATAAGCTCTGCAACATAAGTTTATGATTCTTAAAGCCGGGACACACCAAGCCGATGGTTGGCCTCATGTCGTTGGCAGTTTGTTGAATCGGTGTCGGGGCTGTCGGTGAGAGCAAGAACTCTGATAGGATGCTCAGTTTAGCGAACAAGTCAGTGCCCGAGAATTAAATCGAAAGTGATGAAAATGAGCAAGTAAATGAAGGCAGTGCTGACAGAAGGCTGTTCTGATGTTATGTAATATATTAGAACATGAGCCTCTTAAAATTATATTCAAAGTTTTAAAGCCATTTTGCTTTGTTTACGTTTTATCTCGTATATACTTTTTTTGGTTTCTCCTTCTGAATTACGAATATATACTATTGATAGCTGCTGATATAGACAGATAATTCTTCTCACGCTGGCGCAGAACACACGTTTGCAGTCGGCTATAGTCTTAGCGGTGTGTTAAAGTGCAGCCTTTTGGTCTAGATGCTGCCGATGCGACGCGACAACACCTTCAGTTTTGGTCACCGCAAGTTTTTTGAAGTTGGCTTAATATGGCCCAGACTTTACACGTTTTATTCATCATGATTATCTTCACAAATGAACAAAACATTCAAAATCCCATTGACTTCAGGACCAGGGGTACTAAAATGCTAACTCATTTCTGGGTTTTGGCCTACAAAAATACATAATCTCTGCAGCACTCTATAACCGGCAGGTGTGTTGGAATAGTGTAGGACCTGTAGTCTGCATGAAGGTAGTTCTCCAGGGGGAGAAGGGTTGGTTACTCCTAAGTTAAGGTTAGGACTGTTTGTCTTTATTTTGATGCAGGACCATTAAAAGATGTTGATCAAGGAACACGTCCTACTTGGCAAAACTCACGGTCACCATCCCCCGACTGCTGGGAGAGATAGAGCTGGCAATCGAGCCAAGGTCTTCACCACCCAGCGGATGCCTCTGCCATGAGCTCACTACATTCTAGCAGAATGACCCCTTTGTTGCCAGGGCTGCTTGGGGACAGTGAATGGATTACGGAAGGAATGTGCAACATTGCGACTGCAGAGCTGATAAACTGGAGCTTGTCCCGGTGTTGTCATCCCTCGAACCACCTCACCCTCTTCCTCTCCTATCAGCCCAGGTGTAAAGATGAGGAAACAGGATGAGGAGAGGAAGGTTTGTTAGGCAACCCTCCATTCTGGCTATAAAACATAATATCACCAATTCCAACTGATTATGTTCTTTAGAAATAAATATGATAATGTGGTTACTAGTGTATCTGGCCCCCATATCGGAGTGGACTTTTTTTTTTAAACAAGCTACCCGTGGATGGAGCTCACCCCACTGACCCTCTGTTTATTAAAGCAGACATCATTTGTTTCCAGACCTTGTTGTGCTAGTGTCTCCTTCACTTCTTCAAATATAAACAGATGTTACTGTTATCTGATGCAATTTTGTTGGTTGATGAAGTTATGTTTTCTTTTGCTGAAAAGTTATTTTGAAGGCAAATAAAAGTTAGATGGTTATTTTATGTCAATGTGTTTTTTTAAATAATGCAAAAACCTTTGGACAAAACACATACAAAAGGCATTAATCATACAAGCTGCTCAGCCTTGAACAAGGCTTTGTAAAACTGTATCTTCATTGTTAAATCCAAGACTGCCATACATTTCTACCTTTTGTTCTTTTATTCAAGCCTCACTATCGCTCCATTCCTTGTGCGTGTTTTTCATTACATCAGTACCTGTGTTATCTAAACTTCCTGTTCTTGGTAGCAGGCCTCCCTGTTACAGACTGTTCCAGGAGTTTGAGAAATCACTTCAATGCTATGAATGCAGCCTGTGGGTTTCTGAGTTTCACATATTTGAAGAGGAATGTACACAGTGTCTGCTGTCTCAAGGAGTGCAACTGTGATAAACAATAATGGCCTAATGCTGGCACGTGACAGTAACAAATCAATGGAAGGCTGGAAATCCTGGGAAGAAGTTATAGAAGAGAGTGGCAGTTTAAGAATCCAGTTGAACTTAGATCTTTAGATCTTTGCGAACCTTAAAATGCAAATCCATCAAATGTATTAATATAGCTATCATCTGATGAAATTAATTTAGATTAATTTATAGAAAATTTACCACAGAACCCTCTCATCATATAAGATATTAATGTTTCTACGTTAGCAGAGCAGCCTGAAAATGATTGTGCTAAATTGGACTTAGGAACTTTAATCAAGTGCCGTAGCTCCAAGAATATTCTGAAGACAGATTCTTTTAAGCAATCAGAATAATTAATTATCCATGGTGCAGAAAACTATATACTAGAGATACTTTGATTTATCATGCAATATTGAAATGTGTAATCAAATGAGGTTTATTTTATTTTCTTTTTTCTCCTATTATATCACATCTAGTCTCAAAGTGACTATTAAAATGAACAAAGCAAAGGTGTTGAATCTTTCACTAGCTAATCACTGTCTGCTTATACGGTTATGCCTATTTGTGGCAAATTAAGCTCTCAAAGTATGTATTCCTGTGTATGATCCTTGCAACATTTGGGCAAAATGATGAAAAACAGCAGCAGTTCCTGTGGTCAAAGTGTGAACCACACTGGGTAGTCAATTGTCAGTTAAATGGAGCACAGTGCAATAAGAACCAGCACAGCCTGTTTGCTTGCCTATCCCCAAATCCTTCCCTACGTAACCCCCCATCTTTCCTCCCACACATTTACCCTGTGGGGTCCCAGTCGGGTGGAATACAGCACGAATGGATGTGGCAGGTTGCCATAGAAACTTAATAAGCCACCGGCTGCAGAGAGACTTAGCTGGGGTAACTACTGAACCATGGTTTTAAAAGGTAATAAATTGTAAGCGGGGCAATATGTGGAAAGAGAGACAGAAAGAGAATAGATGTCAGAAGGAAAGAAATGTGTTGTTTCGCCTGAGAATTGGGGTGTGGGTGGGGTTGAAACTGAATTAAATAGTTTGTCAAGCATGGTCCCAACTGCGAGTGCCACCGGAGCCGCGAGGCTGAAGGTTAAACGGCTGTCTGCGATGCCGATGTCGATTGCTTCCCTTTTGACGCGTGTCACCATTCGTCTGCGGCGTCCCCATTCTTTATCCTCTCCTACAATTGTCATTGCCTCGACTGGACTGCCCATCATGTGCACCTGTCTGCCGGCAAGAATTGATGTGGGGCTCGCTGTCATAGCTCAGATAGCTCCTATGGCTGCTCTGTTGCCAAGTATTCTTTGTGGCTGTAAACCTTTCATTAGCGCCAGTGCTGTAAATCTATCATTAATTATTGGGCTTGGCATTTACAGAGGGACCTCTGATTGATAGCAGAGACAGCAGCAAGCATGGTGTGGACTGTTTAGAGAGCAGATCCATAATGGCTGGCAACAAGGTGGAATTTGTCTAAGTTTTAATATCCAGAGGTCTTGCCATTCATCTCAGTAACACTATCACATTGACGATTTCAGGAAATGGCTCCCCGAGAGGTGCTCATCTACATGTGTTGCAGTGTTTGTGCCAGTGTGTGTGGTAAGGGGTGGCTTAAGTGTCCTAAGTGGCCACTTATTGTTACCCCGAGGCTCAGGTCAAGGAAAATGCTTAAGATTTTGCTGAACCCAAGATATAGACTACACAAATGTTGGTTGTTTAAGAAATTACTGTGGGAATTTGATCCCTGGTCCCATTTACACCTGGTTGCATAAACATAGTCACTACTCACTCAGAAATAAAAGGTACAAAAACTGTCACTGGGCTAGTAACCTCTTAAAAGGTATGCCTTTGTAACCTCTTTACCCATAAAGAGTGCATTTCAGTGTACACATTAGTACCTAAAGGGTGCATGTTATTTAGTTAATGGTATGTACCGGTGGCGAGCAGTGACTTTTTTAAACGGGTATGCTGAGTGCTAAGATTAAGACACCACAGTTTATATGGACAGAACGCCACTGGTATGTACTAGTACCTTTTGAAAAGGTATCACCTCAGTGACAGCTTTTGAACTTTTGTTTGAATGCCAAAACTGTTTCTTAAGAATAGTGATGCCAAGTCTGCGGTTTTCCCGTGGAATTGGGCTACTTTTGTACTGTTGCCATGAGTCAAAACCCTGACCCCCCAGACTGAGGGGGACAACCCAAAATGCGATTTTGATAGATTCAAGATTTCCCTGGAACGGGCTGGCCAACTACCAATTAGGCAATGGGTAATCAGTCTTACTTTTGGATTAAAATTACCAGTCTATGTTTTAGGACCAATCTTTAAAAAATCTAAGCATTTTATTCAACAAGATCCTAGAAGTCAGAGCTACATTTGGATGTAAACAAGGTCCAGAACAAAACATAACTGGCTGTCAACAGAGGTGGGTAGAGTACCCAAAAACTGTACTCAAGTAAAAGTAAAAGTAACTTATAGAAATATTTACTCAAGTAAAAGTAATAGTCTGAATAGTTACTTGAGTAAGAGTAAAAAAGTATCGGATAAAAAAACTACTCAAGTAGTTAGTTACTACTTATTTTGGATCATATCAAATCAAATCAAATCAAATCAAATCACTTTTATCGTCACATCACCACAGCACAAGTGCCTTGGTGAGTGAAATTCTTAAGAGCGTGCTCCAGACAGTGCAAGAGAAAAAAAACAAACAAAAACAAAACAAAAACAATTTACATATAAACAGTACATATTTACAGATATACTGTATATCTATAGTCTATTTTTATTTAGATATATAGATAACATTTATGTAATGTGTGTGTGTGTGTGTGTGTGTGTGTGTATGTGTATATATATATATATATATATATATAAAGTATATTAATTATGTATTATATGTATGTAGCCTATATATAACCTCTGATACGGAGAAGAGTGAAAATTCCTCACATATCCGCTACCGAACATCTGAACACAACGAAACAAATGCACATTGGATCTTCTTCCGTCTGTTTTGCAAAATGTAAACAAATGTATATTGTGAAAATAGGCATTCCTCCTGGAACAGGTCGCGTGCCGCTGCGCAGAGCAAACGCGGGTTTGGCGGGTGTTCATTTCATACTCTGTGATAGCTTGTTTAATGTATAAATTATACATTGTATTTATTGTATAAGGTACATGTACAACAAACTGGTAATGTCATAGTAGTATCGTGTACTGTAATCGAATGTAGCCTATACCTGTGGAACCGTAGACAGAACACGCGGTGTTCATCTATTAAAGATCCTCATAGCTAGCAAACAATAGCCTTTGCAGATTTGCTTTCAATTGACTGTAGATACAAAGCCACGTCGGGAAACTTTCTGAGTGAGAACCGCTTCAGACGACTCGCGTGCGGCAGGGAACTGAACGAATCATTCAAACTGATTTGCGAACCAATTCACTGGTTTACCAACTGGTTTGATCAAGCCTTTGAATAGAATTGACTCAAAAGAATGAATCATTCGTGAATGGGCATCGCTTATTTCCCAGAGAAAAGTAGACGGCGCGTTTGGAATAAATTGAAGCATTTTTAACTTGAATTGCATTAAGGTAAAGTAACGAGAGGAGCCCACAGTAACTAAGTAAAAGTACTGTTTTTTCACTAAAAATGTACTTGAGTAAGAGTAAAAGTACCAATCTTTAAATATACTCTAAAAGTATTAGTTACCCAAAAAATTTTAACTTGTTACTACGCACCTCTGGCTGTCAAGGCTACTATATCTTAAACAACAGTGAAGGATGTCTGCTCATCTGACATAAAATATTCTGCTAATGTTTGAGGTTCAAAAGTGCTCACAACATACCTTGTATTGTCTGGAAGTGCACTCATAAATAGGTATGCATGGACAAACAGGTACCACCCAATTGGAAGAGTTAATGTTGTTGTATATGACCCAATTACAGTTTCATTTGGTGCCACCAGTGGTGCAGAAATCACACACTTTAAGATGGCCTCCAGTTTATTTAGCTAATCTGAGTTTATTTTTCCAGTCCAGACACATTCTAAAGGTTAGGTTAAGGGCAAGTTGAACCAGGTGATATTGGTTCCTTGCCGAGATTCAGTTGTCTTCCCTTAGAAAGCACTCAGTTGCAACGCATTGCCTGGGATTAGATGTAGGCAACTCTCAAAAAAACATGTGCATGCATTTCATCAAATGCCGCTTATCAGAGCCTTGCAGTTAGTCTCAGGTCTATAACTGTTGCAGATCACTCTGGCTCAGTCTATGAGAGCACGGCTTGTTACAGCCATTGTTCCGGTGTGCCTGGGGACTTGACCACTCAGCAGGTTTGATGAAATCGCTGCTCTGGCAGTGTGCTGGAGAGAATGGGGTTACATTAGGTGGTTAACAGGAGATGACTCCTGAGCATCAGCCAAAACTGTTTATTTTCCTCTCTGCTCTCCAACTTCATAAGTGTGATGGACCGAAAGATCCCTCAGAGATCACTCAAAAGAACAGCTCTCTCAAGTTGTCAGATGTTGGTCGGCTGTCTGCTGTAGCAATTTAGGGATGTTCTTTGTTTGGCAAGTGTCTGGAATAAGATTTCAGTCAGTTAAGAGTTCATGCTGCTTGACGGTGTTCATTTGGCTGCTTCTGAGGGGAACATGTTCTTATAATGCTGACCCTTTAGCGATAAGACTATTATGATTCATAGAGCAAATCTTTAGAGGTACTCAACCAAATTACTGTTAGTCTTAACCTGAGGCACACTGGATTACCTTACCATGAAGATAACCTTGATCCTGTGAAATGATTCGCACCACTAGAGTGGATGGTTGTTATCATAAGGATTAGATAGACAGAGAGACAAAAATCTCATGTCCATGTTTTAGTTGGATTAGTCAATTATCTACTTCAGATTCAATTTATTTGTTAGTGTTGTTTTTTATTATCTCTTCACCGCTCATCTATTGTTCCCCAGTTGCACGGGTGCTGTTGTAAGTTACTTTTTCATTAAACTCAAAATGATTTAGTTGTTTTTGGTCCTAAAAGGAAAAAAATCTCATTTTTAAACCTAATCAAACTACATTCATATGTAGTTTGAAATGCAATTCAATTTGGAACTGCGTTTCAGTCTGTCAGAGTGCAAGGAGGTTTTTTATTTATTTATTTATTTTTCAGGATGTATCTGCATGATGGTGAGATATATTGGCAAAGACAAAATGTCCAGTTTTCCGTCGTCTCTTACCACATTGACAGTTGCTCTCTTCTCTTGTCTCTTGTCACTGTGGCAGCACTTGAGTCATTACTATAGCAACCAGTGTGTGTATATATACCAGATATTGACTATGTTGTTCAAACAAACATATCCATCACACAGTGAATTAGAATGCTCTTCTCCATCATCAGATGAATCATCGCTTCTGTTATTACTAGAAAATGTTTGTGTAAAATTCTGTTTACCACAAACTTTCCATGAGCAGTAGTAGTACAGCTCTAGTTCTGGAAGGTAAATAGTGATGAGTTTGTGAATGAAATCTGCTGTGTAATTTACATAAAAAGAGACCAATTTGAAAATGACTATTTAAATATGCATGGCATAGACAATTAGTTAACTCTTTCCCTGCTGCATTTATTTATTTTTAAAGTTGCCAGCCATTGCCAGCGTTTCTGATCATTTTCACAAAAATGTCATGGTCACCATAATATTTTATTGTATAAATATCTGAACATGCAATATGTCAAAAGAAAGAACAGAGCCACTGCATTAAAAAAATTAAATTAAATAAATTAAATGAATAAGTAAATAAGGTATACTTTAGTATAGGGACCAACTGTCACTATTAACAAGTTGCTCATTAGCATGCCTGTTATTAACATATTGGCTGTTTATTAGTACTTATAAAGCACATATTCTGTATGACCATATTCTACATGCCTAATCCTACCCAATACTGCAAATTAACAACTACCTTACTAACTATTAATATGCAAAATTCGTAGTTAAAAGTGCAGTAGGAGATCTCAGAAAATGCTAACTTTAGCCTGATAGCACTGAGAGCGAACACCTCACCCTCCCTGCAATCGCCGTCCAAAGCCACGCCCCCTGAACACACATACGCTCAAAGAGCACAATACCAGAGACAACATTAAATTACTACAATAGACTACATCAACGGTTTCCAATTACAGTCCTCGCACCCTCCCTGCTCTGCACATTTCATATGTATATCTTATCACATCCGACGGTTGTTCTGTTCGACTGTAAGTCATAAGTGCCCTGCGAAGAACATCACCAGATATTCCGCCATGATTCCAGTTCAAAGCGAGCATATATGTTCCATACAAAGGGCATTAAAGTGTGTGATATGTGAATTTAAATTGTATTTATTTACAGAGGTATATTATGTCACACTTCAGTTTCATAAAAAGGTCAACATTTTGAACAAAAAGCTGAGAAAATTGCGTTTCTGTACAAGACTACATCTGGATTCGATTCATAATGCTGATCAAAACACTGATGGAGTTGAACGATTTCATCAACTCCCTCAAAGTTCGCACATCTGCTTACATATGCAATCAGTTGTTTCTGCTTCTCCTTCGCTTGTGCTTGATCAAGAGATACAGTACTCTTTCAGAAGATGTGTAATAGCGCCCCCTACCATATAACAGTGAAAACACATAAAGCAAAGATTCTGTTTAGTTAAATAAATGCAACTGTTGTGCAGAACAACTGTGTGAAATCCCCCACAGTAAGCTACGCAGAAACACAAGAGTCTTGCAGCGCAGTTCTTTTCTCTTAAAGAGTCTGACGTGCATTTGGTCCACTAGCTCTCAAAGGCCTTCTCCACTCCTCCCCCAAACCTGACTTCACTGCAACACAAACTCTGATCAAGAAACTAAAAAAAAGAAAAACATCAGTGTGTGACAACTCTCTCCCTCTCATCTCTGCGGGAATCTGGTGGGGGCTTTTTGCAACCCACCTGGCCTCGACTGAATCAACTGCAGCTCAGCATCCGTAATGAGGCAGAGCTCCTGCAAACTCAGCTAGCGTGTTTCCAGCGCAGACACCCCACTTCTCTTGATCCTCACTCACAGCGAGGCCTGTTTTCATCCGCCCCGTTATTGTTGGAGAGTAGTTCACCTCAGACTTCTTTTTTTTTTCTTTTTTGTCTCTCTCTCACTCACTTCTTTTTATGTTTTTTTTGTATTTTTATTTTTTCCTTCTTACTGTGACCACCCGCTGAATGAGTCTTGGTAGTTTCTTTTCAAGTATATTCCCACAGTGGCCGCAGGATGTGCCAAAACAGTTTAAAAAGGAAATATTCTCAATTTTCTTTCCATTTTTATTCTGTTTTTAAATTCCAGCTAGAACCACACATTTCACAAACACAACAATGTACTTTCTGTTTCGTGAATACTTGTGACATACAAAAACTCTTGTTAAAGCTACACTAAACACCACATAAACAACTCCACAATTATCTTATTTCTGTTTTAAGTTTAAATTGCATAAGCACAACTTGTTGGAAACAACTACATTTTTTTTAGTTACTCTGATTTGGCTGTTCATGTTAACACTTTAAATATCTGTCACCTTAGAAGTGTGCATATTGACGAGTTTATTAATTTGCATGTAAACCCTCCCAGCTAACGCACAACATTTTTTGAGTTAGTTTTTGATAATTTTTAGTGTTATTAATTCACAATGTAGCTAGGATGTCATTTAGTTTCATTCCCTTAAAATTAACAACTCACAACGTCATCAGTAAGAACTCATAAGGTTATAAGATAGCCACAAAAGTCTTTGGAAAGATGCTAAAACTTTTATTTGCAATGTGCAAAATTTTTCTAAATTTGCAATTTGCATGCCAAAACAAACCAGTCCAGTGGTAAGGGGGATATAACTTTGTTATATATTGCATACTATTATTTCAGACAGTTGCTATATTGTCATGACCTCACCACGTTGCATGTGGGGTGGGCGATATAGCGGGAGACACGATTAACTGGTAGAAATTTGTCAACTGGTCGAGATTTTGGACTATTGTCTTTATCGTAGTTATGCACTCATGTCATATTTCTGTGTGCTGTGGTCATGAAAAATTATCGTTTGCACACATTTTAAGCATTGTGGTTTAAAAACAAGTGATTTTAAGCCTTTGGAATGTAAACAGTGCTATATGCACACACTGTCTGTGAGGCTGTTTTTTGAGCGTGGTCTGAGCATATGAATCCGCTGCTCATAGAGCACGTGAGTATTTTTGATGCTTTATTGGCCTTGAATGGTTAAAGGTATATAGTTCACCCAAAAATGAAAATTCTGTCATTAATTACACTGATATCGTTCCAAACCCATAAGACCTTTGTTCATCTTCGGAACACAAATTAAGATATTTTTGATGCATTCTGAGAGCTCTCTGACCCTCCCATAGACAGCAAGGATCCTTACACGATCAAGGCTCAGAAATGTTAAAATAATCCATGTGACATCAGTGGTTCAACTGTAATGTTATAAAGCTATGAGAATACTTTTTGTGTGCAAAGAAAACAAAAATAATGACTTTATTAAACAATTTGTCTCCTCCGCATCACCCTATACCACCATTTTGGAGAGTATCACATACATAAACAATGTATGCAACGTATGTACATGGATATTTTGTTTACATTCCGATCAAAGCGTAAACAATGTAAACCGCGTATCTGCGTACGGTGCTGCTGACACAGAACAGCATACATTGTTTACGTATGCTATTCTGTGTCTTATATGTGTTACAATGTCTGTTTTTTCATGCATCCTCATAAACACAGTCATTTAGGTCTTAAGTGAAAGTAAACAGCTAAGAAAGAAACCGCATGTGTAACATTATATTGGATCCGGATGTTCGGTCTTAAAGTCGGCATGAAAAGGAAGTAGCTATTGTCTTTTTTTCTCTGCTGTGACATCTATCCATTAATATGTGCTTAATTACTACTAATAAATGGCTAATATTCTAGTAACATGCATGCTAATAAGCAACTAGTTAAGAGACCCTAAAAATTTTGATTTCAAGCCGACTTTAAGCCCAAAACACACTGCACGATTTTAGCAATCCTATAAGATCACTGCATGTCAGACTGCGAAATGGATCTAATAAACTTGGCTTCGACATTTGTGTAGACTGTACAATGAAGGAACCGACTCGTAGGCTATGACGCACGTTACTATGCAAGAATAAAACGCCATCAGCGTGCGCTAGTGGTAAACAAACAGAGCATAATAAATCCAACCTGATCTCACAGAATTCCGTGTAATGACCACGGACTTAATTAACCCCGAATCTGTGGTGGCATCACGGAATGGCAGAAAATTCCATGATGGGCTCACAGAAGGCATCAGCCGTGGTCCATGCACGGATTCACTGGTTCACTGACTCCGATGCAGTTATATTTTGTATATAAATGTATACTTTCCCTGGAGTACCTGACCCCACCCCTACCCTAAACCTACCCAGTTCTGAACAATAATGATGACGATAAATTTCCCAGTATCGCGTCGGCATATTGATGGGTTTCCTATTTAAAGTGTTGAACCAGTGGATCCGTGCGTGGAGCACGGCTGATGCCCGTCACTGACTTACATTGGTATCACTTCTGTGAGCCCATCACGGAATTTTCGGCGATTGCATGATGCCACCACAGATTCGGGGGTTAATTAAGTCCGTGGTCATTACACGGAATTCTGTGAGATCATGTTGAATAAATCACACTATAGCAGCTGTATTTTTTATGTGTGCTGAAAAAAGTGGAAGCGGCGAAAGAGGAAGGGATAACAGCTTGAGGTAAGCAGTTTTATGTTTTAGTGCCATGTTGCGCTGATTTCATGTCGCATTTTTATTGGTTGGTCAGAAAACGTGGATCGTAACAGCAAACACACTGTGCGATGATCATGCTGTATCGTAGGCTATCTTTGGTCGCAAGACCGTGACAATGGCCGTCTTTGAACCTCTCTCACTGTACGACACAGGACCACCGATTAAGGAGCCACGATCACAGAAACCGCCACAATTGTTTCACGATGCCAGTCTTTCATCTGGGACAGCCGAAAATCGTGCAGTATGTTTAGGGCTTTAAAGGGGACGCTGCCTAATATTCCTCCTATCTGTCAATCATGTTAATCAAACTTCTCTTGACTAAATCAGTTATAACAGTAGAAATATATATTTAATTTACACAGTGAAGACTACGCAGTGTTTTTGATTAATTTGTACAATGTCTGTAGCTTTTCTTATTTATTTATTGTAGTTTTTTGTTCTATTTCTTGTAACATGTTCTTATTTCATCACTGACTGTTTAATTATCTGAAGTCAGCTTGTTTTTTTTTCTCTTTTTTCTTTATTTATTATAGGCTTGTATTAGTTTTTTTTTTTTTTTGTGAAATTGGCACTGGTTACAAGAATTATGAAGATTATATGGCATCAAAAATTTTCATATCATAAAAAATCTTATTAAAAGCAAAAATAACTACATCGTGGTATATATCGTTATTGTGAAATAAAATTACTCATTTCACGATATAAGATTTTGGTCATATCGCCCGCCCCTAATTTCAGTTATCACCTTGTATGAAAAATGGTTATTTTTCTTAATTATTCATATTTAAATTTGTCTAAAAATGTCTTGCTACTTTTTAGCTGCTTTAGCAGCATGTTTTTTTCTTTAAAAACAAAATAATGTCATTTTTTATCTAAAAAAGAAAAAGAAGGGGGAACAAATTATGAGGTGATGTGCAAAAGCCCCCCTAGCTGCCAAAACTGAAAACACCACAAACAACATTCCTCTGCTTCTTCATTAATTCAGAATTTTACAAAAAGTTAATAATTCCACACTACCATTTTGCGCTGCATTATGAATGTGTTGTCTTAGCTGCAGTAATTTTAGGAAAGCAAAGTGAGTGGAAACCCCGGCGTTTCACTTTAAAGCAACGAACTGGTGCTCACAGCTGGAAACCACTACCATAACAAATAATACATGAGCGGCTAGCAAGAGGGAGTGCAGTCTACGCCATACAAACAGGAATAAATCATTACAGAGCTTATTCAGTGCGAATGGATGGAATCAGCAAAACCCTCTCGTACATCTGCCTCTAGACTCCTCACCTCTGAACCTCCTGAAATGAAGCTGTTTTCGCTGCTCCACCATCTGATTTGTGTACAAAACCCAGGCGCTAAACAAAAGTGTAATTTTCCATCATCATAATTACACTCTGTCTAACACAAACCTATTTTCTGCTCTTATTTTTAACCAACCGGTCCCTCCGTAGGTGCCGAAACGCCTCAGAGACAGACTTCGCCTTTTCTGTCATTCAGATTTCCCTCACTGGCCAAATGCTGATTGCGGAGTCTCATTTTTTAGAGCACATCAATCATTCTTTAGCATTAGCGTTCAAAGGGCCAATTAGCAAAGCTCTGAGGCACTTAGATTCACCGAGTGCAAGGCTTCGATTAGAGCCTGACCTCGCTGCAATTTGCATGGACAGCTAAGCATCAAATAAAAGATACAGGATCTTTCACGTAATTACATCTAAATGGATATTACGGCGGAATTGTTGAGTCTTCATCTGTGGATAAAAGCAGCCACGATTGGAAATATATCAGACCAAAACAGTGACTGTAAACAACAAGAGAATAACAAGTATAACATCAGATCAGTGGCAGTTTTTACTGTATGTGTGCACGTTTATGTGCACGCTAGTTTTACAATGTGTCAGAGAAGGCATCGAATCGATTGATTTCAGTCAATCATATCGCAAGGACGAAAATGCAAGTTTTTTTTTTTCCCTTAAAACTCTAAAGTAAAATTTTTATTTTCATTTCTATGCATTCCTTTATCAAATGAGAATTTCAGAGGTGATTCATTGCAAACTGAACTGGCTCTTTCCATAGCCTTAAAACTCATTTTATGTAGTACTTACTGTCAAATGTTAAATCATTGATTTTACAACTCAACTCCATCGTCAAATAAATACATTAAAAAAACAAGCAAAAAAAAAAAAAAAACATTACAATATTTATTCAGTTAGTTATTGATTTGTTAATACTCTTCCACTTATGGACTTGTATGAATGTTGTTGACTGAAGTTAGCACTGAAGATAGATGAAAATTTACCTTTTTTTTTTTTTTTTTTGCACAGTTGCATTTTTGTTAGTACACTTTGATGTTTTGTTTATTGGTTTCAATGTGAATTTTCTGTAAAAAAAAAAATTTGGATCTTGGATTCTTTGGAATTCTTTGGATTTTGCTTTATTCATTACCTAATCTAAGCACCCAAAAATATTTTTCATATGTAAATTGGAGCAGGCCACTTTGTTTTGTTTTTTTTGTTTGCTTTTTCAAATCATTAATTTTACCACAGGTAAACAGTGTTAAAATGTTCTACCATGGTCAAATTATTGTCATTAATATTAATAATCAAAAGTTACAAATACTGTATTTCTTGAAAGATGGACTGATTTATGGAAGGACATTTTTTACTGTACTAAAGCATAAAAACTAGGGATGCACAATATTATCGGAACGATATCGGAATCGACCGATAATGGCTTAACATGTAAACATCGGCATCGGTTCAATATGTACAATTATGCCGATAAGTCTTGCCAATAAGACAAATGACTCACATGTGCTCAGGGTGTGCTTGTGATAAGATCAAGTCAGCATTGTGGTCATTCTTGAAGCAAATTTTTGCAAGAATGGTGATTAGATTCACTGTTTTGATCACTGCATTTAAACTGAGAATGCATGAACAGAATGACTCGTTCGGTGCACAATAGATTCAACAGTCACCAGTGCATACAGCAGCGGCAGCTTCCCCAGGTCCTAATGCCCAACAGGTATGTAGTTTTAATTCCCTAGGGGGCGCTGTTGGCCTACTTGTAATAAATTGAAAGTAAAATACACAAATAACATTAAAGGGATGGTTGATTGCGATTTCACTTTTTTAACGTTAGTGTGTAATGCTGCTGTTTTAGCATAAACAATATCTGCAAAGTTGAGGCGCTGAAAGTTCAGTGCAAATGGAGATATCGTCTTTTAAAATTCTGGCAGTATAATGCCTACAAAAACGTCTCGTATGGACTACAACGAGCTACTTCCCGGGTTTGTTACATCACAAACCCAGATAAATCCCGCCCCCGGGAACATGCAGCAAAGGAGGCAAGGCCATGTTGTGCTGCTTTAGAGAAGAGGAAGAGATAACTACGGGTGCACATTAAAATCTATTCACATATGAATTGCAATTCTGTCTTCTAATGATTCTAATGGATTCACAAGTTTCAAAATCAATGTTCTAAAGCAGTGGTTCTCAATTCTGTTCGTTGAGTCGCCTGCTCTGCACACACTGCATTTCTCTCTCTCTCTCTCTTTCTCTCTCTCATTCAGATCATCAGCTCAGCTCCAACAATGAACTGTTCCATTTCCTATCAGGATAAAACTGTTTATTAAAAGCTAACAGAAGCAGTAGCATTTACAAATAACAGCGTATCTAAAAGTGAGACAACAACAAACAAAAAACATACCATTAAGAGCCGTGCTTGCACAGGTTCTGCACGATACTCTTCAATAATATTATCTGGGTCTCAATCGGGCGCAAATTGATAAGCAGTGTAGATGACACATTTGTTTACAATACAACCGAAGTGCATGCCGCTGAGGTGAGGGGCGGGACGTTTAGATGCACACTAGAGGTGGTTTAGCCAATCACAACACACTGGACCAGCTAACCAATCTCAGCCCATTGCGTATTTCTGAGGGAGGAGCTTCATAAAAGCAGGAAATGATCAGCGCGTTTATAGGAGAAGAGATAGAGTGGTGTGGAATAAAGGTAAATTATGTGAAAAATAATGTGTTTTTTTTAAAACAAAGCATTAACACGTTAGACTGCACCCCATAAACACAATCAAACCTAGAGAGAAAAAAAAAGAGTTAACCACCCCTTTAAGATTGTATTTCTGATTAAATAAAGCAGTAACTTATGTCATAAAATCACAAGTATGTTTTGATTTGAAGGTCAGAAGATATAGTTTACATGAATAAAAATCACAAACATGACACTTGTAAATTAAATAATTTTATATGTACAGATGTGTTTATTAATGTGTAATATGTTTTGTTTTCTTTTTTCAAACAGATTATGAGCTCTGAAAGATTTTCAGAATGTTTACTCTTTTGAAATTAAACTCTTTTTCTTTAGACCATTTACAAATGTCAAATCTTTAAATAAAATGTTAAGGTTACCACTGCATCTGTATGAAAAAAAAAAAGTGTTTGATTTATATTTGATTTATAACTTTCAAAGGTTTCAATGTACTCTCATTATAAAAGAACTTCATTATTGTTTATTTAAATTCTAACAAATAAGTTTTTGTTAAAAACTAACCAAAATTTAAAATAATTTGTTTAGAATCTCTGAACAGGAGAGACTTGGTGTTGTTTCCAAACAAAAGGAAATATATCGGTATTGGCAGTGGTATCGGTAAAAAATTAGTTGAAAAATATCAGCATATTGGATATCAGCAAAAATCCAATATCATGCATCCCTAATAAAAACACCATAATGTTAGCAGAAATATAAGAAACATGTAAGTTCACATACATGATTCTATGAAAAACAACACTACATCCATTTATTCTACTTTGAAATGTGTGTTCAGTGTCGGAATGTCTTGTTTTGTTGATTCCGCCCACTTCCAATTCACCCAATAGTATTTTCACTCTCCGGGTTGCCTGTTGATGGAAAACAGTGTATTGCAGCGATGGAAGCCAACACACAAACTGGGTCAGAGTCGGCATACATCTAAAAAGCTCTATGACCAGAGGAGTATTAAAACGGAGATAAATCAACTCATAAACTTACAGCGTAAGCCTCGTCACCTTCCATTGTCAATTGCGCTTGTTCCTGTTGCGTGTTTCAATCTGGCAACCTATGAGAGTGTTGAGTTTGAGGATGGGGGAACAGGAAAAAACAACTCTCTCCATTATTTTGAATTTGGACTGCAGTACCCGTTTCAACAGCTATAGCTGTCAATATTATATACTGCACCTTTAAAGTCCCTATTGGCATTTTACAACAACTTTGAATGTGGCTTATATCCATTCAGAATATAAAATGTGAACTGCTTTATAAAGTGCTGATTTTTAAAATTCTTTTAAGGCTACAGTATGGTAGTTGGTAGATTTGCAGTCTCTCAATATAAAGCCCAGTCGTTTGACCCTTTTTATGGCCAAATGAGACTGGTCTCATCCTCACACATGGCCTGATTTCACCATACCAAAGGGGGTTGTTTAATGAGGCAGTGCTAATCACGCAAGGTCACCTCAGCCGCTAACTGCCTTTCCACGTCTACAGGTGCGTATACCGTTGTCCAGTCCTTTCTATAATATAGCTTCTTTTTTTCAGGGTAAACTCTATTAAGTTCCACATAATTGTGTGTGTTCTCCATGGTGAATATTTGATACCCTGTTTGCCCTCTGACGCTGAGCAGACCAAAGTAATCAGTGCTGGGCTTGTCCGTGGATAGACATTGGTGTGTACTCAATGGATGGCCACTCACTGGACCAATTACTTTATTAATTATTAATTCATCACAAAGGTCGACTTCCCTTGATTGTTCCCGCAAAGGTGGTCAGAACAATGTGACTTTTGTCTCTTTGCATAGTGCTTAATACTCGCATCAAGAGGAGAATTAAGGTGTCTTTTTAATTGAAAATGAAGAAATATTGGGTCACACTTTATATTAGGTGGCCTTAACTACTATGTACTTACATCAAAAAATAAGTACAATGTACTTATTGTGTTCATATTGTATTGCAAAACACTATTGCTGCTATTGAGGTGGGATACGGGTAAGGCTAGGGAGTGGTTTGGTGGTATGGGTAGGTTTAAGGGTGGGTTAAGGTGTAAGGGATGGGTCAACAGTGTAATAAATGTTATAAATGTAATTACAGAAATTAATTACAGATGCAATTACATATAGGTGTTTTTAAAAATATAAGTACAATGTAAAAACATGTTTGTACACAATAAGTTCATTGTACCAAATGATTAATTCAAATGTAAGTACATAGTAGTTAAGGCCACCTAATATTAAGTGGGACCAAATATTGTATAAATGTATATGCTCTGTTTCAAAACCTAACAAGCTGCCTATCTAGACAGCACATTAGAACATCTTAGGCTAAGATGCCTTGTTATACCACTACATTTAAAGATAGCAATGTGTTTGTGAGAATGTGCAATCCCAAAATGCATCGCATCAAAGGAAATTAAAATACGTAGAGATGAAAATTTCACCCAGCATTTGTTTTTGTTATTAGTGATGTTTTTATTAGTTATGCAACAAAAAAATAATTGACTGAAACAGTAAAAGAATGAATTTTCGGTTTTGGAAAGTTCCGTTTAATTAATGATTTTCCAATGACACATTTTGACTATGTCATTGTCTATATCATGCACACAACATGGATAAGCTACAACACATAAACATTTCTTCGGCTAAAATATATGGAGGCAGCTTGTTGCAGAAAAAGAGTTAAATTACCTAATTACCCATATTGATGGGATTATCCTTAAAAAGTCTTAAAAGTTTTACATATAGTTGTATCAAATTTAAGGCTAAAAAACATAAATTGGTACAAGAAGTCCTAATTATGATGTCAAGAGGTTTAAATTTGGGGGTGAAAAAACAAAAACAAGGGTTGCGATGCAGCTTAATGTGATAATTAAACTTCAAAAGGCAATGATTTCATTGAGTAAACTTGAGCATTGCACTTTCAAAGTCAGGTGATGCGCTGCTTTGTGTACTCCCTTTACAGAGGAAACTGCTATATTTCTGCCATTCTGAAAGCGCCTCCTGCTGGCAGAGAGTGAATTTACATTTTCAATGACCCGTCTGCTATTTTGGTTCAGACCAAAAGGAAAAATCGACCCATATTTTTAGGCAGCAAACAAGCAGAGTTGTAGATGTGAACTGGTGGATCGACAAGCAGGAAAAGCATTATAAAAATCTAAACAATTAAGACAGAAAAAATATATTTATAATATATGTTATTTATTAATATAATTGATTGGTAATATTGGTTAAAATTAATATAATTGATACTTCTGACTCATGTTTGACTCACGGTATTAATTTTATTTGTGCAGATCTTTAAAAAAGTCTTAAATAGTCTTAAATCTGACCTTAAAAATCTTGCAGATAACCTGGTTTCAGTTGTTGGCTAAATGAAAACATTAATTTAGATGTCGCTTTGGATAAAAGTGTATGGTAAATGAATTAGTGTAAATGTAATTTCATTTAATTTCATTTAAGTAACTTTTTTTTTTTTCTTTCCTAAAATGTTTTAGTTGGACATTTGACTGACTTTTTTTTTTTTTTTGAACTTGTAGCTTTCCCATGATGTTTCATGCAATGTTTCCTTAACGTTTGCATAACTAAGAAAAACAATTCTAAAACATAAAAAATTGACATTTTGAATGTTCAGATAACATTCAGAAATAATATTTTTATAACGTAACTGGAATGTCAGCAAATCATTATCGGAACACATTGTTAGCTGTTGGCTGAGCAAATTGCTAACACCAAAATATACAGCCATTGAGTTTTATTTATCATCTACTTCATATGAGTAGTGCTATTTATATGGCCCACATGCTGCTTTCAATGTATGTTGAGGCAGCTCGCAAGGTTTTGGAACAGAATCACAGTGTCTGTCTAGACTAAAACATGAAGTTTCAAATGAGCAAGATTCTTTTACACATTCGTTGAGTGTTGATAATTAAGTCTTAATGTCTTGTACCTCCTAACAAGGTCCAGCTGGGGTCCCGTGTGGATCTGTTTAATTTGAAAGTCCGGCGGTTTGTAATGTTTAATGTGTCATTTCTACTGACCTTTAGTTAATGGTTCTGCCACACCACTGAAAAGGTCAAATCTCTATTTCCTCTTTATTGCCAAAATGAGATGCAGAGTGACCCTCTGCCCTCTTTGGTGTGGCCAGCTCACAATTACAGTGGTGACTGATTAAATTACCACCTCTGCACACCGTTTATTCTAAGAATACCTCTTTCCTTTCAAACGATCACAGATCCTGCATTAAAATCTGACCTGGTTTGTTCCACTGGGTTGAAAGAGACCACCTACACTCGAGACGCTTCCTAATGCTTACTGTGCGAGATGGAAGAGGCGGGTGGTTCGTGACTCACATGGATTTAATTAATGTTAATTCGTTTTTTGTTATATTTAAACAATGCATGTTAATCTGGCCCGGTAAATTATGAATTGTCAAGCCTGTCTTCATTTACATTATATTAATAGTCATATTAGCATTAAGTGCATAATTAAACTTGATTACGAATAATTATTCACATAAATTAGATTTAGGCTCAAATTATTGCTGTTAAAGTCCGTGAAAAGCTATTTAGCAATAAGAAAATGTATTCGGCAAATGCTTTTAGTATTCGCGTCGTCTGCGCATACACAGACGCACAAGATCCATTCCCTTAAAATAATTACGGCCACATTGATATTGAAATTTGCATAATTTAATGCCCTAGTCCTCCAAACTTCTTCTCAGTAGTTTAGAGGATTTGTCCTTCTCAGTCTGCGTAATTAGATGAACTGCACCGGTAGGAATACACCCGTCTCAAATCCAGACACTCATAATATCGTGCCTAAAGTCATAGACATAAATGCTTGAGATTAGTCATGTTGGTCAGCAGATATAAACGGTTATTATTATTATTATTATTTACAAAACAATAATTTGCCTCCTCATTTCAGAACACTACTGCACTCCACTGAGATGTTTGTTTATTAAAGCCAAGTATGAATCTCATCAAGTTAGTGTTTTTAAGCATTTTACATTTATCCCAAAATAATTCTTTTTAATAGTTAACTTTGAACTATTTTTGAATTTTTCAGATCATCAGTCATCAAAGCTGGGTAAATATTGATCACAGACACGGAGATTAACCTCAAATTTCACCAAGCTGATTGCTCACAAAAAACTCCCACAGATCATGTTTTCATGCCATTTCAAGTCTTATTTTAACTCAAAAGTGGTTATATCTAAGTGTGTGAGTTGTTTACTTACTTTTTTAAATTAGTCTTCCCATTAATGCCATCATATTGTTCATTCAGACTGATTCGCGAATGCACATGAACATGAGTTAGGATTTATCGCATGAGCCATTCACAGCCGAACATAACCAGTCATATCCATTCATGTCTTGATGCATTGCCTCCTCTCACGTGACTTTCCACCATTCATTCTCAATTACCCCCCACCAAACTCACTGCACGCTCTAGGGGGTGTGTTAAAACTCAATGGGCTCAGGGGAGGCAAGAGAGAATTTTATTGATTTATTGATTTAGTTAGTTAGGTCCAATTTGTAAGGGAAAATAATCTGGCATAAGATATTAGGGGCATGAGGGCAAAAATATATTCTGCCAAAAAGAAAAGCTACTCCAGTATCTACATAACAGTTCATATAGCAATATTTGTTAATTTAATAAATAATAAATAAAGCATCAGTGCTTATAGCTTTTCCCCCATCATAAACATCTGCACCTAGAAGGGAATTTGCACAAAATACAGTCCATAAAAAAATTGCAAATCAACCAAAAAGTGTTCCACAATTGAGAGAGTAAATCAGACAGAACTTCATATTGAAGTTCACATTCTTCACTACGACTGCAGTCGCATTGCATAACACTGGTTAAGTAGTTGTGTTTTTCTGTATTTCACTTTTTTGGCTGGGACAGTGACATGACGCTCTAAAAGCTGCCATAAATGACTGACAACTAAGGTGCATATTCTTCTCCACCGCACAGGACAGCCGTTAGCATCTTGCAGCAAATAGTATATATAGGCATAAACTTAAAAAAATTATAATAATAATAATTTTTTGCTATAAGGAATGCAGTCCTGGAGAAATGTGAAGAAATAACTGTCAACTTCACAGAGGCTACTGAAAATTCAATAAAACACAATAATATACCTGATTGAGAGTATGGGCATCATGGCAATGTTACAAATACTGTACACTGCTTGATGGATGGATGGACTGACGGACAGACAGATACTGGACAGATAAACCATGGTTTTGTGTGAAAATGCTGACTGTATCTGTCTGAAGTTCGCAGATTGATGATCATGGAACGTGATGATGATCTGTGATACATACTCTGAAACACTAGAAACGCACATGCGGAGTTGCTCAGATATGGATTAGCGCTGTAGATTAAGACCATTTTAGAAATGATAAGCATCGGGTTGGAATAAACTCTCACGGTCTGGCTGTTTGTGACATTGATTCTAGCTTTATCCAGGCTGAAGATAAGGTTTTGAGAGAAAATATGGGGAAAACATTGTACATTATAAGGTCATATTTTTCTCATCATCTATCACCAGATTTGATTGGACCACACATGTAAATATGATAGATATAGACATCTACAGTTAGTCTTTGGCTCGCCAACATATCTTCTTCCAAATGTTTTCTCAGCCTACGCAAAACCATATGGACTGTGCAAATCTGCAGTTTTCTCTTTGTGCAGACTGTTTATTTTTCCTTTTAAATGCTGCTTTCACGGTTTCACAAAAGGGATTTGTCAGAAATTAAATAAATATAAGTGAACGTATTCACAGAACAGGGCAAATCGACAGAAACAACATAATAGACCCTCCAGAGCGTTTGTTATGTCCTCTATTACTGTACCTCAAACGACATTATAAAACAACTTTCTTCCTCTTTGTGCTTTATAGAACGTAATCATTCATAATAATGGATTCGACACACTCGAACTCAGAGTGTGTTAGTGAGATTTGACTCAGAAAGGTATAATGGTAAGAAGCCAGGGGCATAAACAGATATCAGTCTGAAAACTCACAGTGAAACAGTCACATTAGAGCTCTTATCGCTTGAGAAACTCTGGTATATTAATTAAATCAGAGTGACTGTATTGATTGTGATATTTTTTCCTGGCTTCCTCATCTTCTCGTGTGGGTCCAGGAGGGCTGTAACCTTGCTGTTTTTTTTTTCCCCCAACATTCTGCAGATTTGCCCTGAGGTTGAAAGTTTACCGCTGACACGCAAGCACACCAGCGCGCCGCTAAAGGCCCCTGGGAGATTTACTGAATGAAGGGGGAGTGGAAGCATGTGGGGTGAAAGAAAGGTTGCGTCAAGCAAGGGCCATGCTCACTGCCAAGGTGTAGCTAGACAAAAAAAACTAGAAATTTACATTTAACATTCATGTGATTGCACCGAGGCATCGTATCGCCTGCAGCGATGTTCCATTGTAGCTTTCAGTCGCTGAAATATTTTGTTTATTATTTATTTTGCTCTTTATTGTGGAAAGTGTATAATTATAGCTGTCACAGGCCTGTGATTTGAGCGCCTGTGTTGTGAGACTGGCCCAGGTGTTGATACGGCTGCACATGCTGATAGTGCCAGTCGCCATCCTGACAATTACAGACGGGGTGATTGCTTGATTGGCAGGGTTATTTCTGGGCAATTATTTTGATTTTATGTCAGTCAATCCTGTATATTTACACTCGGCAGACCTTGACCTTTTTTTTTTTTTTTTTTTTTAACTGGGTATCTTTTGATGGAATTTATGCTGGGGGTTTTGTGTGTTGTGTGTCTGTGGAATAATAGATATGCCTGCTTGTTTTAATTTTATTGAATTCCAAAATGACATTTTTGACATCTTACTGCTTTTTACCCTCACCAGTTGTGTTTCTTAAAGGGGTCATATGATGCTAATTTAAATATCATTATTTTCAAATACTGTACATTATTGTAGTTCCTCTATGCCCCGCCTCTCTCAAACGCATCATTTTCTACAAAGCCCCTCCTTCCGACAAGCAGTCTGCTCTGATTGGCCAGCTGACAGTGCATTGTGATCGGCCGAACACAACAAGCACACATCGGAAATGTAACGCTCCCCTTTCCATAATCGCCAGCTTCAGCTTTCAAAATAAATGCAAAGACAGTTAATAATGTCCTTAGTTTTACCATCAGTTCAAGCCCGAGAGGGGAACAGAGTCGCATGACAGACACAGTGATGAAGCTCGTATTTGCACACAAGCCGCGGTTAAGAAAGCTGACTCCACTGTGATGTGACCCTGTCTCTCTCTCTCACACACACAAGACGTGATACTCTACATGGCGCAAAATTCCGCATTTGAACAGTCAATAGCAAATATTTAAACTATTAACAAAACATACGCCAGATTGTCATAGCAAAGTAAGAATTTACCCTTTTTTTTTTTAGATCTAGCCTTTGCACAGCCAGTCTTGTACTCTCCTAGGTTCACGAAACTGTCGTCCATTTAATGTGTTGCACAAATTCAAACATTTGGGTTGTGCTGTTCTGTTGTAAGTAATCTTAATGATTCCTAACTGCATCTACTTTCGGAAGGCCAAATAAAGTGCTTTTGCGCTAGCACAGAAACAGTGTCTCCCTGACATGGCTGCATCAACACTGCGGTTATTGAAACCACGCCTTCTTTCTTTGCATGAACATTTGGGCGGCATTACGCAAATATTTCCACATCGTGACATAGACATGTGGGGGCGTGTTTTAATGAGGCGTTTTAGCCCGGTCTGGATCAGCCTTCTCTTTTAGACAGAATAAATCCTCTTGTGGGAGACTTTGAGCTTTGTAACTCTGCAGATCTGATACATGTACAAACTGCTACATACCACACTAAAGAAAAGGAAAAATAGAAATTGCATCGTATGACCCCTTTAAAGGCTTAATTTAATCACCCTCACAATATTCCAAACCTGTTTGACCCCCTTTCTTCTGTGGAACACAAAAGGAGATATTTTGCAGAATGTCAGAGCTGATATTTTACTTACAATGAAAGTGAATGGAGACAGATATCATTTTTAGTAAACAAACAAGCAAAAAAAACATCAAAATATTGTATATGACTAAACAAAGTTTTGTTTCTCACAAAAAACAAACAAACAAACATTAAAATGTTTGCTTAAAATCACTGAAAAACATCTATATGCTAACATAACGTGTTAAATCCCAGAATAATGTATATTGAATAATGTATATGGTATGGCTTGAGGGTATATATATATATATATATATATATATATATATATATATATATAAATTGTATTATTTGTTGGTGTTATAGTAATCACTATAATAATTATAGAATCTATAATAATTGTTTAAATATATAATAATATATGACTGATACTAAAATATTGCAGTCCTTGTCTTGTATAGACAAGAAATATATTTTGGTGAGATTTTTTTTGTTGTTGTTTGTTTTTGTTAAATGCTTACATGTGCTTTGCGCAAACCAATCATATATCTTCAGAAGACAATTACTGCAGCACGCAAGTCATATGAGTTGCTTTTATTTGTAATTTTTGGAGCTCTGCAGAATCTCTGTTCTCCATTCAATTGCATCAACATTCTACAAAAGTACTTTTTTGCGTCTCACCAAAAAAAAAAGAAAAAGTAAGTTGAGTTACTTACAGGTTTGGAAAGCAACATAAGGGGGGAAAATTGTGACCGTATTTTCATTTTGGGTGAATGATTCTTTTAAGCTTTAATAGTCCTTGATTTATCTGTTTTTGGTAGTCATATTCATAGAATCACAGCTGCAGTATCTCCTGTTATTACACACTATAATCTTACAGTTTCTCCATCTCATATTTTTGCACCTGAAGCAATCTCTACCTAGACCACCACAGCAGCCAAGACCATTATCACTAAAGCACTGTTCCTCCGGCTGCAAATGCTGTTGATAAGGAACAGAAACCTACTTTGTGCCTTAATGAAAATGTCAGAAGACAAAAGGTCATTAGTGAATGCTGTGTGTGTGTGTTTGTGTGTGGCCCCTTTGCACCTCAGTTTTTTTTGCAGAAGGTTTCCCTTGGCTTTCCAAAAGCGAACCACAACGACCTTACTTTTCATGTTACTTCAAGGACAACACTGCACATGCTCTTTCAGACTAAATAGAATATCCATGGCAACTAGGATGTGTTGCTGCAAGGTGCTTTGTGTGTGTATTTAGTGATAATTCGTTTAATGAAAATCAATGAAGGTATTGCACAGAACAGTGTAGGCCGCACTAATACGGGTCATGTTCTCAGATTAAGAGCGGCAGCCTCTAAACAAACTATTAGTTCTAATGAAATCTCATCAGTACATCAAAAGAAAAGGTTTTGCTCCACGTCGTCTCAAATGAGCTCAATTAAATCAGGGCTTTTAGCTCTATTACAAACAGTGTCAGCAGACGCTACCTAAATAGCTTTCGGTTACAGTAAAGAATTACGCTCAGCATAACAGATTTTAAAGAAACGCTGAGGAGACTTACCGCTGTCTACAAATTGCCAGTAATCTGTCTTTTGGAATTGTGGGAACCAAAAATAGAGTCTAAGATCAGAGCGTCGCAGCAAAAATGAATTGACGTTGACACATCAACCACAACTATGAAGAAACTGCATGAAAAAGCACTTATTTAGCTTGGACGCCTGAGTAATGCGTTTCCTTCTGATGATCAACGGTTTTCCCCCTCACCTCTTTCTTTTAATGTCTGGGTGGTAATCGTTCCTGCTTGTGAGGGGGGCATCCATGTCAGATATAGGCTTGCGCTTCTTAAAAGCTTGCAGTGCTTTAAGCGCACGGGCCGAAACGCCTGAGTCAGCATCGGTGAAGCCAGTTCAGCGGGTGCGACGCGAGGCTGGGAAACACATCAGCACCTCCCCCTGTTCGATGAGACACGCCATACACTCATTTCTCCCCCGTGTTCATGAATTTACATGAGGTCAGTCATCTCGCTGACAATTTTCAGGGGCAGCGAGGAAATCCTGTTGTGGGGCAGAAATTTGATGTGATGTAAATTGCTCTAAACGCACGGCTGAGATTGACTGAGTTGTTACCGGAGCCGAAATTTTTCACTCTTCTGTAATGACGTTTGGCTCAGTGAGATCTATGGCGGAGGATGCCGTAAATAACGTACTTATCATAATTCTATGTAGCTCTGAGGGTTCTGGGCTAATTCACTCGTCGTGGCGTGTGCGGTGGGATAATTTCATGCAAACAAGCCAAAGAAGCCACTTACATGCCTCAGCGGTGGTTCATTGGCCATCTCCAAAGCAAACCAATTAACCGGCGACTCAGCATCTGTCAGGCTGGAAGAAAAGTCTGTAGAGAACGCCTGTGGATTGGTGGGTGGTATTGTACGAGACCTCTGTATGGACTGAAATGACGAAGGCGTGTGTTTAGAAACCGTATCACTGACATGAAAGGCTTCTGGACGCTGTTACGCGTCAAGAATCCAGTGCGCTAAGCTGCCTCCGTTTTCAAAGCCAATTCAGTGTCAAATCTTCCAAAATAAGCTTCAAATGAGTGCCAATGTAAATTTCTGCTGTGGAGTTAGCAGGGGTTCACTAGAAAGCCTTCACACTCTTGGTTGGCTGATCTAGCGAGGGCAGAGAGATTTGGCCTTAAAGTGTTTAGGTGTCAAACTCACTGCCCGCACCCTCCCCAGGGAGTCAACATTTTGCAGAATTACATTGGCCGCACAAAAGGAATTCTTAATTGGATGCTAATTAGGGGCACGGGACTGATAAATACCTTGGCAAGGCTGCTTTTATCCAGACTCAGGATAAAAGAGTCAGATGAGAAGAGTCAGAATCCCCTCTTCCAGTTCCATTGAAGAAAAGGCAGTTTTTGGCAGGAACAATTGCACTGCACTGGTCCCTTGAATGTGTCAGTCTTGAACAAGGAATTGCTAACGTCATACACCAAGGAGAGGGGTAATGTCCTCTTCAAAGGATGCAATATGTATGTCAATTTTTATTTATTTATTTTTCTTAAAACTATGAATATGACTAAATTGTAGAAATTAATTGTAAAATTGAACACTAGCATTTATTTATTATTATTATTTATTTAAAAGAACCACAAGCTTGGGAATGAAACTTTATTGGTCACACTTTATACATCTGATTCACTAAAAAGAACCAGCTCATAGGAATCATTAGCTTAATAATCAAACTTCACTGGTTGTGCTATTTGTTATGGAACTTTGAAAAATAATCAACTCATAATAGAATTGGACTTCACCGGTTGCACAGTACTGCATTGAACAACGGTGTTCCATCTGCACTGATACAGTACAAAGAACGCACATTCAAGAAAATCTGCTTAATTTTCATTCTAGGCTCATTGGAAAACTTTGAAAACTTTTCAAAATAATATTACATTGCTTCTTGCACATTTTTGGCACTTTCAAAGTGAAACATGACCCTGGACCACAAAACCAGTAATAAGGGTAAATTTTTTCGAAATTGAGATTTAAACATCATCTAAAGCTGAATAAATAAGCTTTCCATTGATGTATGGTTTGTTAGCATAGGACAATATTTGGCCAAGATACAACTATTTGAAAATCTGAAATCTGTGGGTGCAAAAAAAAATCTAAATGTTGAGAAAATGGCCTTTAAAGTTGTCCAAATGAGGTTTGTAGCAATACATATTACTAATCAAAAATTAAGTTTTGATATATGTACATTAGGAAATTTACAAACTATCTTCATGGAACATGATCTTTACTTAATGTCATAATGATTTTTGGCATAGAAGAAAAAACAATAATTATGACCGATACTATGTATTTTTGGCTATTGCTACAAATATACCCCGGCGACTTAAGATAGGTTTTGTGGCTCAGGGTCACAAATGTCTAATGGGTGATGATCAACTGTGAATTTGGTAATGTTTTATTTCAGTTGATTTGGTTGGTTGTTGTATGTATCGTGGTAATACATAAATTGGCCTTGGTGAGTGGTGCTAAAAAGTTCATGAAATCACATTTGAAAATAGTGAACTACCCACACTAAATTTATCTAAGAGTGTTAATTAGGGCTGCACTTTGATAACTATTCAGCTTTTGCCATTTGTTAAAATATTGCGTTATACAAATTCTATAAACATTAATTTACATCAAGATCTACTTTATAGCAAAAAAAAAAAAAAAAAAAAAGAGGGAATTCTAACTGAATGTGACAATGACAATGTTCAGTGTTTAATACTATAAAGCTGCTTGCTTTAAAGCAGTCTGTTGCATGCAGTGTTATATAACGTGGCATGACTTTACTACAGTGCTGATTGCAGAGCTTTTGCCAACGTCCACATCGCTATAGCCAGATGCTTGCTTAACTGATATTTTCTCAAGCTTTCATTTTTGTTGTGTCTTTATTTTGTTATTTCGTGTAGCACTACTTGCATATGGGTCAATATCACCATGTGCCTTTCAACCCTCACAATACTCAAAAAGTTTGGTTTTAATTTTCCATTCGCTTTATGTCATATCATAAATAGTAGACACTCAAGTACTATAGAAACATATTAGCTGAGCTCCTACACATTTTTTTTTTAAAGATAATTATGGGCCATTATTTGAAGCATAAACGATAAGATATGTCACCCTGTCATGGGCATATATATTACTGTTAAACATGTTTTCATTGCAAAATTAAGATTCAAATTATATTTTCTGAAAGGTATGATGTCCCTTTCCTAAACAGCGTTATTAAAAAATTATATAATAATAATAAATAATATAATTACATCCTCAATCACATTGATATTTTTTTTATTTATTTTATGATTTGACAATATTCTACTATAATTCAAATTTAATGAGCCGTGTATGGGACATTGCAAAATAACACACATCCTCTTGCATAAAACTAAAAATAAATCTAGAAAATGTATCTAAAGAGCCAAGTAATGCCTTTGTTATGAATATAAAAACTTAGCCTAATATAACAGACCCTTTCATTTTATGTTACGTTATCATGGCAAATGAGTTATTTATGTACAGGACACCAAAAGGCACCCTACAGTGATATTGACCCATATATCAAAATGCGTTTACCTTTAAACAAAGAAATAATGTAGCTTTGCAGTGAGTATACTGGGGCCTTTATACATGCCATCATTTTTTGTTTGTAGTTTTGTAAAAATGTCCCACATTCTACTGATTCAGCTCTATTTGCTCTTCTCATTAGCAATGATCTACCGGGTGAGCTACTGAGCAAGTTTACTACATCAGAAGAGCCATGTGAAGCTGGTGTTTATCTGATGAAAATACATAAATATATCGGTATTTACAAATAATACACAATGGTACAAGTGTTTTGAGGTCATCACTTGGTATTGTGCAAGAAATCATTAAAAAATGATTGGCGTTTTACTGCCACTTGTTCATTTCAGCTGGAAACTGTATTGAAATATATGTATGGACATGTTTTTAGAGTTTTGCAAAAATGTTTTTACAGCCACAGTTTTCCAATGAGCCTATGTTGTCCATTTTACTAGAAAAGAAGTAAAAGAGTGAGATGAAGTGATTGTGAGATACCTCATTCTGCTCAGCAATACCCCAAAAAACCAGCAGCCCCCGAGTACAAGACCCTCCCCAAAACCCCCTAATACATGCATGTGTCTCCACTGCCTCTTCGTCGCTTTGTTGCCATGGAAACCTGAGGATGAAAAGAGTTACTTGTAGATTAAATTAGATATTTGAAGGACAGCCACCCCTCAAAAACACACAGCAAAGTATAAGCTCTTTGGATAATGTTCCTCAAATTCATGTAGATAACATCATTTTCACCCAGTCAGCCTTTGATGGGCTTTAAACGCATTGATCAAATGCATCAATGTGCATCTGTGTACTAACAACGTTGCTGAATGCAGCATTTTTTTTTCACCTGAGTTTATGATAAAGCTTTCAGTAACATATTTATGAAACTGTGAAATAAGAACATGAAATATGATTTTTCTCAGGGGTGACTCTGAGTAATGGAAGAGATCCAGTTGAGTCATCTGTCACATAGACGTCTGCGTGTGCGTGTTTGAGTCTTCGCCAGACTACTTTGAATCGTTTCTGAAGACTGCTACATTTCCACAGGCTTCAACAGATGAGTACACCAATGACGGGATGACATCCGAAAACGGTCGAGCCGTTTGCATGCTTGCTGCCGCTCGGTGTGTGTGTGGATGCGTGTTTGTGTGAATGTCTCCTTTACAGATGGCCGCTCTCTGAAGGAGATTAGCCTGGCTAGCCTTCCCTATGACGAACACGGACAGAATATCCCAATTCCCTGGACGAACAAGCAACTAAGATAGCAGGCATTCAAACCGAGGAGGCAGCAGACACATAAACTGTTTCCCAGTCTGTCTCAATCAGAGTCCACTGAGCAGCCAATATAGAGTGTAATTTATTGTGCACCTTGTCTGCTGAATGAGGCCTAATGAATCAAGGAATTAGAGTGTTTATGGGTGGCAGCAATGTCCGTCCCACTGCTTCATTATAGCGCACTGAATTGCATGCTCTAGTAATGGACAGGCTTGGAGAGCAGCGTTGAAAGAAAAAAAAAATTGCCTCCCGAAAAGGGTTGCCAGATCTGCGTAACAAAACCAGCCCAACTGGTACTCAAAACTAGTCCAATCGTGTTGCATGGGAAAATGACTATTGCTCCAAAGTCACATTCTGGGGGTTTAGAATTTATTTCCAGGGTGTTACACCGTGGACTAAATACATTCCAGTCCACAAACTTAACAACAACCTGTAGAAGCAGTATAAAGGTAGCCTAATTCTACATAAAACCTGCAGATTTGTCAACACTGCTCCCAAACTACAGACTACTAATAAAATTGACTTCCTACCGACATTCGAGGAAAGCATGTTTGGTTTCTGCCTCAGTTTACTTAGCTGTAAAGCTACAAGTGCATTGAGACACAAAAACCAAGAAAATGTAGCTTGTTACTGAAAAAGCTACTCTATAAAACAGTTGCTGCCAAGAAATGTACAGTCATTATATTACTACATAATCTATGTTCAACTACTTTCAGTTAGTTACTCCCTATAGATTACTTGGAACAGCATTACATAACCAGAATATAAAATGTTTCCTATTATAGCTGTAAAAAATGCACATTGATCACGCCTTGTAAACATGGGAATTACTACATGATAACATTTTTCAATGTATAATGCCAAATTGTAAGGGGCCATTCACGTAGAACATGTTTTTGTGTTTAAAAAAGTGATTTAGAGACTTTTTTAAAAAGCTGAATTCCTTTTAACTTGAGCTTCATTCTTTTAGAATGTTGCATTGCATGCAAGACGGTGTAAAAGACATGAGATGAGAATGCAATGGTCAAAGATCCCTGCTGAAAAAAAACAATAGAACCCTGCCCAAAACACAATAGAAAATGTAATGGTTTTAATGGTTATACTGGGAATTGTACTGGTTTTAATGGAAACTATAATGGTATCTACTGGTATGTGATGGATTCTGTTGGTGGGATGTTAAATCTTATTGGAAAAATGCCCAAAACACACTACAAAAAGTTTTGTAAAAACTAAAAAAAAAACAATTTTGTAATGGTTTTACTGGAAAAAGCTAATGGTTTATAATGGTATTTTAATGGAAACCATTGGAATTTCTGTGATGGTTTCTATTGGGATTCTATTGTTTTTTGTTTTTACAGTACCCATAAATCACATACTGGTACTGAGTGTGTTAGCTGGGAAGGATTTGCATGAAGGTATGATATTAATTCTATTCAGGAGCAGTTTCCACGTTTCATTAACAGTTCATGTTAGTAATGTACAGGTAACTGTTGTTTCCATAACCCAAAAATACCATGTTATTTTCACTATATGTCATATTTGACACATGACTGTGGTGGCCCATAGTACCAACTTAATTGTATTAACAAAAACTAGTTTAGGACTGCTATTTAATAGCCTTTCCTTATGGGCTGTTTATTCAGTATTAGTCATATTCTTAACAGTCAAACTAAATTTGCTTTGTTTTATATATAAAAGTGGGTCGCAGCTTGATGACCAAGGGAAAACTTGGGTCCCAAGGCCAAACCAGTTGAGAACCACTGCTCTATTTGGCCCCTAAAGCAGCATTAAAGAATGCAATCCCAGAATGCATTGTGAGCTCAGTGGAAAAAAAAACATATTTTTAAATTACACATTAGCATGTTGCTAAGCTAACAACATACTAGAAATAGTTCATTTTTATTAGCATAAATCATTGTTATTGATAATTTTCTGTACTGAATGAATTGCATCTAAGATTATGATGTATTTTCAAGACTAGGGCATCTTGAAAGTGATTCAGAATTTATAAATGCAATTCATCCAGTACAAATATGCATCAAAATAGAAATAATTTTCATTACAACTTTTCTGCATTTTCATAATACATAAAAAAATGGATAATTTTCATTAGGTACACCTACGTACTGTATTTTATACTTAGGGTGTCATGTTGTTAGCTTAGAAACATGCTAACAAATAACTTTTAAAAATAAGACAAGTCATGTCTCCTGTATGCATATTGTGAGGAACACTGTTTGTCATTAAATCAAATAGTCATTTCTGAAGGAATATATTTTTAGGTAACCCTGCCATTCTGTTAATGGATAACTCAAAGGGGGTGGAAGGGATGAAAATGCCTGTCATATTTCAGATATATCAGCCGATCTCCCACCGGACTAAAGATTAACCAGAGCACCATTGTGTTGGTCTGTATACCTATTCACCTTCCTTTCTCGAGATCCCATGGGTAAACATATAGTCACACATGCGCTGAGCACAACACGCTTCACGCTATCAGCCCTCGAGGTGATTAGACATAATTCAACTTTAGCGCTTGCCAACAAGCCCAAACTATGGCGCTGTCGGGATGGAGGTCAACGTGTGTAAATATCTCCACACTTATTAATGTGTCAACGTTCTAATGTGGCCACAAACAGCCCACAGGGGACCTGTGGCGAAATAAAAATGGGTGGCTGAAACAAGGTTCGCCGCGCCATTATTTTTACACGTCTTTACGACTCAATTTAGGCCGTGAGGAAATAAAAGAAGCCCACGTCAAAGACAAGGGTGCAGATGATTTACCAGGCCTGCATGTGTGTGTGTGCGTGACTGCAATAGCTCTCTCGGCTGGCGTGGGTGTCAGCCAGCGAAGTCTGCTAATGAACAGGGCTTATTTTGATGAGTCTCTTTAACCTTGGTTAAGAGGCCTGGATGCATGGGTTCCGCCGGGGATCGGGTACGCTGTCATGAAACACTCGGTTGCCTGGCAGAAGCTTGTGTGTCTCACATGCGTGCAAAAAATGCCATTTCTCTCCTAATTACGCAAACAGTCTCAATTAAACTCACATTTTAAATGCAAATGAATGAGCTTTTATCAAAAGAAGACCCCCCACCCCACTACCCAGACTTCATATTCCAGATGGACGCCATGGTTAAGAATTGATTAGTTTTTTTTTTACACCTCAGTTTTTTTTTTTAACCAAGGTGGTATAATGGTAGATTGGCTGCTGGGTTTTTAATTGTGTTGCAGCTTTTAGAAGAGAGCCGGTAGCGTCTGTAATGATGGTGACTTGCCTCGCGTCGGGTTATTTTGCAGTTGTTTCAGAGCTGCTGGGGCGTACTAACACTGGAGGAGAGCGACAGTCAGTAATTAAAATTCTGTTCAGCATGACAACGCTGTTTCATGCCTCATTTTTCACACACAGGAGGAATACACAATCCGCACCATGAACACAATAAGTAAATAACAGACGAACACTTACTGTCATAAGAGACATGCAAATGAGGAGAGGGGAATGAAATCACAGCATGCCGTGTTTACACTTTACATAAATGTACAGTTTTACATATGTAACACTGTGAAGATTACACATGTATGCTATGTGGTGTACCTCATGTAACAAGCTGGCATGTTATTTCAGGTGATATATGGAATATGAATGATACGTTTGTAATAATTAGCTTACAATTTAAATTAAGCAACATTGTGATTATCATAATGACTTTAATGCATTTGATCATTGAGATGAGTCTGTCTTTAGACTAGTTTGACAGTCTTTACTTATAAAAAGCAAAAATAAGCTGATGTATTTCCAAATGAACATTGTAATTTTGATAGAATTTTATGAAGACAAACTTTTAATATGCTCATTTGAAATAAGTGTCTCTAAATACATTTCTGCAGGACCGTTATTACGTACCTTACTGCACGTTTCAAAGTTAAACATCCAGTGAATGGCGCTAAAACTCTAAAACGCCACATTTTTGTTACTTTGATACAGGCACATATTGCTGTGTTTGTATTAAGTTGCTTCAGGAACGTATTGCGGTGGTTCATAATTCAAATATCCGATGAGTGTCGCTAAAAGTTAATGCTCTATTGTGTTGGAAATATCCCCTACACCAGGGGTCTTCTACTAAAACGGCTCGAGGTCCAGTAATGAACCCTCCCCACCAGCCAAGGTCCGAACAATTATATATAAAAAACAATTGATGGTTTTTGCCAGGCCAGGGCAGGATATTTAAGCTTAAATTCAAGACTTTTAAAGACCTTTTTTAAGACTTGCACAAAAAAATTAAAATAAATTAAAAATTAAATAACTCTAAAAAGCATGATTTACAGTTCAGATGCAGGTTTTCACAAAAACAATCAAGTATTATATTAATTAAACAACATATAAATATATTTTACTGCCTTAATTTACATTTTATAACACATTATCTTCTTGTTGATCTACCAGTTCACATGCTTCAGTTTGCTGCTTAAAAACATGGGTTGATTTTCACATTGGCCTTTGACAACAGCAGACATACGGGCTGATTGAAAATGGAAAATCATTCTCTTCCAGCAGATGGCGCTTTGGGAATGGCAAAGCCCAAGAGACAGACTCCACAAAGCAGCGAAGCAGATGACTTTGAAATGTGCAGCGCTCATATTTATTCAATGAATAGCCTTTTTTAAGTATAATCGCAATTCTTGTCTTTCAGTCCCCACATTTAAGACCTCCTGAAATCATAATTAAGACTTTCTAACATTTAAGATTTTTAAGGACCCGTCAACTTTCCTAATTTTTGAAAATGCCATTGTTTTTCACCCACTGAAAGTTTCATCTGTCTGTGCGCAGACTCATCACTGCACACACGACTGCACCCAAACGTCTCTAGAGCTGACCTTGATCTGCTAGATATAAATTTGATTTACTAGAAATTAGCGTTTGGTATTTATTTCATTATGTCAAAAGCCTTCACGGATTCGGACCGGAGTCCACTACTGTAAAGACTACAAAAGCTGCGCCAGTTGAAATAGAAGCTAGATACGTAGGTCCGGGTCCAAATGGGACGGCTTCTGGGTCCGGACCCGGACCGCGGTCCGCCTGTTAGTGACCTATGCCCTACACCAAATATGATGCAGGGCAAAAACTCCATGAATGCAGTTTTGCCCTAAAATTCAAGATATTGGTGCAAAAAATGGTGTTTAGTTTTTGAATGAATCTGCATTTTGAACGAATCGTGTGAACTAATGATTCAAAGGCCCATTCAGAGAGAGCCACTTACTTCATTCCTGAATGAATCAGCCATTTGAATGAATGAATGACCTTTACAGCCACCTGCTGGCAGATTGTTTCTTATTTAGAGTATCATTTCATTAAAGAGATAGTCCCCCCCCCCCAAAAAAAATAAATTAAAAAAAATAAATAAATAAATAATTCTCTCAGCATTTACTCATGCTTATGTCGTTTCAAACCTTTCTTTTGTGGAACATAAAAGAAGATATTTTGAAGACTGTTGGTAACAAAGCTGATTTGGTTACCAATGACTTTCATTGTATGAACAAAAAATACTGAGATGTTTCTCAAATTATCTTATTTTATGTTCCATAGTTTACGTTGTAGACTAAACGATTATGTGTAAGAAATGTTATGTTGAATCAAAATATTTCTTTCTAAAGCTACAATTTGATACTTTTTCATTTAACACAAAGATAGCTTTAAATAATCTTTTGTGGGTATTTTCACAGTCAAATTTATTTTGCGATTAATTAATCGAAACATCATGCAATTAATTAGATTAAAATGTTTTATAGACTGACAGCCCTAATATATATACAGTGTGTATATATATATATATGTGTGTGTGTGTGTGTTACTATTTATAATATTTTTTGTTTTATTTACTCATAATTAAGTACTCATCCTTGAGTTAATTGAACAAAAAAATTATTTTTTTACTGTGTTTTTATTTCATTTTAAATACTGAATTCATGTAGCAAAAACGGATGCTTGGTTGAAATTGAGAAAAAAAAAAAAAGCCTGTTTGAATCATTTCTGATCAAATCAACTGACTGAAATACTGATTATCACTGAAAAGCTTATTTGCTATATCACCTAGCCCTCTTTATGTCATTTATACCTCTAATCAGATTATATTGTATAAGTGTGATTTGTAGTAATGGACATGTGTGGGCATTTATCACAAGCACATGACTGTGAATTCGGTGACTAGTTAGTATGACTGAAGGCAGACGCGGGTGGGTCTCCAGGGACGGTGTCCGTGGGGCTCGTCAATTATTGTCAGTCAGTTATCAGCGTTTCTCCCGGTATGCGGAGGTCTCGGCGGAGCAGGAGCCCACAGTCTCCGCGGCTCCTCAGCATTTAACCTGGGCCTCCACACTCTCGGCTCTTTCATCAAAAGCATCCTGCCTATTTTGTTTCCCAGCACCGCTGAGAGTTATTGCTCATGACAACAACTGCAGTTCTCTCTTTTCTCTTGCTCCCTCTCTCTCTCTCTCCACTCGCCACTTGCTGGGATTGTATTACCCTGTGATATTCTAGCACTCTCTATTAAATATGCATGAACCCCAGAGATGAAATTAATTTTGGGAATGCTCACTTTTGAATGTTCAAATATGCCTTCATCTGCCTTTGTATCAAACCTTGAATGTGTAATTTCATTTAGGATAGAGGCAGTAGATTAAAGCAGCACCATTTGGCCAGTGATCAATGCAATGCTGAAAAAGAATCGCAACAAAAAATATCAATATCTGTGGGTAATTTGGATAAAAAGTGAGGTTCAGTTGAAAGGCCTTAAGATATTCGAATGACTGGAGTGAATTAAAGTACATACTGTACGTTCACCAAAAAATTTTAATTATGTTATCATTTAGTCACCCTCATCTCATTCCATAACTCATTTAAATCCGCATACATTCAAATATCGGCGTACTAAGATGGCACTGTTTCAGCAAGGTGGTGATAGATCTCCTGGGGTATCTGGTACCCTAATGTCAACAGCAGGGGCTATGACCTCCAGTTCCTGTACATTGTGGGGTGGTGGTGATTGTAGCTCGATCCTGCTTTTCGAATGGTTCATGTCAGGTGAATTTGGAGGCCAAGGCATTAACAGAAATTCACCATCGTGTTCCTCAAACTGCTCCTTGACAATTATGGCATTGTGGCATGGTGCATTATCCTGTTGGTAATGGCCATCACCGGCAAGGAACACAGTTGCCATGAATAGGTGCACTTGGTCCGCAACAATGTTCAGACACCTGACAGCCGTCAGGGATTGTGCTTTTGGATAATGGGGCCTAAGGTGTCCCAAGAAAACATCATCCACAGCATAACACCGCCATCCCCCGCCTGTGTCCACGCACCAGTGCATCCAGGTGACATAGCCCCTTTTGGTAATCTGTGTATCCGTGCTCGGCTGTCGACGTCATACACCAGGAATCTCGATTTGTTCACTTTCTTCCAATCACCCATGCTCTAATCTTGATCTTGGGCCATTTCATGCGTTGTTGGCAATGGCGTGCAGTTTGCATGGGCACCCGGATGGGTCACCGCCTACGCAGGCCCAAACGCAGAATGAGCTGTGGATGACACCTAGCTAGACAGCAGTTCATCATTTGGCCATCTTTGCACCACTTTTGATATGTAATATTAATTTTTATTTTATTAATATTTTATAATATTTAGTTTCAGTTAACTTGATTTTATTTCAAGTAACGGAAGTGTTTTTATTGGTTTTAGTTTTAGTTAACTATAATAACCCTAGAGCTGCACCACATTTGAATCTACGCCTAAAATCCATGTCTAAAACTATTTAAAATTCCTTTCGATAACTGAATTTTTTTTTATAAAATATAAACATTAGATGAAAAAACTTTAACAAAATTAAATAATAAAGTTCCAGTAATAAAGATGGCAAAAGTGCATTATGACAGAATTACTAAAATTTAAACTAGAATTAATATGAGAAAAAAAGTAAAGTAACGCTAATTTAAAATATTAATAACAACTTTTATGATACCTTAGTACTTTTTGGGTAACACTTTAGTATAGGGACCAACTCTCACTATTAACTAGTTGCTTATTAGCATGCCTATTATTAACAAATTGGCTGTTTATTAGTACTTATAAAACACATATTCTGTATGATCATATTCTACATACCTAATCCTCCTACTCAATAGCTAAACTTAACAAATACCTTACTAAATATTAATAAGCAGCAAATTAGGAGATTGTTAAGGCAAAAGTCATAGTTAATGGTTTGTTAAGAGTGACTTTTTGTTATTTTTAGAGCTCATCCGCATTCATGGCTGTTCACTTCCACTGTATTAAAAGAGCAGCTTGAACATTTGTCAAAATATCTCCTATTGTGTTCCTCTGAGAAACAAAGTCACACTGGTTTGGGAAAACATAAGGGTGAGTAAATGATGACAGAATCTGCATTTCTGGGCACACCATCCACATTCTGTCACAACCCTGTTGTTGTTGTTGTTGCTGTCGTACGCTCCAGCTGTGAAGCTTCCCGTAAATCCCACACTCACCAGAGTTGAGACCCAGCATAAAAGCAAAGTGTGCGAATGGTTCCAAACACACTTTCCCTCTAACTACATCTGCATAATTACATTCTGCAGCAGGGAAGTCTCTCTGGAGCCATATTGTTTGGAGACCAGTCAAATCCCCTCTCAGGCAGATAACCCAAAGGCTAACCACAGCTGATTCCAGAAAGGTGTTTTTTTTTTTAGCCTTTTCCCCTCAGAGTTATAATTGGAAATCCAGTTTACCATCTTTTTATCGATGGCGAGACTATGAGCCTAACTGCTACCTTGATTGGGGTGGGTCAATAACAGTTCGGGTTGGATATGGCGGGTCGCTCGTAGGCGACCCCTTGGTTCTTATCAAGTAAAGTGGTTTTTGATTAGTGTTAATGGGGATTGGTAATGGCCTTTGGCTGTTACATGGACGGTCATGCTTCAAGTCAGGGCGCACAGTGGGAGTTGTTTGTTGTTGCGAATGCACACGCATAATTGCTTTTCTCAAGGGCACATAAGCCATGCGTCGCTCTTCTATATTGTGTGTGTGCCGAGAAACTCATAAATCCATTCGCAGCGTCTTGCAGCCAAGTTATTCGAGTAATGCTTTAATGTTTTGCGCTCACGTGCACCTGGGTGGTACAAACAAGGCCGGTTAAACTGCATGCGCTTTCTTTTCGCCCACCACACTGAATGCATATCGAGCTTCGCCCTTGCATGCTAATGCATGCGTAATATTATTCTTATGAACTGCCAGTGACTTCATACGTTAGCCAGCACTCTGTCAAATTAATGTCAATTCCATTAATGGCGCTGTCCATTTTCTCGCTCTCTCTCTTTCGCCGCTCAAAGTTTCTCTCCCCGGCACGGTCGCAGTGGGCCGTCGCTGCCGCTCTGCTCAGATGAAAGACAGAGAGAAGAGAATTAACGTCCGGGGTCATTTATCAAGAAGGGGACCCAAAAGTGCGGATGAAACTCTGCCGATGAAAATCTGTCCTGAGAAATGTCACTGAGATATTAGGTTTAATATATCAAATTATGGGTCTTCCCAACAGTGCTGAGCCAACACCAGTTCACCGCCTCATGCTGCGCGTAAACACCGCGGCACGCCATCGGTTTCATCATCTACAGGAAACGGTCAGCGTGCGAGAAACGCCAAAGGTGTCATGATTGATGTCTGGTTTTGCATGCTATCATCTGTCCTACAATAAAATTTGAGAATCTAAGAAAACTATCAGCTCACTATCTGCTTCATGAGGGATGAGCTCTTTTTGAACGCTGTGTCTCTGTTGTCGTGATCGATGTTTCGTTTTAGAAACCAATGTGGTGAACAGCAGCTGTGATTGTTGAGAAGACAATGCTAGTTTTGATGAATGCTGCTCACCTGAATTCTGCACAACCTCACAGTTCATGCTGGATTTGAAATCTAAATTGATCAACAAAGTGTGAGAGAGTTGAGGCTGGAATACACTACATGATTTATTTATTTTATTTTATTTTTCGGATTTTTGCATGGATTTATAGTCTGGAGTAGTTTGACGATAGATGTCAAAAGTCAGAGCCAGCCTGTCAACTCAGATTTCATAGAAAATCGTGTAGTGTATGACGGGGCAAAGACTCCCAATTTATTTGTATTTATTTATTTTTTTCGGTCACCCTGTTTTTATGCGCAATTTGAAGTGTCGCATCAGAATCAAGTGATGAAAATGGCAAATTTCTAAAGAAAAAAAAAATCCCTTAATTCACATAAAAAGTTCTTACACTTGCTTGAGGTGGTTTTTGACTTTAATGCAAATAATGGGAGATGGAAAGACATTTGTCAAATAAACTCCTCCATGAACCTCAAAAAAGTCATATAACTTTGTGCAATGGAATGGGATAACTTGACTAATCTTGTTGCACAGCATCTGAATTGTTGTTTTGGTCATTCTGAAATGCCTGAGCAGAGTCTTTTGTCAAAGTATTTTGGTATAATTGCCTCTCAGAACTGTCTTACATGACTGCATTCTCAAACAGCAATGACCGCATTTATTGTGTTTCGTCTGCTTGCTCTAAGGCGCAAGTAATTTATTACTTATGAAAATGATTTTATTCAGTGGCTTCTCCTACTTCTCTTAGTGATATTAAGTGCAGTTTATCAGGAAGTTATTCGCAAATTTTTAATGCAATATTCCAAATTTGCACATTAAATTCGCAACTTTGGTTGGAAACATAGCTTATCATTCCATCCAGCTGGACAATATCAAACATGTTTGATATTTTGAGCCATTTTTAGAACACATTGTATACCATTATGCAGACAAAATAATTGGTGGACATTTAAATTTTGATTCTTGCTTCAAAAATTGCCAAGTGGTACAGAACGCACTCTAAAAAGCTCACGCCTCTCTAAATTAGACCAATAATTTAGTTAGTTTATAGTTTATATCCACCCCTACATTATACATTATTATTATTATTTGCAAAAAAAATCATTTTTCAGTGTGGAAATGACACTGTTGGTGGTAAATCCAAATAATGTGTACCAATTTATATACATTTACAGTGTGTGTGTGTGTGGGGGATTTGACTCCTGCACGTTTGCCAACTGACAAAGAAATGATTAGTCTATAATTTTAATGGTAGGTTTATTAGAACAGTGAGGAGCTGAGATTAGGAGCACTCTCTTAAAGGGAGTCTCAGCTTGTTACCTGTATAAAAGACACCTGTCCACAAAAGCAATCAATCAATCAGATTCCAAACTCTCCACCATGGCCAAGACCAAAGAGCTGTCCAAGGATGTCAGGGACAAGATTGTAGACCTACACAAGGCTGGAATGGGCTACAAGACCATCGCCAAGCAGCTTGGTGAGAAGGTGACAACAGTTGGTGCGATTATTCGCAAATGGAAGAAACACAAAATAACTGTCAATCTCCCTCAGTCTGGGGCTCCATGCAAGATCTCACCTCGTGGAGTTTCAATGATCACGAGAACGGTGAGGAATCAGCCCAGAACTACACGGCAGGATCTTGTCAATGATCTCAAGGCAGCTGGGACCATAGTCACCAAGAAAACAATTGGTAACACACTACGCCGTGAAGGACTGAAATCCTGCAGTGCCCGCAAGGTCCCTCTGTTCAAGAAAGCACTTGTACAGCCCGTCTGAAGTTTGCCAATGATTCAGAGGAGAACTGGGTGAAAGTGTTGTGGTCAGATGAGACCAAAATCAAGCTCTGGGTCGTGAATGGGTATTCCAGCATGACCATGACCCAAAACACACAGCCAAGGCATCAAAGCAGTGGCTCAAGAAGGTCATTAAGGTCCTGGAGTGGCCTAACCAGTCTCCAGACCTTAATCCCATAGAAAATCTGTGGAGGGAGCTGAAGGTTCGAGTTGCCAAACGTCAGCCTCAAAACCTTAATGACTTGGAGAGGATCTGCAAAGAGGAGTGGGACAAAATCCCTCCTGAGATGTGCAAACCTGGTGGCCAACTACAAGAAACGTCTGACCTCTGTGATTGCCAACAAGGGTTTTGCCACCAAGTCATGTTTTGCGAAGGGGTCAAATACTTATTTGACTCATTAAAATGCAAATCAATTTATATATTTTTTTAAATGCGTTTTTCAGGATTTTGTTGTTGTTATTCTGTCTCTCACTGTTCAAATAAACCTACCATTAAAATTAAAGACTGATCATTTATTTGTCAGTGGGCAAACGTACAAAATCAGCAGGGGATCATATATATATATATATATATATATATATTTTTTTTTCATTGTATGTTTTGCATTTGTAAGTCACTTTGGATAACTTTGGATAACCACCTACTGAATGAATAAGTATAATCATTTTCCAACATACTTTTAGGGTAACTTGTAATTATGTTACATATTGATTGGTGGCTAATTTGTATGAATTTGTATGATGCCATTCATATGTTTTCACAGGATCTGCTTACTCACCACTGATGGTTAGGGTTGGTCTTCCTTAACATTTTTTTTTTTTTAATAAATATCACATGTTTTTGTACGAATCAAAACATATGAATTTATACAAAATTGCCACCTTGTAAAATAGTTTTCTTTAGTTATCTTTCTTTTTTTTTTTTTAATTACAAATCAACCATTTGGAAGTGCCTGTATTTAAAGAAATATTCATAAAGGAGGAGGGCCAGGAGGGCATGGGTTCATCTTGGGAGTATATGAATTTATGACTGTTAAGTGCCCTGTTCAGAGTTCAAAAACAAATTACAGCTATTATTCCAAATTAGAAAACCATTATACTAGGTTTTATATTAGTTATGCAATTACCTTTTAAAGAAATCTTGCTTCTATCATCTTCCTGCTAATCTTGCTTAGAAAAATAGCAAAACATTTCATTTTGACAAATAAAAATGATCCCATGGCACATAAAAATCTAAACTACTGGCTCCCCTGGGCCAGCAAAAAAAAAAAAAAAAACTCAGTTGATGAATATGAAAAGCATTGTTCCTTTTCTTCTCTGTTTAAGCAAGTGCAGGAGAGCAGATCAGCAGTAAGGCTCTTGATACCATCTCCAATAACAGACGAGAAAGCAGTGAAGCGTACAGCCCTTAATCAATGAAACATCCAGCGTCAGATACTGTACAGCACACAGTACAGTAGAGATTTGTTCAATCTGCCTGCGAGAAAGCTTCAAAAAGTCCCACATTCATCATTCACGTTTTATCGAGCTGCAAAAGCTGGAACATTACGCCAGTTTATTTCTTCATGGATTTATTCATTCATAAATATTCATCCTCCACATATGTCACGCACACACACACATGATTTATCTGAAAGAGAAATATTGCTTTTCTAATATTACACACCGAGATTTATTGTCTCTCATTACCATTGTTATCGCAGTAGCTTTCAAGTAATCTATTTTTACCACTATGGGCGTTCACTATTTACTGCACGGGAATATCATTCAGGATCATACGTCTTTCTCCAGAAATCCATATAAGTGTGGAATCAAAGGCAGAAATCTGCAGCACAAAGCATTCTGGGACACCACGGTGCCTGAATTAAGCGTCTCTTTAATGGTAATGCTCTATTTTCCAGGGCATTAGAATGATCCAGGCCTGGAGTTTAATTGGACGCTGGGTTTCAGAGGAGTGATGTATGAAATGAAGTTCAAGTCAGGCAAGTCCACGCATCTGGGCCTGATACGGAGCCTCAAACGAGTCGTCCATCCGTTGGGCTCAATCAGTCCGATGAGATCAGATTCTGATTTAAGACGGAAGGAAATAACAAGGGAGAAATGAAATGGTAATTACTATTGATTACCTATGTGCATATGACCCCACAGGCCTTGCTTTGCATACTTAAATCAACTTAAATAATTGGATTTGCTAATTTTTGTATGTGTAAGCCAGTGTGTGTGTGTGTGTGTGTGGCTATGAAATGCGTCCAAGAATAAAACATAAAAAAAAAAAAAAAAGTGACTGACAAATGATGCAGCCATGACCCTTGTGATGCATTAGTTTAAGGTGAACTGGTTTTATTTGTGAAGTTTGCTGCATTGGTCGTTGCTCTGCACTTGATTTTGCTTCAGCAAACAGGAGGTTGTGATTCTGAATTGTCTGGGAATCATTTATTATGTGATACTTATTTACAAACAATACTGCATATATTTATGCTGTGAGTACACAGGCGGTATAATGAAAATCAGGAGGCAAGAAGCAGTTGTGGTGTGTGTGTGTGTGTGTGTGTGTGTGTGACAGAAGCATGGCTGACCATGCTGCAGAACACGTGCTCACAGCTTTAATGTGACAATGCACTGCTGCCCCCTACTGGATCAGCAGCCAATCACATCATTGTAGCACTTACTACTATAAGCAATCGCTAATTATCCTACAGACTTTATAATGCATGTTGCTAAATCTGAGTTTTGCATATAAGTGGTTTTGTTACAAAAAATAAATAAATAAATAAACTACAAAATGTAAAATGTTCTGCTTTGTGTGATAATTAATTCAGTTATTCCATTCAGTATTAGATATATGGATCACATAGACTTTTCTTTTTCATTTCACTATGGTGAAAACAGAATGAAGGACACATTACTTCACATGTCTGTGGCTGGCATACTGAAGTTTATGGCTGGCATACTTGGAACATAAAACATAAGTTACGTTGTAAACTTGGTCGATCATGCAGTAGATATTTTAGATATTTTATGTCACCATTATGTCTTAAATTTTTTTTATTAAATCAAAATAACTTATCTTTTATCACAGTATAACAATCAGTGGTGACAAAGTAGTTTCAGTCCGTGATTTTTTTTTTTTTTTTTTTGATTCAGGGAGGCTGATGTACACCAATATTTATAAAACCAATATAAATACATTTTGCAAACTATATTTGCTGCTAATTGATTCAGTTTAAGAATTTCAAATGTTACCAATCAGATAAAAACAGTACACTCTAAAAAATGCTGTGTTAAATATGGACAAACCCAGCAATTGGATTGTTTTAAACCAACAGTTGGGTTAAATGTTTAATCCAACCTTCTGGGTAGTAACCCAAACGCTGGGTTTGTCCATATTTTACACAGTGCTGGATTGTATTTACCCCAGCATTTTTTAGAGCGTATCATCAAAAACACAGATGTGGCATGAATGCATTACTGCAATTACAATTGCATAAATAATATTATGAGATAATAGTTTAAAAATAAATACTGAATACAGAAAAAAAAAATATTTTAAAAATGAAACAGCCGATTCATTCATGGCTGCATCTGAAATCACATACTTCCCTAATATACAGTAAGTGAATAAAAACCGTATGTGGAAAGAGCAGTATGTCCAGATTCACAGTATTTCCAAAACATAAATTACCTGGATTGCTTACTACTGTGGCGAGTTTGTGGCTAAGTGTGTATCTGAAGGACACTTTTCTCACACTTTGTTGATGGTCTGTGACAGTAATGGAGAAGCTAAAGCCAATGGTTTTGTCCATTATACTGCACTTAAAGCTGCTGAGAGGCAGTTAGGAAGATGGTGTGCTGCTAAATGACCGTCTAGTGACTATATATGCCACGAGGCCAAATGAGGAAAACACACAAAGCAAAATACCAATCCAGACCCAACAAAAAAAAAAAAAAGAAAAAAAAGATTACAGTCATCATGGCAAAATTTGCCTTACAACTTGGGCTGTGAGGAGCTGTGCTCTCTATTTTCGGTGTTCAGATGTGTCTGCAGTGCAAATAATGAAGAACATCCAGAGCATGGGTTATAGTTTTGTATCAAATTCCTCTCTTTATACCAGTAATGAATGGCTATATTGTCAGTAACCAGCCATTTAAGGTCACTTTCTTCCAGAGTGTGGACCAAAAAAAACTAATAAAAAAGGAAAGAGAACCCCAGCGAGAGAAACCCAGACATGTCACTTCCTGTCAGAAAAGAACAAGACCAGGCCGACCCCAGTGAGAGCAGCTCTGATGCACCAGCTCCAACATGCCACTTACTGTCAGAGACCAGGATGAAACTAACACTGGGCAAACAGTGAAATAACAAAACACTTATCCCATCCCTGGTGCGAAGAAAATAATAATAATAAAACCTGGTGCAAAACCCCCAAACCTTTAATAATAATAATAATAATAATAATAATAATAAAACTTCAAAAAATGTATTTGTGTGTGCAGCAATTAAAAATTATTCACTGATCTTTCTAATATTCCTTAGTCTTCTAAATTGATTGCATAATTAATTATTATTATTCAAAATGATTAAATCATAACTTGAAAGTTATTTATTTAAAAACATATTATTATTATTTTGTCTTTACCTGAATGATGAATATATAATTATTTATATTTTACAGCTGATGGGACATATTTCACATAAAATTGCATGCATACATCATTCACAAAAATCCTAAATTTGCAATACTGAAATAAAACTAATGTTATTAATTAATGACTTTATTATAGTTATATATTATTATTATCAGTCACTTTTGCCACAAGCACTTGTTGATTTCTCATCTTGCTGTCAGCCTCCTTCAATCAATCAATCAATCAGTTTGTACCACAATATTGGCATTTTCAAATACCATGGTATTTATATAGTGCAGTATTCATTACATGGTACTTCAAAGAATACGAGTAGCATGGCACAAGTCAAATAACCGGGATAATGTGTATAATCAGACAGCAGACCGATATTTCCACACATGTGATTGTGGTCTTTATTGGTCAGGCAAATGTTAACACTTGATGCAATACATTCAAACATCAAACGGTGCTCTAGCGATGTGGATGTCACCGCATACGGCGCTTCACACTGGAAAGTGGAATTTTTACTTCTTTCCGAGAACTTCAGAGAGAGAGAGAGAGAGAGAAATGTGCTTTGAAGCGGAACACTATTGCACAGAGACGGGGTGACAGCGGGGCGTCAGGAGCGAAGGACATAAAACAGCAAAATGAAACGCCACTGCTTCTCACACTCTGTTACAATTAACAGTGATTTCTGTAAAATAACAAAGGGTGACATTTTTCAAACAAAGTGCTGACAGAACAATGTGCTGCGGCCCAGAGAACAAAAGTGTCAAGGACAGCGGTCGCAGGACAGGCGGCCCATCTAAAGCGTGACCTTTGAACAGCGCCGCTGTTTGGATGCGTTTAAATGGCAGCCATGGCCTCAGACTCTTTGGGTCGGTTGAGCACCACGTGTTCCAGCTGTCCAGAGTCTGACACGTCGTAGCTGGTCTTGTACTTGGCCAAGATCTTCATGAGTGGACGTAACTTCAGCCACCACTGTTCCTTAGGGATTCTGTGACTGAACACAGGAGAGAAGTTCCGATATCATTACAGATATGAAATATTTGATCTTGTGTTTAGAATATATATTTATAAAAACTGTGGTATGTACTTACACAAAGTCGGTCTCGTCTTTGAGCTGAACCACAGGCTGGAAGACCATCGCACGCCGCCGCATGCCCAGCAAACAGGCCGAGTCTTCTGTGTTAGCAAACACTCTCCCTACACAACACACACAGATTCAACACACAATCACAAAACTGCCAATAAAAACAAATCAAAACAAAACAGTGGAAATACACAGATTAACAAAACAAAAAATTACATTTATATAGCTTAGTATATTAATAGTTAGTATTTATAGTCTATTATAGTAATTGTATATATTATACAGGAATTAAAAAAATAAACAAATAAACAAAACAGTAAATCCACAATGAAAATGATAAAAAATATATAGGAATAAAAATATATAGGAATGTTTAGAATAGTTAAGTGGCTAAAATAAAATTAAATAATAATAATAAAATATTGAAATCCACAGATTTTATATATATATATATATATATATATATATATATATATATATATATATATATATATATATATATATATATATATAAATCTAAATTATATTTATATAGCCTAGTATATTAATAGTTAGTATTTATACTATATTACATTAATTATAGAAACTATATAGGAATATTTACAATAGTAAACTGGCCTAAATAAAATATAGTGAAAAAAAATAATAATAATATTTATATAGCTTAGTATATTAATAGTTAATATATGTAGTATATTATGGTAATTATATATTGGAACAATTACAAGAGTGAACTGGCCTGTTAAAAATAAAATAAAATATAAATAATGGGATATTGAGAATCCACAATTAAAGTGTGTATATACTGAGGTCACCAAATCAGACTGATTAAAATACAAATGTTTACCTTCATCTTTATTCATCCACAGGCACAGCACAAGTAATAAAAACAGACACACACACACATAATACTGAGCTCAAACAATGCAGCGACTCTACAATAATATTTCAAAATCAAGGTCAAGGATTATGTTGAGTACTGCGGTGTATGTGTGCAGTCATGATTATGCTTTAACAATATGACAATTAGTGAACAACAGCACAGGTCAGTCAGAAGGTTGAGTGCTGAGTGAGTTCTAATGAGAGATTTAGTGAAGTCTTCCATACCTTTTCTGTAGCTTTCATTCAGCTTCTTGGTGATCCACTGCATGGCCTTGGCAGCGATTTTGGTCCCAAAGTTACGGTCAAATGGAGAAGGAGCACCACCCTTGTGAAAGATAAACATATGGATAATAATTAACCCTTTAATATTTATTTAGAACTTATTTGTTATTTTATTAGTTAATATTGTTTAGGTATAATATTTCTATAATGCTAATATTATAATTTAGGTTGCATAGTTTTATATTACTTATTTCATTTGTTACTAGAGATGCACCGATCGACCGGCCAGGGACCGGAATTAGACGATTTTTTGCTTTATCAGCCGGTCAGTCTGCCGATTCACAGCCAGTCCGTTCTGACGTCACACTTACGCACACATCCGCATGTAAACATGTCGTCAGCGTGGAAGTTCTTCACTGGGAGTGAAGAAGACACAAAGTTCGCAATTTGTAATACGTGTAGGGCGACCAAGACGACCCTGATTGCAATGTGAGACTGATTTTATACAATAGTGGATAAATAAACAAGAAGTTAAAATTAAAGCCCAAAGTATACTTCACTTTTTACGTGTACGCGAGGGACAGCGTACAGTGCGCGTGACGCAAATTGCAAATTACTTTGTACGCTCAGGTCGCACATACGCACTTAAGTTATTTTGCAGTAATCAGTTTTTCCACATGGTGGCAACACTGTTCCGGGCTGTTGTTTCATAGTTGAAAACGAAACTAAAGAGACGGACAACAAAATAGCGGAGACTGCAACAACAGACACTCACATAGACAAGCGCTCGTTAGCGAGAGGGTATGAGACAGCTCAGCTTTGGTTTATAAGAGTTCAAAAATATTTGTTATCAGTCATGACTTAACAGGGAAAAATAGAGCAGACGCTGAACATGGTTGAAGCTTTCTAGAGTGCATGCGCCGACCGTCCGCGTTCGCGCACAACTTCAAATGGAGTATACTTTGAAAGGCTACACGTACAAAAACGAAGTATACTTCGGCCTTAAGAGCTTACATTTTAGACACAATATAGAAGAACTGTTGTGTCTCCCAGCAACACACAGTGGCGTTTCGTTACTGAATGAATCCACGTTTTTGAACTGATAGAGTGAGTCAATGATTGAGTGGCCCATTCACAAAGACACTTGCCTTGTTTCTGAATGAATCAGCCGTTTGAACGAATCGGTTGAATGAATGACTAAATGACTCGCTCATTATAACAGTCATTTGCTGCCACCTGCTGTTGGTAAGGGTGCGTGATATATATATATATATATATATATATATATACAAATATATATCTCATCTGCCATAATATCATAATTGTTGTTTTAACGATGTGCAATTTGACGTTATCGAGTATATTGCAAAAACCAAAAACACCTACAGAGTGCACGCATACATTACACGATAAAGTCTAGTAGGTTAGACTAGTGCATATGCAATTTAGTGTGCGTTCTTTCACTACATGATTCAATCTATTAAAATGCATTAAAAATAATCACACAATTCAAGATATGGGGGCAGAGAATGCATATTGGCATATTTGATATTTATGTCTAAAATATCAAAACATTATTTATGCATTTGTAACTGCAGGTTAAAGCATCCCATATCTCCCTGAGCTGCATTAACCAGTGTGTAAATATATCTAAATGCCATTTTACATGCAGCTTCTGTGTTTCCTCTGCATTGCAAAGATTCATTTTGTTGATACTGATTTCATTTGCCTAGTAACTCAGTCAGTTATTATTCTGACTGCTTAAATGTAAGAATTTGACTCAAAAGATAATGCACACCTTTAGAAAAAAAATGGCTTTATAAAGGTAAAAATGCCCATAAATGGTAGGTAATAGTAGGTAAGATTAATTTATATCACTGCTGTGAACTGACCACCGGACAAAATATGAAGAATATCAAACATTTTAGGAATCAGCCCACAGTACCACAGTAGTCCTTAAGATATCAGTACAACAACACACTCAGCAAAATATTGTCTAATTAACGTTAAATCCCACAAAATATCAAGATATCTTTTTTGTCAATATCACACACCCCTAGCTGGTGGTTTGGTTTCATATTTAAAAGTATCATTGCATTTTGAGAAAGATGCAGCTTCTGTGTTTCCTGCAGTGGAAAGATACCGATTTCATTTGAATGGCAACAACTCTACAGTTTCTTATTATTCTGAATGAATAAATTGCACCTATGTAAGAATCTAATGCGAAAGATGACACATTTAATAAGGTGTTTGTATATGCTGTCAGAATATAATTTTTGTTTGTATATGCTGTCAATTATAGTTCTTAGAAAGAAAATCAGTATCGGCAAAAATTGGTATCGGCAGGTCACACAAAAAAAAAAAAAATCAAAAATTGGAATTGGCCAAGAAAATTGCAATTGGTCCATCTCTATTTGTTACTACTACCTAAAAGTCAGCATAGTATTATACATAATGAAAAAAAAAAAAAAAAACTAAATGCTTAAAATAATATATCCCAAACAATAATATTAATATAAGTATACAAACATTTTGGTAGGCCAGGTATTCCATGCACACAGAAACCAGCACAAATAATACAAGCACCATCTAAAGCAATCATAATACTCTCGCTTGCTCACTTGAATTAGCAGGCGAAAGAAAACGGTTTGTCTGCAACAGAATATTGATTCATTAAAGTGGAGTTAATGGTGCCTGTTGGCCGGTGTGTTCTGTGATGTATGATTTATGTGCAGTACCTGCTGCATATGACCCAGAACATTCTTCCTGCAGTCAAACACTCCCTTGCCCTCCTCAGAGTACAGCTGATAGATGAAGTCTGTGGTGTAGTTTTCATTACTGTTCTCATTCCTGCATTAACACAAGCACAGACAAACCGGCTGAGTGAGTGACAGACCGCCTGAGGCTCTGCTCCCACATCTCAATCACACACTGACCCAAAATACTGTCATCGGAGCCGAGAGGAGAACAAACATGAGAGAACAAGCCACAAACTCAGATTCTGTCTGCTGAGATAGACAGATAGATAGATACCTCAGGACTAGTCCTCTCTGAATGCTGGTCTTCATTTTCTCTGTCAAGTGCTCTACATTAGACTGAAGAAAAGAGAAACGCAGTTTCTTCATTCAACCAACAGATGGAGCTAATGGTTATTGTTTAATAACTGCACTAGACTTGACACTAAATCAAAGATTATATAACCTTATGTGTAATTATTAATGAATCATGTTACATAGTTTTATTGCTGAGACACTAGTGTTTTAGCTGTGTGTGCGTGTGTGTGTTTGTAACCTGTAGGTCTCTGATGTCAAACGGCTCCTCAAAGATATAAGCAGCATCTGCTCCTGCTGCCAGTCCACCAACACTGGCCAGATAACCACAGTAACCTCCCATGGTCTCGATGATGAACACGCGGTGCTTCGTTCCGCTGGCAGACTGCTTTATACGGTCACATGTCTGACAAACACATACATGCTTAGTCATTTCATGTCTTCTTGAGCAATGCTATAAATCTTGCTACAACCTGCTGAATCACTTTGTGCTTGCCAATCAACAAGAGCCACTTTTGGAACTTGTCTTACTAACTGTTATGAGCACAAATCAGTTTGGAGACATGGAATATTTACTTTTCAGGACAGTAAATCTAAGCCAAGATAAATTATTTTGCGTTCACAGAGAGCTTTGGGAAGATAAACTGCACTCAATATGGGCTTTTCGGAGCACCTTACAGACACAAAACAATTTATGATACACAATAATGCTCCTCATACCAAACTGTAAATAAGACTGCATATGCTATTCCAAAATACATTGCTTTCTAAACCGTCTAAATGTTTTTATTACTAAGTATCTTTGAGTCATTCTCAGGAAACTGTGCCATGTGTGTACTGTATGTGTGTTCTCACGTACTACTGCTATAATTAAATCAGTCACAATATTTGATATAATTTAGTCTTTTTATTATGTAATGTAAAATATTTTGTGTACTAAAAAAAAATATATATTTTACTCTTCGTTTTTAATTAGAATATCAACCATGATTTGCATACCCTATATTCATCATTAAATTAAAATGTTATAAATATATAGATATAGAATAAGTGATATATAGACAAATATTCTTTAGGTATAATATTACAATGCAAAAAAATAAAAATAATAAAAATACAACCACATTTTTGCTGTGACATTTCCCTTTAAAATAATGCTTTGACATCACATTCAAGTAAATAACATTAGAATTTTAAGTAACTAGGTGGTTCAAACAGAGATAGGTTTATCTTTATTTCAGTGTTATTAATACATACTTTTGGGTATGTCAGACTCAAAAGATCAACTCTGTTATGGGGGAAAATATTAATATTAAGCATAAAGAGCTAGAATACTGACTGCAAATGTGATATTTGCAAACATCATTATAGACATTTTGCAATTTCAGCTTCAAATTGAAATCTAATAGGCTTGGCACATTCTTTTAAAATTATATTAATTGAATATTAAATTATATTTATAAAAAAAAATGAAAGCTATAAAACATTTACAAGGTAAAATAAAGATTATATAATTGTATAATCTTTAGTGGTATTTCAATGTTCTTTTGGCCTTGTCAGTCTTAAGAGTTCAACTCTGTTATGGTGAAGAATACTAATATTAAGCACATAAAATAATGGGATATTTGCAAGCTAACACTTATTAAACCTTTTGCAATTTCAACCCCAAAATGTGACACTAATAGACTTGCCACATAACCTGTTTTTCGTTTCAAATTATAATTATGCACATAATGTAAAATAAAGAATATTTAATCTTAGCATTTTTAATAATTATCTCAATGTTCTTTTGGTCCTGTCAAGCTCCGTATTTCAACTGTGTTATGGGAAAAATATTCATATTAAGCACAAAATACTGACTATGCATAATGTGACAGCTGCAAGCTAACACTTGTATTAAACATTTTGCAATTTCAACCCCGTAACATTCAACCCAAAAATGTGAATGTAACAGGCTTGGCACAAATTAACATGATATAATTTCAAGTAATGTGACTGAGTAGAAATAATGCTGTTTCCTAAGAATGACTCCTTTGCAGACAAGAAGGTGGTTTATCATCTTACCTCCACAATGGCATTGAGGGCCGTATCTGCCCCGATACTAAGGTCAGTGCCGGGCACATTGTTACTAATGGTGGCAGGCAGCATACAGAGCGGGATGCAAAACTCCTCATAGCTGGACCGAGCCTCACACAGCTGCAGCAGACACTCTAAGGCCTTTGGCAGGTCAGCACAACACAGCAGGGGACCACAGGGGACAGCACAATGCACACGTTAGACCAGCAGGGGAAGTACTGGTGCAGGAGCGGACCCTGCTGATGGGACACCCACCGTGTGATGGCCGCCATGGCTTCCGATTGCGAGTCGAGGGGAGAGCAATGGGGGTACGGATGGGATCGGATCAACTTTTGCAGTCACACGCACACAGGGTTGTCACGTGGCAAAACACTGAAGCGAAACGGCAGGGATTCTGCACACTTTTAACAGACACAGAGGCAGCAAGATGACTCATTCCACACATTAACACTTTAAAGTGTGCTGTAACCGACAGTGATGATGGCATCGGAACATTAGCATACTGAATTCCGACTGGTCTTGCATACTATTTGCTTCCTAACTTGTGATTGTGAGTGTATTTAAATGTGTCAGTTAACCCAAATTCTGTCATTGTTTACCCTCATGTCATTACCAGTTTTTTTTTTCCCCATGAAAAATAAACATTTCCCAGAATTACATATTAATAGCGCGCTATATTTGAAATCTGAACTCACGCAGTAGCTTTAAGTGAGTTTTTTTTTCTGAACATCTTCAAACATGGTATGACGTCTATAGCTACGACCCCATACTCTATTCGTGCTATTCTATTATCGACAAAGTGTAAAATTTTTTTTTTTTCTTGTTTCCATCAAATTGGCCTTTTACAAGCAAAATGGTGTGATGACATCCCTTAAATAAATAAATAAATAAATAATAATAATATTATATTTTATATATATATATATATATATATATATATATATATAGTTGCATTAGTTTTATCGCAAAAGTATTTCTTTTAGCTGTTTACATAATTACAAGTGTATCGCAAATTATTTTATCTTTTACATCCCAAATTGGCATTTTACTGCTTACTAATTTCACAACACTTATTAAATAAGGATATATAAAATAATACAAAGTAAAATGATCCTCAAATTAAGATGTGTAATCAATAAAAATATATAAAAAATAATAGACAAAATAAAAATAAAAAATTAGAATAGATGATTTTTGAGAGGTAACATTCTTACAAATAGTAATAATATAATATAATTTTACAGCATATACAATTTAATCATATTAATAGAACCGATTTCACACACCTTTGAACACTGCAGAAAAAAAAAAAAAACAGTGCTTTAATGGAAGCAACATTACATGTAAGCACCATAAATATTTAGGTTAATGCTATTTTTCTCAACAAAATGTGTTTCCAAACTAGTTTTTGCAAAATTTTAAGCATCGACGTGGGATTTATTTGCTAAAGTTAAATGGGTCAACATTTGAAAAACTGTATTGATAAATGGCAATTCCAAAAAACCTAGGATGGACACCTGGCTACAGACGCTTTATGTATAAATGTTTATAAGAGAGTGACATTTGGAAGTGAAGGAAGGGAAGATTTCAGTTTTGGTGTTTTGTTTTTTTCAAGCTTGATATCCCTAGACTCCATTCATATTTTTTAATTATCTAATATATCTAAAATTACTTTGTATTTGAGTTCAATAAAAAGTTGAGTTTGTAAGGACATGAGGGTTTTTTGGGTGAACTATGCTATATATGAAAAAAAACTGGCAGTAGCCTGTGCTTTAGTAAGGCTTGTGTTGGTTTAAACCATGGATGTAGAGAAACTATGCAGACAGAGTCCAGTTCTGCCAGCGTTAGCCGGGGTCAGCGATCTGTCATGACAGGTTAATGCAGTGTGATCACAGCACAGCACAGGCTCAGTCACATGACAGCCACAAAAAAAGCACAGCCCAAAACATGCCGCCATCATGTCATCTCCACTTACCTGTCAGCTATCGGCTCGCCTTTGAGTTTACCAGCCAAAACATTAATGCTCAATGTAGAAATATCAGGCTAAATCTCACAACACTACTAAGAACATGTCCGGGTCATATTTCATCACCAAATCAATAAGGAATAATATTTTGCTTAAAGAAAATGAAGCTGGAATTTGGGCCGGACATATCTTAATAAAATGCATCTTTCTTAAGTTTGTTAATGAAGTTAATTAAATGAATTATGTCCTGTCTACTAAAATGCTTCATGTTGTTGGTTGTTGAAAGCAACATACAGTATGTGAATCCTTTGTTCAAAAATGTTGACTACATTTATACTGATGAATGAGCATTGCAGTTGTTGTTTTTTTAAACGCATTTGAATTTAATTAGCTCATTAGGCATTATATTATGGCGACTTGGATGCCTGTCTCAACCCAGCAGGCACAGGACGTCAATATAACGTCAGGTTGACGTTGGACAGGTGTTGCATTTTGGTTGAGAATGAAAATAGGATTGACGTCAGTATTTGACGCCAATTTGAAGTTGACAACATTGGATTTTGGTTACACAACTTAAAAATAACAAATATCAACGTAAGCTGAAGTCGGTATTGGACATCAAATTAGCACTGACATTAGACCGTAATTGACTTTGAATTTTGGTCACCCACCGTCGCAACCGAAATTTACCCAAATATTAACGTCTTATGACGTTGTGTGCCTGCTGGGAAGTTCCCTTAGGATGTGCCTTCAAGCCTGTTGAGTAATTGACTGACTGGGCAGCAAAGGAGCTGCCTAAAGTTTCGGTCACATTAGCGAACTTTTGGTGAAAATTTGCAGCCAAGGAAAGATCCATACTCTTCTGCCAATAGTGTAGCGATTTATGAAGTATAGTTCACGCGCTGGTCACTTTCAAACCAAGTATCTTTGTGTTGGCCAATTTGAAATTCTCAATTGTGACTGGATTTCTTCCGCGAAAATTCACCGAAGAATGGTAAATGTGACCGCAGCTTCAAGTTTGTAAACTACTCCAGCTGGTAGCCTAGTCTGACATGATTGGCTGGTAAACATAAGGCGGAGCCTCTGTGATTGGCGTGTAAAGAGAAGACAGAACCTCTGATGTGATTGGCTGGTGGGTGGTTCCCTCCAGCCTCACTTACATCAGTGATAGCGTTCAGAGCCGTGTCTGCGCCAATGCTGAGATCTGAGCCGGGCACATTGTTGGAGACGGTGGCCGGCACCATGACCATTGGCACACACAACTCCTCATAAGTCCCGCGGGCTGCTAACAACTCCATGATCCCCAGGAAGGCCTGCAGGGCAGGGCAGAGCCGGGGATTTAGTGAACCACCACCGGTGCTGGGAATGGGGATGGAATGAGGGGACAGACAGGGAATGAGAGAGACAGACGTGGAAGGAACCGAGTGGAAAGCCACGGCCATCACGACGGAGAGCATGAGATAGAGGATCCACTCCGTACACACACTTCAAATAGAAACACTTGCGTAAAATACATACACACACATCCTGATGACGTCTGTATAGAAAGAGAGAAGATGAGCCTGAACTCAAAGCATGAGATGACTTTAGAAAAAAGCAGGTGAGATATTCTGGAATAGAGGGTCATTGTTCGGTCTTTAATGGTGCCGTTTGTCATCTCAGCTCTCAGCTGTGTGAATGATAATGTTGTTCATTCAAACGGCTGAAAGATGAACCGGTGCCTGCTAAGATGGTGATTAGCACCATTTCTGAATGCTTTTGGATGTTTATTATGAAACGAACAGGAGCACAGGAAGCTTTAGGTGATGCTGCATAGGACAAAATGATGGGGAGGGCAGGCAAGTTAACAAAATGACTTTTTAAACTAAGAATTAAATTGGTTTATATAAGACTATATGGACAGACATCAAAGTGCAAAATGATTGATATAGTTTATTCTAAATTCTAAAATAAATAACAAATAATATGTTATTGTTAATAAAGTTGTAATATCTATGGGTAACACTTTACAATAACCTTTCTTAGTTTATGCATTACCTAGTATTAACTAACAATGAGCAGTACATTTGTTTTAATATTTATGAATCTTTGTTAATGTTAGTAGTTCACGTTAGCTCAGCTTCATTAACCAATATTAACAGATACAAGTTTAAAAAATATATATGTTTTAAAAATGTATTAGCACATGCTGAAATTAATTATAATTGTTTAATGCTGTAGAATAATTTTTTCATTGTTTGTTCATGTTAACTAATGTAGTTAACTAAGAAAGTTTACTGTAAAATGTTGCTTATTTATGTGGTTATATTTTACATAACTTAAATACAAAATTACATTAAAATAAAATAATTCTATGAATATTCTATAACATATTAACAGTAAAGCACATCACTTTAAGCTATTCATAAAAATGACCATCTTGTGACAAACTAAATGCAAGATAAAAAATTGAAATGCATAAAGCCCAGGCTGGAAGACATACCTCAAATCCTCCGATCACTAATAGTGCATTTATGTTATACTTCCGCATCTGTTCTGCAATTTTATCAATGTGCTTTGCAGGAAGCATTCTGCAAATTTGAAAACATTACACTAAGTATAGCACATTGCATGCAAAATCATCTGCATTATTAAAATCTGTATATAAACATGCAACATAACCTTTGTATATAAGACACATACCGTTTAGTTCCCAGCAGGGATCCACCCTGACCCGTCCATCCACCCACATCTGCCCATTTGATCTCTTTTATCTGAGAAAGGAAAGCATAGTGGGTCAAAAATGTGTTGAAACAACGATTTCTTATAAGAGTACATTAATACTTCAAAATGTGAGTGAGAAGCTTAGATATATACATGGCCAGCTGTCCTCTAAGAGACAGTCTTACATGAACAGAAACCTTGTAAATAACTAATCTGAGATAGGCAGCAAGTCAGCTCTCCACACAAATGGTATTTCACACGAACTGCACTGGTGACTAAACAACAGTTTAGCATTTTTTATGCGTCTAAGAATAAGTTATCTAAGCTTACAACTCTATACTCAAATAAGCTTACACACACACATATATTTTATACATTATTATACCACTACTATTATATTAGAAACGTGTAAATTAAGTTATTACACATCATTATACACATACATTGTTTTATTATTTTATTTGATTTTAATGTACAGCGCTTGTGTTGAAATGTGCTTTATAAATAAAATATAAAATACAACAAATATTTACATTTCATATTTCACATTACAGGATTTTCCATGGATATCCCCTGTGAAAAAGTGTGCTTAACTGTACTGAATGTGCACTTGTAGTGTACTTCAAATATAAAAAGTATATTTTTAAAAACTGTACTTGTAGATAATAAAATATGAATGTAATAAAATTAAACTGAAGTGTACTTAAAGGGAGTACACATTCAGTATTTTAATCAAAGTTAATATATTTTAATGGACTAAATTGCAACTTCATCATTGCAAATGTGTAATTACTAATACATATCAAAAAAAAAAAAAAAAGAGGTAATGATGCAATTACATACAAAGAAGTGCTTAAGTACTAGGGGTTGAACGACTTCTGATTTTTAAAAGTCGACTTTTATGTGAAGAAAGTCGATTCAAAGTCGACTAGTCGCTGATGACGTCATTAATCAACAAATAAGTCTGGAGCTGTGACAAACACATTATGGCATATGACACAGTGCCGCCCACATGGCTATTGCTCCTATAACAGCTCATTTTTATCAGTTCTTTTGTCTTTATATTCGTTATATTTCTCAGTTCTAAATCAGATACAGATAAAGTTGCACAGTAAAGATTACATTCATATGAATGCATTAGTGAGAGCGATTGTGTGAATTAATTCTACCTGGCAGCTACTCTCTACTAGTAATGAAGCTGTGGGATTTAGTTAATAAGAAATATATGCTTGAACTTTTCAGTTTCTAAGCTATTTTACTGAGAAATCGCAGAACGGTGTTGACAATACATTTCCGCGCTGAACGATTCTGTGCACGTGCGATTTGCGCATGATGTACGCGCTACTGTCTGAAGCCTATGTGTGCGCGTTACAGAGCAGCAGCGCATTATATTAGAATGGCGATTAACTGACCTGTACTATAATCTGTTTAAAACGTGCATTCTCCCGTTCAATTTCGAGCATCCAGTAATATAATCACACAGGTCTTGTGGAGAGCTTTCAGAGTATGCATTTATTTGTCATTTTAACTGTTTGGAAACGGAGCGTAAATGCGGAAGTCCTTCAGAGATTTCTTATATTGTTGCGCCCTCTATAGGGCCAGCGACTAGTCGACGTCAAGCTTAAAGCGTCATGGCAGAGCATTAAAGTCGACTAGTCGATTAGTTGGTGCAACCCCTATTAAGTACTATTAACGTGGATCAAAGAGTATTTTAAAGTTTAGCTAATTTCATTTAATATAGTTTAAACTACATTTTCATTTAATTGCAGTGAACATGCAATTAAATGTAAAACATTACATGCAGTTTGCACTTAAGCATATTCTTTTAAAGTATAAGTACTCTTTTTAAATGTATGCTTAAGTGTATTTTTCACAAGGGTCTATACTTAAAAATACTTATTCTTTCAAGGCAACATTCTTTCTTTTTGTCTTTGTCAAAAGTGCCCTATATGATCACTTACAGTAATTGTTTTTAATGTAGTTTTTCAAACAGAAATCCGCATGGTTTAAATGCGATTACCACTCATGTGCTTTCTAAATTCACTGGCTTATTGGATTAGACTGGCTAAAGAGATCATAATGGAGAACTCAGCTATGATGAGACTCTTTTAGCCAAAAATAACTCAATATGCCTATCAATGTATCAGGGCCAGAGAGAAAGTAAGAATTCATAAAAAAGCTATTGATAAAAAACACATGGATTTGATGAGGCATTGCATTCTCTAACTGAGTTTGTAATCCTCCTTGAGTTTGATCAACGAGATAATTAATTAGTGGATCATGTCCTAATCTAAGGGCCAAGCCCATGTAATGTAATCAATTGCTCAGTGTTTATCTTGATTCCTCCGAAAGCTCTTACGCATACGGCTAATGGATTTTACACATCGCACGGCCCCCTATCAGCCCAGAGTGGTACTGCAGTGGTGAACTGGTTTATGTTAATCCTGTCATGTTCTGCGTCAGAGCAAAGAACAGCAGAGCAGGGATAGAGGCGACGCCACAGCCTGTGCCGTTTTCAACACCTACTTGAGTTAAACGTGTTAATATGCTGAGTACTTCCTGTTCTTAATGCAATTACTAAAGCAATACAATTAGCACAACTGGATGTGAGCGCGCCATTTAAAAGTGCAGTATATAACTGCTGTAACCTAGAGGCTGCTGCTAATAATGCTACACAAAACAGTGTTTGTATACGTGACCTGTAAAAATAGTGATTTGAACCTAATGTAAATTTTTATATTTGCCTTCCAAGCATGGCATGCTTTTGCTCATATGTGAAGCACATTTGCGGCTCTTGTTTTACATCACTAACAGAACGTCTCCCATATAAGCCACTGCTGGATGGTTGTTAAATATAGGAATTTCGAAATAAATATTTACCTGTCCCTTATAGAATCCTTCAAATCCGTCGCTGACAGCAAACATTTTGTGTCCCTCGGAGATGCCCACTCTGACAGCAGAGCGCACGGCTGCGTTCATGCCGGCGGCAGGGGCGCCCACGTTCAACACAGCCACGTTAAAATTGCTCTGAATGGGGGATGAAGACATAGTATGTCAATAATTTACATTAAAATCACTTCTCATAATCCAGCAAACCGTTTGCTAGCATAAGCCTTCAGCTATATTACACACATATGTACGGTTGTCTATAATAAATACAGCAAGCGTCCCCGTAGATTACTGTAAATCCTGCTGGATATATGCGGCCTGACATATACAGCACATTAAATATGGCCATATCTGTTTATATAACTAGCAGGTATGTGTATATTTGAGGCCTGGCATTTCTTGATCATCATCGTGTTTTTGTGTCGACCACTCAATGCCTATTAAGAATTTAACAATGTCTCCAACCAGCTGTGCCTGGTTCATCAATCTGTTTTCCATTCCCATCGGTGCAGGGTAATTTGGTCTTTCGTATACTCCACACAGCCCAGAGCATCAGAGAATGATTATTGACTAAACACTTCTGGACAAGCGGCTGTTTGACTTTGGTGACTGTGATGCAGCAGCTGTGCCATTCAAGACTCTTGTTTTCTGGTTTACACAAGGCTTTTAGAAAAGCAGCATATTATGCATCAGTGGTTCACAAACTTGGGGGTCGGGACACATTGGAGGCCTCAGCAAGCTGCCCAAAGATAGCTTAAAATGATTAAAAATAGGACAAGACAACTTTAAAATAAGCTTAAATAGCTAATAATAATAATAATAATAATAATAAGATGATGTTAGCAGTAATTATTTGGGTTCTCGTGGTCTTGGAAACCTTGGATATAGGAACATTTTAAAACTGTGATTTATAAACCTGTAAAATAAAATAAATAGGGAGAAATTTATATTTGCATAATCATGAATGACTAGTCAAGTAAATTCATTGGAGTTATAAACCTGGTAAAGTCATGGAAATAAGAATCTTAAAAGGCCTTATGAAATAATTATAAAAATAATAATAAATAATAAAAATGCTTAATAAAAATTGAATTTTCCAATTGTGTCAAATTCTAAAATATATTATAGGGTAGAGATCGCTGGAAAACTGCTATGTGCAAAACATAATCATGAATGATTAGTCATGTAAATTAATTGGTAATAAAAAGTGTAAACCCTGAAGAACAATTAGTCATTGAAACTTCTGGAATGCACTTTAATCATTTATAATTATCTCATTTAATTATTCTATATTCTACATAGACGACTGATAGAATCTAAGCTGCGGAAGCCTGTTGGTGGAAAATTGTTAACTAGAAACTCATAGTATTGCTTCCTGTTGTTAATTTTGAAGCTTTAAAGCAAGCTAAACACAACTAAAGGCCCTTTAAGGATTATTTGACATTGAGATAATAATAGCTAGAGAATAGAGCTAAAAATAACTGTCCACAAGCAGAAATATTCACGCAGGATGTGTGGCAGGACTAATTCATCTTGGTTTCCTCTGGAAGCATCTGCTAGGGGTGGAATTCTGTCTCACAGCATGCAGTGAGGGCTTGTGAATAGCTAAGTCTGGTCCAACAGCATGCTGATGTCAGTCAATAGAGGTGTTTAGTAAAAGATCACCAGGGTAAAACAAACGCAGCATCCCTCTCAGGACCCAACACTTACTTGTGGAAGCTCAGACTCTGGTTTGCGGTGAGCCAGCAGTTTGTAAGTCTTCAGATTGTTCTCAAAGCTCCTGCATGTACACACAAACATATAAGTGTTATTCTTATATTTAATGAGACAGAGGTGTTATATTTGTAGTTATGCTCAAAATAAATAAAACATAAATTAGCCTTTAAAAGTTTGGGGTCAGTAGGATTATTTTTAATAAGAATACATTAAATTGATCAAAAATGACATTAAAGACTACAAAAAGTCATTAGCTATGTTTCCATCCAAAGATTCAAATTAAACGTGTGCACAAGACTGGAATACCGCATAAAACATTTGCGAATAAAGCACCGTTTCCATCCAACAAGTCAAAGAGAATAAAATAGACACTTCCTGGTAACTGGCACTAAATATCACTAAGAAAACTAGGAGAAGCCACTGAATATAATAATTTTCTTATTACTTGCGCCTCAGAGCGAGCAGACGAAACACAATAGACGCTGTCATTGCTTTCGGAGGCGGATGTTAGCGGATGACTTGTTCGATGCGCATGGAGGAATTGATTCGGTAAATGTGTTTCCATCGTAATTTATGTGCATTTTTTCTTATTGGATAAAAAGTTTATCCTACTCAAATATGCGCATACGTTTTTTATGTGCATTTTTAGAATGTATGCGCATCTGGGCGTTTCCATCCAGCATTTTTTTTTTTTTTCATGCGATATTCCAAAATGCGCATAAAAACAGGTGGATGGAAACATAGCTATTGTTTCAAATATAATAAGAAATGTTTCTTGAGCAGCAAATCAGGATATTAGAATGATCTCTGAAGGATCATGTGACACTGAAGACTGGAATAATGATGCTGAAAATTCAGCTTTGATCACAGGAATAAATTACATTTTGAAATATATTAAAATAGAGAACAGCTATTTTAAATTTTAATAATATTTAGTAGTGCTGTCAAATGATTAATCACGATTAATCGCATCCAAAATAAAAGTTTGTTTACACATTATATATGCATGTATACTGTGTATATTTATTATGTATATACTGCATAAATACACATACAGTATATTTTGAAAATATTTACGTTATATATATATATATATATATATATATATTTAAATTCTTATATTTTAAATTATATATAAATGTATTTAATATATGAACATAACATATTTTTCTTAAATATATACATGCACCTGTGTATATTTATTATGTATATATAAATACACATTATGTACTGTAAACAAAAACTTTTAGTTTGAATGCGATTTATCGCAATTAATCGTTTGACAGCACTAATATTTAGCAATATTACTGTTTATTCTGCTTTTTTTTTTTTTTCAAATTCAGCCTTGGCGAGCAAAGGAGACTTCTTTCAAAAACATTTTTTAAAAAATGTACCGACCCCAAACTTCTGAACAGTAGTGTACAAGCTACTCACAGTCGGAAAAAGCTATTGTCAAACGACACAAAATAGTTAGCCACACCACAAGTTACAAATAAAACATAGGAAACACACCTGCCACGTAGCTGCACAGCCTCTTCAAATCTTTTCTCATCCATGGCCTTCTGCACCTGCTGAGTCTACAAGCCAAACAAAAGCTCTTCAATTATACTGTAAATGCTATGATACATGATTTTTTAGGTTGAACTGACTCATTAGAAACAATATCTGGATCATAATCCATTTTAACGTTGTAAAAAAGTTATATTTTGCAAAGTTCATTTTTAAATTAACAATCCCTTAAAGCATATTTTTTCATAATGTGTAAAAAAAAATCTAATTTACATTAACGTAATGAAGTAAAGTGAATCATTTTGACACAGTTTTTATTTAACTAAATGTAATTAGATATTTAAATTGAAATAAATTCCTGGTGATGCAAATGCCGGAATGATTCACGAGTGTAGCAGTAACGCTGTTCTCATTCCTCTGCTCAACTGTGTGAGTGAGGATCTTTATTATCACAGCACTAAACCCGACGTGGCATCTGTCCAAGTCTTACCATCTGCACACACTCCATGAGGGGCAGCCGCACAGACTGGTTCCCACACAGAGACACCACGCAGGCTGCCGTGTTTGCAGTGGTCTCAAGAAGCGCCAGAACTGCCTCCACACCCATACGACTGGCCTGACAACAAACACAAAACAGCATTGCAATCTGTAGTGCACTTAGTCAGCTCTAATGTAATCTGAGTCACTTTATGTATAGAAGCAGTTTTTATTCCACGTAAACAGAAAATGTCATTTTAAATCCTCCTGGGAATTACATACTTTACTTTTTTCGCCCCGGAACTAAGAACTCCAACATGTTGTGTTCAGTAAATATATTTAATCTGAAGTATTGCTTGTGTATTATGTTTAAGCAGACAGATCAAATTTTATGACCAATTTATACATGCTGAATCCAAGAGTAAGTGTTGCTTGTGATCGACAGCATGCCAGAGATGATGTACATAAACATAATGTTGAAAATAAATATAAATACCCCCAGAAAGACCACTTAGGAAAAACGCTCAAGTCCTTCTGTTCCTGCATTATTTATTTTTTTATTTTTTTGTATTTCCCCAGAGTGCACTTGAGCCTTTATTTTGTGCTTCATCATTGTGGAAACAGCAGAGCACGTGCAGTGTGTGGACATCAAATCTGTTTATGTACTTAATGTAAGCTGCCCAACCCTCCTGTTTTTATCTCCAAGAGTTTCTCACCAGAATCCTGTCAAATGCTGAGGGGGTCCCTCCTCTCTGGACATGGCCCAGAATGGTCACACGTGTGTCGAAGCCCAGACGCTGAACCACCAGCTGGAGGGGTAATAAAGAAGATTTAGAGTTGAATTACAGGAATCAAGGGAATTTAGAGGTTTTAGGTCACATTTTGTATATATATATATAAAAAATAAAAATAAATAAATAAAAACCTTCTTGTCCATCATGCAAGATATAATAAAAAGCTAAACCCAAGTTTGTTTGTTTTTCTTTTGTTTTTTTTAACCATTAACCATACAGTAAATAACATGATAATAATTAAGTAAACCACAAACTGAAAATTATGTTGTCATTTACTCATTATCTTTAGAAGTATTTCTTAGAGTTTGCTCCTGGTCACTTTTAATTTATTGAAGAGGACAGTGTTAGAATTCTACAAAATATTCCCTTTTTGTGTCCCATTGAACAAAGAAAGTCATATGAGTTTGTAATGACATCAGAGTCACAGTAAATGATGACAGAATTTTCATTTTTGGGTGAACTATTCCTTTATATGTTTTACTAAATTTAAGTGTTATACACTGTTAGGTTAATTAATGATAAACGTGTACAAGCAAAAACAACAACAAAAAAAGACAGGAATATCTGATAATAATGCATGCATTTAGCATAAAGATTCAAAAGAAAGCTGCAACGCACATGCAGAGAATAGGAAATTTAGCATTATTTGGTGAAATCAAAACAGCGTTCTATGCTAGTCAGTAAATTAGAGCCCATTTTTAGTAGTTAGCGTTCTGAGACTGTGCTAAACATTGTAAATAGTTCAAGAAATGTACTCCCACTCGGTGTAACACAAACCACCATGATGTTGGTGTTAAATTGGAAATTTCCCCATACTTTCCCATTTTTATGATATTTCTATGATATTTTGTGCCTGGATAAGGCTGGGGCCCCACATTTGTACAGTACATGTACCCCATTTCTCTATGATGTTCTAATAAGTTGATTTTTTGAGGTGTCATTTATGTCAGTATCTCAAAAAAGTGACAAGATATGGAATGAAGTTTAAAATTTAGGTTTAGGAGTTTTTAAAAATAAAGTATGAGCAATATTAATAGTGACGCTTACCTAATTTCTCTTGTAACAAAGTATTCTGAAAGAACACATACGACTGAAATGTAAAGCACTGGAAGATGTGCATGCTCCTGCTTAAGTTAGCATCCAAAACACTTACGCACTGATGCCGTGCAGTAGTTAAGATATACAGTAAGTAGAGGATAGCCGTAGCTGGTTATGTTCCGAGGTGACCACAAGTGCCTTACCAGAAAGAGCGTGTGTGTGTTTAAGCAAACCACACCGGACAAAGCCAGAGAGGGCAGACATACAGAGCTCACAGAGGTCAGGGGGTCAATGCATGAGCTGGATCTCTATGCACCTCATGTACTTACATTCTTTACATGTTCTGAGGTAATGGCCTTGTTGTTACGATCAATCGCACCTTCAGCTACTATTATGATATTCAGCCTTTTCATTCCTGCCCGTTTCTAAGAGGGTAAGAGACACGTCACAAACCGAAGACAAAACAGCGGGAGAGATTCAAAAAGCTGGAATTCAGGCTGCAGAAGTGACTCCATACTGAAACACCAATCCTACTGAAACAACTTTTGCTTACCCACCCAGATATTTAACCACTACACCATACGACCCAGTTAAGGTGCATTCTCACTGACAGCAATTAAATCGTTTGCCAAGTTTCTGTGCTGCTGGTCAAGGTCTTAAAGTAGCTATACTGTTGGTCACCAAGCTGCTGTACTACTGGTTGAGATCTCCAAGTTGCTGTCCATATACTGTCCGGTCAGTCTTGCCAATTTGCTGTACTGTTGGTAAATGTGTACAAATCACTTTATTGTTGTTCAGTGTACTCAAATGACTACTGTTAATCAAGGTCTTTAAGTCATGGTCACCAATTCCCTATACGTTGCTGTAATGTTGGTCAAGATCTCTAAGTCGCTCTCTGTATACTGTTGGTCAACAAGTTGCTGTATTGTTGATCATGGTCACCAAGTCACAATAGTTTTTGTCAAGGGTTCCAAGATGCTGTATTGTTGATCATGGTCACCAAGTCACTGTCCATGTACTGTTGGTCAATGTCACCAAGTTGCTATAATGTTGGTCAGTGTCTACAAGTTGCTCTCCATATCCAGTTGGTTAAGGTTTCCAAGTTGCTATACCATTGTTCGAGTCAGTGTCCAGTGTCTACAAGTTGCTCCTGCATGTTGTTCCATGTCCACAAGTGGCTGTAATTGACATCACATACTGGGACTAGTGGAAAAAGATTTATTGTATGCAGATGTGGATAAATGGGATTAATATGTAATGCAAATACGTAATATTTACGTAAATATAATTACGTAATGCAATTATAATATAATTATGTAATGTAAATACGTAATATTTAATAAATACAGGGTCTTAAAGTCACTATATTGTTGGTCAAAAACCATATTGTTAGTAACCAAGTCACTGTACTTTTGGCCAATGTTGCCAAGTTTCTATAATGCTGGTCAACTTCTCCAAGTTGCTCTCCATATCCAGTTGGTTAAGGTTTCCAAGTTGCTATACCATTGTTCGAGTCAGTGTCCAGTGTCTACAAGTTGCTCCTGCATGTTGTTCCATGTCCACAAGTGGCTGTACTGTTGGTCAAGGTCAATACAGCCAATATAATGTGGGTCAACAAGTTGCTGTACTGTTGTTTATAGTCACCCAGTTGCTTTACTTTTGGTTAAGTCGCCAAGTTGTTGCACTGTTCACAGATAATGTTACTGTTAATTGAATTCACTATAACTATTTTCAAATTTTATAAGTCAATGTACTTACGGTCAAGGCCAGCAAAACTCTATACTACTGGTTGCTATTGAACTGCTGTATCTAAATGCTTTATCCGATTCCCGTTGAAAAAGAATGACTTATCAAGTTGTCGATGCAAATTGCTGTCACTGTGAAAGCCCTTGTACATTGTATGGCGTGTAGTAGAATCTTTTTGCAGCAAGTCTTTGAGTCTCTTTGGAGTCTTATTGGCGATGGGCCACTCCAGGTATGGACCATTCCAGATTTTTGCTCTCTCCCTTTAAAAACATTCAATACTCACATCCTTGACTATACTAGAAGTAATAGCTTTTCCATGTCTGTCAATGGCTCCTTCAGCGACTATGATTATGTTCAACCTTGAACCTCTTGATCGCGTCTGGGGCAGTGAACACATTTGTTTCACAAAAAAACAATAGTATGTTACAAACAGAAGAGTATGTACCAATTGACATCACATACTGGGACTAGTGGAAAAAGATTTATTGTATGCAGATGTGGATAAATGGGATTAATATGTAATGTAAATGCGTAACCTAGAAATGTGCATGTACAACCAATCTTGAAAAGTAGTGATGCTGCTCACTTGATTTGTATTTAAGTAGTGCATCTGCTTCACATACAAAGTTTTACAACTGATAAATCCATAATAAATACTGTATCACACACTTCTAGAATGTCTCTAACAATTTATGATGGAAAGATATGCATTTCAGTGAATAGATTCACATTCATAAAAAGTGAAGCTTAACTGTAGTTAATCCAGTTGACATTATAGCTTGCAGCTTGTCAGAGTCGCTTCCCTAACACTGTGCATATCCACAAGCTTACTTCAATGGTTTTGACAATTTTCCAGGTAAAAAACTAGTAAGAATAAACCCCAATGTAATGCAAGTGTGACCACTTGACTAACATGAGAAGTTTATCAAGTGTGCTGCATGTAGTTTAGTGAGAAGTGATGTATTTTTGTTTTACCGCAGAGAGTTTTTGACACATTTTCTCTTCCCAGCCATCCTCTGGGGGCATTTCAGGAATCAACACCCAGTCGGCTCCACATGCCAGGGCACTCACCAATGCCAGATAGCTTTACACACAAGCGCATACAGATATATAGAATACAGTGTCTTATTTGACAGTATGCAGCACGCAAACACCATGCCAATCATATGTTTTGAACAAATCCAGGCCCAAATTATTGGTTATAATATGTAATGAATCTTACCCACAATGCCTGCCCATCACCTCCAGTACAAATGTCCTCTGGTGACTGTAATCCACAAAGAATTATTAGCTTAATGAGAATCACTCAAAAACTGTCTTGTTTTCACAAGGTGCTTTTAGATGATATCATTCTAGATTCATGTAACTTTTGAATTATTCATTGTTATGGACTGTTGAAGTACCTCTGAGCTGTAGTCATAATTGCATCCACCACCTCAATGATTCTGTGGAGGGCTGAGTCTGTTCCTATTGTCATGTCGGTGCCACAGAAGTCATTGTCAATAGATCCCACCATGCCCACAATGTGAAGAGCAGAGTATTTCTGAGCTGCCTCCTCATCAATCAGACCTGTGATTAAAAACAGCAACAACAAAAAAAGCCTATTAGATCAGATTCTGGCCAAACTTTTTTGGCATATAAAATTTCTGTGTTTGATCTTTATTTTTTGGCTAATTTAAGCCTAATTGAAATCATAGAAAATTCATGACCAGTATTTTCAAAATGTAAATGTTTTGAACCGCTGAAATGATTTGCATGTGAATTTGTCCTTAAGATAGCCCTCAATAAACTTTATTTCTATTGTGTCATCTGCAGCTCATACCTTGCTGGACCAGCTCTGCCAGCAGGCCGCTCCACTCCTCTCTGAAGAGATTGGCCCCAGTCAAGCTGCCATCTCCACCAATCACACACAGGTTAGTGATGCCCCTCTGCACCAGGTTATGAGCTGCCTTCAGACGACCTTCGTGCGAGCGGAAATCTTTGCATCGTGCGCTGCCGATAACAGTGCCACCCTGAGACACAATCGTACAAAATCTTAACCACTGCAAACATGAGATGGAAAAGCTCTTGGCTCATTAATCCTGTGACACTAGCAGCACTGGTATGTACGGTACGAGTGCTTTGAGGGGCTGTATGCTTCACATCACACTCACCATTTGCAGCATGCTAGACACACTCTCCCATGTCGCCTCTTTGATGTTGTCGCCTCCATCCACCATACCCTGATATCCCTGTACAACACACAAACATGCATTTAAAATCGCACCTCTTATCCTTGAATGACCTCTTAGTTACCAGAAATGAATTCAAGTAATCATATGAACCAGCTTACGGAGATTGGCAGGCAATGTTCTGTCTTGGCAAAGACATGGCTTTGTGTTTACAAAATGCCTCTGCACGGCACAAGGTGAAGCGTGTCATTTCTGCACCACTAGCAAATGCTTGCTTTTGCAAATGTGACAAACAAATGATTTAACAAGTCAAATGACACACTTCACCTTTAAGAATGAGGGTGGAATCATGAGAAAATGAATGTGTGGGTTTCTTCACTGAAGCAGTTGCATAAAAGCAGAGTGGGTGAAGATATTCGGCCTATCACAGCCAGACATCTCTTCAAGCAGGGCTAAGATGCTATGTGATGCTAATGGAAAAATTGTGTTTATATGAGGCCAGATGGGCTTTAATTCAAACCACCGTGGAAACGCTTCTGCTATGCCAACAACTCCGAAATGGATTAATATTATTTGAAATACATGACTTATTTCACTAAAAACCTGTGTGTATTCACAATACTTGAAACATATTGGAAATAAATGACTGGCCATTGAGAGAGAGAGTGAACAGCAACATTGAGAGTCACTGCACCCATGTGTTATACAACAATTACACTAGTTTGTCTTATTAATGTTTACACATCATTATAAGTATATACAGCATCATGTAAAGCCATATCATTCTGATGAACATAATCATCTGAATTCTGTAGAAATGAACTAGAATCTGACCTCATGAACGAAGTACACTTTGGCTCCAACATATATTCCCATTCGGACCACAGCCCGAACAGCAGCATTCATTCCTGCATGCAGAGGAACAACAGACAGATCACGTTAGAAGGATATCTGTAGAAAAATACTGGGAAAACAGGTTAGAACTGGCTGTTTGTTTGTATTTTTGTATATTACATGTATATTTGTATTTGAGGATCACTGGAACGCCACTGTGCAGCATATTATAAAAATGAGGGCCTTCCCTGCCATATTTGGTTGCCAGCCTCCTCCTATAATACCTCACTCAAATGAATTTATAAAATTGGTTAGATCTGGTAATTTGCTATATTTGCTCACTGAAAGCAACACTGCTGTTACTAGGCAACACAGGAAAGGAATGAATATGCAGAATCAGTGTGAAAAGCAGAACAACTCAGTTCATTTCAGGATAAATACTGTAGGTGATTAAATTTCTGCAGACACCTGGGTTGAAGGGACAGGTTACACAAAAAATGAAAAGTAATTTAATTTACACAACTGTGAGACTTTTCTTCTGCAGAATACAAAAAAAGAGCTCTTTTCCATGTGATTTCAACTACAAAAGCACCATGAAAGTAATGCATACAATGCGTGCATATATTCCTAATCCTCTGAAGTCATATACAGTCTTGGGGAGAAAATAGTTACATGTAACGGAAATTATGTAATTTAACTACAAAATAAATGTAACTGTAGTTTGTTATATTTACTGAAAAAAAGTGTAATTAAATTACAGTTACATCTACAGTTACAGAGGGTTACGTCGATATATTTTTTTTCTTCACACACATACAGATATGATTGATTTCTTTCCTAAATGGCATTGATGGTGCAAAAAAACAAAATATTGAGAAAATCGCCTTTAAAGTTGTCCAAATGAAGTCCTTACCAATGCATATTACTGATCAAAAATTAAGTTTTGATATGTTTACAGTAGGAAATATACAGTGAGGAAAATAAGTATTTGAACACCCTGCTATTTTGCAAGTTCTCCCACTTAGAAATCATGGAGGGGTCTGAAATTGTCATCGTAGGTGCATGTCCACTGTGAGAGACATAATCTAAAAAAAAAAAATCCAGAAATCACAATGTATGATTTTTTAACTATTTATTTGTACGATACAGCTGCAAATAAGTATTTGAACACCTGTCTATCAGCTAGAATTCTGACCCTCAAAGACCTGTTAGTCTGCCTTTAAAATGTCCACCTCCACTCCATTTATTATCCTAAATTAGATGCACCTGTTTGAGGTCGTTAGCTGCATAAAGACACCTGTCCACCCCATAGGATCAGTAAGAATCCAACTACTAACATGGCCAAGACCAAAGAGCTGTCCAAAGACACTAGAGACAAAATTGTACACCTCCACAAGGCTGGAAAGGGCTACGGGAAATTGCCAAGCAGCTTGGTGAAAAAGGTCCACTGTTGGAGCAATCATTAGAAAATGGAAGAAGCTAAACATGACTGTCAATCTCCCTCGGACTGGGGCTCCATGCAAGATCTCACCTCGTGGGGTCTCAATGATCCTAAGAAAGGTGAGAAATCAGCCCAGAACTACACGGGAGGAGCTGGTCAATGACCTGAAAAGAGCTGGGACCACCGCTTCCAAGGTTACTGTTGGTAATACACTAAGACGCCATGGTTTGAAATCATGCATGGCACGGAAGGTTCCCCTGCTTAAACCAGCACATGTCCAGGCCCGACTTAAGTTTGCCAATGACCATTTGGATGATCCAGAGGAGTCATGGGAGAAAGTCATGTGGTCAGATGAGACCAAAATAGAACTTTTGGTCATAATTCCACTAAACGTGTTTGGAGGAAGAAGAATGATGAGTACCATCCCAAGAACACCATCCCTACTGTGAAGCATGGGGTGGTAGCATCATGCTTTGGGGTGTTTTTCTGCACATGGGACAGGGCGACTGCACTGTATTAAGGAGAGGATGACCGGGGCCATGTATTGCGAGATTTTGGAGAACAACCTCCTTCCCTCAGTTAGAGCATTGAAGATGGGTCGAGGCTGGGTCTTCCAACATGACAATGACCCGAAGCACACAGCCAGGATAACCAAGGAGTGGCTCTGTAAGAAGCATATCAAGGTTCTGGCGTGGCCTAGCCAGTCTCCAGACCTAAACCCAATAGAGAATCTTTGAGGGAGCTCAAAGCCAGAAACCTGACTGATCTAGAGAAGATCTGTGTGGAGGAGTGGGCCAAAATCCCTCCTGCAGTGTGTGCAAACCTGGTGAAAAACTACAGGAAACGTTTGACCTCTGTAATTGCAAACAATTTCTCAGGTGTTCAAATACTTATTTGCAGCTGTATCATACAAATAAATAGTTAAAAAATCATACATTGTGATTTCTGGATTTATTTTTTTAGATTATGTCTCTCACAGTGGACATGCACCTACGATGACAATTTCAGACCCCTCCATGATTTCTAAGTGGGAGAACTTGCAAAATAGCAGGGTGTTCAAATACTTATTTTCCTCACTGTATATTATGGAACATGATCTTTACTTAATATCCTAAAGATTTTTGGCATTAAAAAAAAATGTATTTTTGTAGTTTTACTTTATTTTTGATCAAATAAATGCAGCCTTGGTGAGCAGAAGAGACTCGATTCAAAAACATTTAAAACTCTTACAGACCCCAAACTTTTGAATGATAGTGTATGTACATACTACAAATAAAATAATTTTACAGATGCTATGCAATCAATCAATCAAAACATATTTAAAACAAGTATATATTATTGTTATAATCATTACACTTGCAAGTATGTATGGTAATACTTTCACTCTAAAAAATCCTTGGTTATTTTTTTTAACCCAAATGCTGGGTTGAGCCTTTTGGGGTTATTTTTTCAGTGTTTGGGTAGTTTTTGTGTTACTCAGATCCTGGGTCAGACGTAAACCAGCGGTTGGGTTATTTATCGCGGGGATTTTGCGTCGTCTCCTGAAGAGAGCAGTTCTAAGCGCCATCGAATTGAAGCATTTCTTCAGTAAATACAGGTTTGTGTACATTTTATTTTATATATAAAATCGTTACTGTGCTGTATATATCGTTCAATTTTATGCAGAGCAACAAACTGGCGCGCGGCGTGAATCACCTTTAACGAGTGTCGCGGTCTTTTCGCGTGATGGAAAAGCCTGATGCTTTGCATAAAATAAACAATTTTATTCATAAAGATACAGAATACAAATACTTTGGATGTTAAAATGTGTTCTCAGAGCTGTTTACTGTTTGTTTGTGGGCAGGTTGGTGGCAGTCGCAGTATATTTCGGCTATGAGTGAAACGCAGGTCGGCGGTCTTATCCGTGAGCACAGAATTACAGAGAGTGGTCTACTACAAGTGAATTACTTCTGTTTAATGTTTAATTTTTACTTCTAATGTTTGCTAAACGAGTTTAAATAGGGAATATGTATAGCCTACGTAAAAAAAAAAAAAAAAAAACCGATATAAACAATGCTGTAAATGAGAAATAAAGGAAAATAAAGGAAGTTATCATGCAAACCAGTGGTTGAGGAGTATTTTACAAATGTTTAGAGGATTTAAGTTAATCTGTAAACATTATTTAATGTATAAAGTAAAAAATAAGCTAGTATTACAATAAAAATGAATCAACCCATGAGCTGGGTTAAATCAACCCAATTATGATGGGTTAAATAACAACCCAATTTGCCGAGTAAAATTAAGCCCATATGGGTTCTGTCCTATCATATTTACCCAGCCCTTGGGTTAAAAACAACCCAAATTTTTTAGAGTGTTGCAATAAGGTTAAATTCATTCAAATTAATATTGGGTATCATTAACAAAGTTTTTTTTTTTTTTTAATAGGTTAATCCACTGCAATTACTAATTTTGCATGCAAGTTACATCAGATCAGTCACTACAGAAATGACACATTCCATCTATGGTGACTCATTAACTACTATGAAATTGAATGTGATTTTTTTTTACACAGTAACCTACACTGCAGTCCAAAACAAGAACATTTGAATTTCTCATAAGAGCTGCAGTGAAGTCCCTTGTGAAGAAGTACACTTTAGCATACAAAAGAGCAGCCTAATACTTTACTTTACTTTAAAGGCAATACTTTAAAGTAACACCTTTGATTGGACGTGCAATTTGTTAGTGTATAGTCATGAAAGTGCACTATATTTAAGTGCACTTGTGGCTTTTTATGTAATTAATAGTTTCTTAAAAATATTCTTTTAAGATTTGAAGTACACTGCAAATCCACATTCAAAAACTTTTTATTTTATTTTATTATTTTTTTCACAAGAGGTGCCTGAATGCTCTTATAAACTAGATTAGCATTTTCCTTAAGGAACTAGACTACTAGTCTTTGAAATTAAGGTACAAGTGTGTCTGTGCACATCTAAACTAACTGATTTTATTCAAGACAATATTGTTTAATACGACTAAATCAACCTGCCTAGATTCACAAAAGGTAGAAACCTATTAAGGTAACAACTGCACCTTTTACAGCGAAGGTGTGTTTTTTTATTCCACTGTGTAAAACGTGGTTTAACCCCGTGCGCGTTGGTCACGTGACTCATTTTCCTGTGACGTAACTCGTCTCAAACGCTCAACGGCTCCTCACGTACGCATCCTTCAGACTTTCTACACCCTAAAAATCACCTAAATTCACCTCTTCTTTACAAAACACATCACTTGATGAAGAAACAGTCATGAGCTTTAAAACATAAACACGAGAAAGCCACTGTAAAACGCGCAGCAACTTCCTGGTTGATGGAGACGCAAAATCGTCGTTTCGTTGATTGACATACAGAAAAGCGCTGACACGAGGTAACACACAGATGATGGTTAATGTTAAGCAAACATAAGCACGCATCATAATCTTTTACGCTGGATGGAGACAGTGAAGACACGCGCCGTTCGTGAAGGTCACATGATTCCGCAATGCAGTGACATGTATTGATTCCGGAATAACTTAAATGTAATTAATTCACCTAAACACCAACGCAACAGAGACGCAAAGTAAAGCTGTCTGTTATCTGAAAACATTATGATAGAAATGAAAGCTTCTGTCATCTGACACGAGCTCAGATTTATTTACTGTGAGCTGCTTCATCCTCATCCTCCTCCTCACCATCATCCCAACCTGCGTTTCTACCAACATTAACCAGTAGAAACAGCGAGCAAAACGTCAAACTATAATAACAACACTGATCCTAAACATCAACCATGTGTCGCTCAAAAAATCACATTGCAGAATCTGTGACCTTGTGATTATCTCATGGTTACATTTCCATCCCTTCGGACCTTCGAGGGCCATTGCATCCATCCTGACGAGAAGCAAACCCAAGTAGGACATTCTAACAAACTTGCAACTGAACAGCCAATTTAACGCTGGCAATAGTGTAGCTACAATGTAACAGAATGCACATCATGTGTCAAAGTGAAACCATTCTGAACACAATGATTCAATATATCACAGATAGTGAGGAATTAGAGTTATGCATTAAAACACAATGTAAACAGAATGACCATGACGAGAGGTTTGAATGATAACAATGTAACGTTACCTTGCGCATCTCCTCCGCTCGTCAGCACTGCTATGGCTTTCCCAGCGCCCGTCAGGTTCTCAAAGAACTTCTTGTTGTCTGTCTGGGCCATTTTCCCTTTTAATACTCACAATAGGTTAAAATACAACAAAGAATAAATTAAAATAAATTGAGTTTGAAACTCTGGCGCTTCAGGGGACTCTAGTATCCTCCCCTCTCCTCTTCTCTCTCCTGCGGTCTCCTCCTGCACGTCCTTCGCTGCCCCTCCTGAACATGCAGCGATAATATCTGTGACTGACAGCTCTCTCAGCCAATGGCTGGTCAGATCACGCGTTCCTGTCGGAATTTTAACCAATAGTAAGCGCTGTCGGCGGTGTTTCCGCGTTGGAAGATGTAGGCGGGACAGTAAGTTTGCATTTGACAAATATGATCCGGCTAGGAAACTGTGAGATGCTGTCAAAGAGCAAGGTCGTTGAAATTAAATTTACAATAAGTTTATTTCTGTCATCTGTAAATTTGTGTACAAGTGGATTAGTAATTAAAGTGAACTTTGGCGTTATTATAATAGTGCTATAGTCATGTCAGTAGCTTTGCGACCGCTATTTTTAGAATATGCTGCCGTCTGTTGGTTTGTGTAAAAAACTGCAAGGAGATGACATTGTAGGAGCATCATTCACAAGCAGGCCTGTATGTGTAATTTTCAGACAATATGATTTCTTGAAAACAACAAATGTCAGAAAACCGCTTTTGGAAGTCTGATATCCAAATTAACAAATGAAAATGCACTTTTTAAATAGTGTGTGTGATTTAAAGATTTAGGCTGATGAGACACGGTGCAAGTTTTTTGGAACAATGTTGCTTTGCCCCTTTCCTATTGAGAATAGGTAACAAATTTCTATCTGGATATTTTAGATCAGTTGTGGGCCCTGTGTCTCATCTGGTTGCCCGTTGACGGTAACACTGCCCAATTGATGTAGATGTTGTACCAATATAAAATACAGTTTCAAACACCATATAAAACAGAATGATGATTTTATTAGTTGTCTTTGTCATGTTTGTTCAAGAACGTCAACATTAGGTAGCATAAGTACAAATGGATGTGTCAGAAGTTCAGGTCACATCAACAATGGCATAGAAGAATCACATTTTAACACTAAAACATGCAAATAATAATCTCACATTCTATGTATTAGAAAAAGTGTTTGCATTTCATTCCAATTTTATTAAAAAAAAAAACTACTTCTAGATCAAGCTTCTCACACAGCAATAAACTTAAAAAAACATCATGAATTTGAAACATTGTATATACATTTTGCATTTCTTAAAAGTATATACATATCCATCAAGCTTATACAATGACATCTTATTTGCAATTAAATAAAAGCATTAATACATGCATGATAAAATCTCTAACGTCGCCGTCTGTCAGAGAGTTTCTCCAGCCTCTGAAGAAACTCCCTCACTTTTGAATTAATGATTTCCCATGCACATTGCGAGTGGGACTGAAAAAAATAAAATAGAAATATATAGACGTTAATATGGAGAGATAGATAAATTAGACATACAGAATAAATAGACAGACAGATTAATACTTTAGGATATTACCTTCTTCTTAAGAAAAGCTTCTAATTTGCTGAAGCATGTGGCCACAAGCTCATTTTCAGCATTGTCAGAGTGACGAATCTGCCACAAAAAAAAAAAGAAACACATAGACAACTTAATTATGTTTAAAATGAGCTGTGTGGTGGTATTATACTCTATAAGAACACATTTGTGATTCTTACACATTTGCTCAGGGTGTGACGGGTGTGAAGAAGAGCCTCAATAAACGTCTGTGGGTTTGGATTCTCCCTGTACATGGTTTCTGTTTTCTTGACAATGTCGACCAGAAGCATTGCATTATGAGCCACCTGTGAAGAGCAAAACATTAATCTTAGTTTTTGTTTGTTTGTCTGTCTGTCAAACCTTATAAAAAAACATTTATCAGCAGCATACGGAGTAAGGGCAGATGTACAAACCATATTGGCCAAGTGACTTGGATTACACAAACTGGCTTCTTCATAATCAAGTGCACAATCGTGAGATATCGCAACACCCTTTGAAAACACAAAGCATAAGTTTGTTTTAAAATTGCACATTTAGTAGAAATCAGAATTGTTTGTTTTAAGGACATTTACCATTGAATTTAATGTCTGAATGAGATGCTTCCATTGTATGCGTCTTGCACACTCCTTATGGGCTTCCAGCAGAGTTATGAACATGCAAACGATGGTGATTCTAATCCAGAACATATTTTCTGAAATCATGCAATAAATCTTCATTAGTAAGAAAACTGAGAATTACGTTTAAATGTCAAGTACAGTACATGCAAATCACACGTAACACTTAATATAAAATGAAAAGTTTGCTCACCTGTTGTAGTTCTACTGTTTTCCAGTGAGTGCAGTTGAAGCTGAAGCTGAGATGCTGATGTGACAATGTGCTTTGCCTTTTATACCTTGAGAAGTGACACCTGACATTCCACACTTGTCAGGCTGGGTCAAAATGAAACAGGCCAAAAACACTGACCACACCTGTCAGGTAGGTGATGCCCAAATTCTGGTATTCCTTGAGGAAGTTCCTGTCAGTGGAAATTGTGGGGGTGTTCAACTGATACTATAGGCGGCTCATTAAAACACTGTTGCAACTGTTTTTCCACAGTTTAAATACGATTCATTTTATTTTCATTGGCCATTTATTTTTTAAACGATGAAGTAGATTTATATTTGTTACAATTTTTAATTTGATATGTTAGTGCATGTTATGCTTGTTTAGTGTTTATACTGTTTATGGGTTTTTTTGTTATCATTTTAGTTAAGGATAGTTAGTTTTGCATCCACATTTATGAAATGTATAATTTTGTTTTAACTACTTGCTAAAACTGAAAATTCAGTTATGGTGGTAATTAAATAATTATTAAAAATGAACAATTAGACCATTGAAAAACAGAATACAACAGTTAACCAGTATGAGAAGCATTACGAGAAAAAAAACACCCAACTATAACGGTAAAACATTTTATCAGAAAGGATAAAATGCTTTGTTCTGTTGCTGGTAACGTCATTTAATTTCCCTCAGGCACTGAAGGTTCCCCAGCATGTCAACCTTGTGATGCGTCGTTATGGTGAAAGTCGGAAGGTAGCTCGTGTGCTGGAAATGAAAGTGAAAGTGCTCTCACTGTTCATGCTGACACAAGAGATTCACTTTAGGGGAACTGAACAGCAGTTGGTGGAAAATGCGTATGCAGCACATTTTTCTCTTAGCCTATTGTACTTAATGGCCTCTTACAACATGCAGCATGTGGCAAAACATATGCGCAGTAAAGTGAAAACATTAATTCATTAAGGAGATTAATCAATAAACATTGTTTTGCACAATCAAAGCTTGCAAATTTTTTTTTTAAGTCATTACAGTCATGGACAACCAGGAGATATCAGGGAATTTAAGTATTATTTTCAGGCCTAATCATAGAAATCTCAAAAAAAAAAAAAAAAAAAACACCACATGGAAGTTTCTAGACCTTATGTGTCTTCGCAGGTGTGTTTGTTAACGCAATTATCTAATCAGCCAACCGCAACCTGATTACATGACGAAAACGTACCTGTGGGAACTTTTTTGCAAGACGCGAAATATGTACCTCCACGTCTGTAGGCTACTTCTTCAACAGATAACGAAATGCCACTTTTTGGTTGTTTAAAAAAGGGTCCGCTCATTCAAAACAGTAGCGTTCAATCCTTCGCCGGCTGTGCTGATTTAAATCTAGCGGGTCTGTTGTGTCTCCTGTCGCAAATTAGCAGTGATTTTCTCCGGCCAATCAGTGATCAGCAGAGTTTACACGTCACGTTTTGGTAACGGTACGGTTCGCTTGTAACCTCAGCCGAGGTGTTACTGAAAAAAGTACCAGGTACTGTACCCAGTGGAAAAACCCAAAAGTTAACCATACCGTGTCGGTGTCCTGACATTTTATCCTACCCGTCAGATTTTCCTACCAGGGCTTACTGCGCATGCTCACATCAATATTGCGTCGTTTTTCTCATGCTGAACAACAATATTTAATGTATCTGCATTACTGTATGGATAGGTTTAGGGTTGTGGTAGGTGTAGACATTAATAAATCATAATTTGACATGTAGCATTTTTCATTGTCGAATTGTACTACCTACTGTTTTAATGGGAGGTAGCAAAATCTGACAGGGTAGCACAAATCAACAGAACACCGCACCATGCAGTGGAAAAAGCGCCATATGTCTAATGCTCCGTGGCGTTTTAAAATAACGTAGCCTACCATCTGCACTACACCTAAACCCAATAGAATGGACAAAAGCAAATGTGAAGTAAAAACACTATCGCAAGCTTGCCGTTTTACACTGTAAAAAAAAAAAAAAAAAAAATTGAGCCAACTTAAATTTTTAAGGCAACCAGCTTCAGCAGATTTTTGAGTTTTCTCAACTTGTCGTTTTAAATTTATACAACAAAAATTAAAAAATCTCCCACAAAAATAAGTTGAGCAAACTCAAAAATCTGCTGAAGCTGGTTGCCTTAAAATTTTAAGTTGGCTCAACTTTTTTTTTTTTTTACAGAGTAGCTTGTTTTTTGATCTCTCATCTTTCATCATGAGTCATATTTTTCATGGGATTCGTACCCAAGGATTCTGCATCCTAAGGCCAATTTTGTGCCGGCTGAGCTACCGAGCAAGCTTATGACGTCCGGAAAGCGAAACAGCTGTAATCATAACTGTACAAAAACAATTACAAGTACTCAGTGTTTTACCTCTAGTGATAATTTCTGATATGAATTGGATATGTGCATTTGCGTCTGCCGTGTAAGCGGAAAAATTGGATAGTCCCCTGTCAAAGTGAATTGTTCAATGTTGAAAAAGCGATAGTGGTGAATGACGGCAACTCAGGTGGACGCTTTTCTAGGTCAGTACACAGTTTTGCGAAGTCCACGGTTTTCCTGTGGAATTACACTGTTGCCGTGGGTTGATTTTTAGTCTGTGAGTTAAAGAGATCTCTCCCCTTCACTATTTCGATGGAGAAGGGACCCCTGTCAGAGGGGAAAACCCCTGAAAAACGCGATTGGGTTAGTTTTGTTTTGCAGACCTGGGAACCTGTCAGTATGCAAGTATTAATGCTGCCTTCACTTGCTATTGGAATTATTGTAAATGCATGTTTCCTAATCGGAAATTATATGTGAACAAGTCGTATTTACTACTGGGATAATTTTGATACCAGAGTTTCCAAGTTGGGCGGGCCATACATTTTAAACATGGTGGAGGGGACAACCATTGCTGCTGTCAATGCTATTCTATGGGCGAATTCCAAACGGCATTTTTGCGCCCTTGAAGGGCTCTTCGGGAAGGGGACACCATTTGTAGGGACGTTCCAAATGAAAGTGAACAACTGAATCTCTTCACGAAGGGCCCTTCGCAGAAGTCCGTTAGCGAAGGGAACATGCGATGGTCACTTCACGGAAGTAATTTCCATTTGTGATCATGTGACCTTCAGGTATGAGCTCTTGCGATGCATTTTAAAGCAACGTTGGGGTTGATTTCAACTTCACATACAAACGTAAGTAGAATAGGCTAATTAAATTTGTCTTTATTTTAATGTAATACAAAATATTTTTTGTCAGTGACAGAGATTTAAGATGGTAGTGAAAGAAAGTTTAAGTAAGTTTAGCTTGATAAGGTTTAATAGTAATAAGACACAATTAGATAATATTTGAATATAATAATAAGAAGAAGAAATATTTATTTGCAACAACTGAAAGAGTGCCAAATGCTGCATGCACTCGCAGTGTTGTCGAGGTAACATTTGATTGGTCATTCCCTTCTCCAAGGGAGTTTCAAATGCTTAAACAGTACGAGACAGTTATGCCCTACACCCTTCAAAGAACACACTTCAAGGGCTCTGCCCTTTGAAGGGAGTAGGACATAGGGATGCTCACTTCCATTTGGTATTCGAGTTTTTTCAATAATCACATCACTTTGTCTTGTCGCTAAAGTAGTGTATTTATAGGCTATATGTGTCATCTGTCACAGTCATTTGAAGCATATTGTATGTTTTATTAACAGTGAAATAAGCATGTATTTGATTAAGTTCCAGAATGTAGTGCAGTGAATGTTTATATGTTTGTCAACCAATGGGATGCTACATTTTATTCTTTCCAACAGCAAAGCACTTGAATGTGACTAGCTCGTGATCTTGACTTCATAAGTAGTAGGAAATTTCCGATAGCACGTAAAGGCAGCATTAGTATAAATGCAGATATCAGATATGAGTCACTTTTAAAAGAAGATGTAGGCTGCTTATCAGAAAACAAAAATCAGATATAGTCAACAAATCATAATTTGGCGTCAAGAACTTTAGTGTAAATGCAGCCTAAGTGACTTTGAATATGGCCACGGCTGATCTGAGTAGTTCAGAAACTGCTGATCTGCTGGGATTTTCATGCACAACCATCTCTAGGGTTTACAGAGAACAGTCCAAAAAAGAGAAAATATCTAGTGAGTGGCAGTTGTTTTGGTGAAAATGACCTATTGATGTCAGAGGTCTGAGGAAAATGGCCAAATTGGTTTGAGCTGATAGTAAGGAAACAGTAACTCAAATAACCACTCGTTACAACCAATGTATGAAGAAGAGCATCTCTGTCGAACCTTGAAGCATATGTGTGCTACAGCAGCAGAAGACCACATTGGGTGGCATTTCTGTCAACTAAGAACAGAAAACTGAGGCTCCAGCTTTCACTGGCTCATCAAAATTGGAAGAAGATTGAGAAAAGGAAGCCTGGTCTGATGAGTCTCAATTTTTGCTGTCACATTTGGATGGTAGCTGCAGATTTTGGTGTGAACAGCATGAAAGCATGGATCCATCCTTCCTTGTATCAACATTTCTGGCTGATGGTGATGGAGTAATGGTATGGGAGATATTTTCTTTGAGCCCCTTATTACCAATCGAGCATTGTTTAAACGCCACAGCCTATCTGATAATTGTTGCTGACAATTCTCCATCTATCTCCATCTATTTATGTTCCCATCTTGTGACGGCTACTTCCAGCAGGATAACGCTCTATGTCACCTCAAACTGGTTTTGTGACCATGACAAAAAGTTCACTATACTCAAATGGCCTCCACAGTCACAATCCAATAGAGTTCCTTTGGGATGTGGTGTAAAGGAAGGCCAGTCTGCAGCAATTGAGTGATGCTATCAAGTCAATATAGACCAAAATCTCTGAGGAATGTTGAATCTATGGCATGAAGAATTAGGGCAGTGCTGAAGGCGCAAAAACAAAAACTAAAAAAAATCCTATATACTGTATATATGTGTGTGTGTGTGTGTGTGTGTGTGTGTGTTTTAATGGAATATCTTATGCTCATCAAGGCTGTATTTATTTGATCAAAAATACATAAAAAACAGTAATATTGTGAAATATTATTGCAATTTCTAATATTGGTTACCTACTTTAATATACTTTAAAATATAATTTATTTTTGTGACACAGTGCTCAATTTACATCAGCCATTCCTCCAGTCTTTATTGTCACATGATCCTTCAGAAATCATTCTAATATGCTGATTTATTATCAGTGTTGAAACTGTTGTGCTGCTTAATATTTTTTTTGGAACCTGTGATAAAAAATGTGTTTCTTTGATTCTTTGATGAATAAAAAGTTAAAAAGAACAGCATTTATTCAAAATAGAAATCTTTTCTAACAATGAAGTCTTCACGATCACTTTTTTTTAATCCATTTAACAGATCCTTGCTGAATAAAAGTATTAATTTCTTTCAAAAAAAAGAATAAACAGTTTTTTTGCTGACTTTTGTACTGTATATCGTAACACAAAATTTCTATTTTGAATAAACACTGACCTTTTTAACTTTATATTTATCAAATAATCCTGAAAAAGTAGCCTATCACAGGTCCCAAAAAATATTAAGCAGCACAACATTGATTATAAATCAGCATATAAGAGTGATTTATGAAAGATCATGTGACACTGAAGACTGGAGTAATGATGCTGAAAATTCAGCTAAATATATAATTCTGCTACTCATGAATGACTGGGGATCCATCAAAAAACGTGGAAACCCTGATTGACCTTCTAACCCTTTTTTTTAAAACTTGAAACGCAAGTATCTATTTGCCTGGAAATATGTTTGTGACGATGCTCTGATCTGATGCTCCATTATTGGAAAAGAAAACTGAAATTCATTGGGGACAACAGTTCAGAAAAACAGGCTCTTCCACGCAGAAGACAGCACTATATGGAATAAAGCCTGTCCTGACATGCACCGCAGAGCACTTTTCTTTGAAACCAGGAACAAAAATGTAATCTATTCATTCACCTACAGCAGTGATGCAATTTTGATAGCAACATGTAAGTTTTGATTTATTTAAAATGCTGAAAGTACATGTCTCGGGGCTTGTTGAGGAGAGGAGAGGTGTGATATTACTGAAAGCATAATTACATCAGCAACCACCTACATAGTAACACCATAGCAATACTAAAAACCCTCAGATCACCTTTGAAACTCCCTTTTTGCACAAACTAACCAGTAAAAGCTCCAGCTCTCTCCAAATCTGATGTGAAGTGGTTATCTGACTAACATCCCTTGACTAACATTTATCGCTCATGCTATCGATAAAAGTGTCCAGAGCAAACTCGGCTCATCGGCAATACGTTATTCTGTCTTCATTTCTGCAAAACCTGAAATATGGTACATTTGGCTACATTTTACAGATGACACATCCACAAGAGGTGCTTTAAGCAATATCATTGTTTTCTCCTTTGAGATGCGGGTTTAATAAACAGCGGAAAACATGCCTGTAGAAACAAAATGGTTGCAAAATTATATTTTTTTGTTACTCATAGCAGATTCCACGGCAGTTTCAAAGTGAACTGTCCAGGGTCTGCCACTAAATAGCATGTTCAATTTTCTCCAAAACAGAAAAATGTGACTGTGGCATTCTATTTTGTACGTATCACATCAGTAAAGTCTCGGTAAAGTCTGTTATTCATTGATAATCTGCTCCTGTAATCATTATTTGTTTGAAAAGGAACAAAAGTTTTTGGTGTTTTACTGACACTAACATTAATTTCAGCTGGAAACTACAGTAAAAAGTATGATTAGGTAGGTATAAGTACATTTTTGCAGTTTTGAAAATAAGAAATAAATGATTATTTCCATTAGAAATAGTTACATTTTTCACATTTTTACATCTTTAATGGTGTGGGCTTTCACCATTATAATAAGATAACTGACTAAAAGAAAGAAAGAAAACGAAATTTACATTTTAGATTTGTGGGGCTGAATTATAATAAGATATAGCTTGATTGAATTATCTTATTTCAAAGCTTGTTGTTTTCTCATTAAAATTATTTTGTCATTTTGAGGCCAATTTGTAACATTTGTTGAGGCTCCCTGATATTTAGATTTAATTTGATTAAACATGATATTAAGTAATAAAATATAAATTAATGAAACAATTAATTCTATAATTAAATAAAATATCTTATATGTAAAAATCCCATTTAAGCCCTAACCGGTACGCTTTTCTAGAACGTTTTGAACTGTGTAAATAAACTAAATTACCAGTACAATATCCTGCAAGATTTTCTTTTTTTTTTAGAAACATGTACCCACTGTGGTTTCAGTTAAAGATACCAGCAGTGCATAGGAATTCTAAACAATGTTCCAAGCACAGCAGTGATGTCATGTTTCGGGAAAGAGCTACAATTAATGTAAATCCTGAAACCCGTTGGGGCAGTAAAACACAGTATTTGTATCAGATGTCAAAAACAAGTCAATCAAAAGAGAAATTATCACATTAGTCTATGTGCGGAACTCCTTTTAATGAACTATTATTCAACAGAAATATCGAAAGTAAGATATACAGATTTTAAAGCTTAAAACAGATCTTTTATTTACAGTAATTAGGCCTATACTGAATCTGTGCTGAATTCTGTGCAGGTTATTGAGGAAACTGAGCAGAATATATAGAATGTTTTGTGAATATGGTAAAATGTGTATTTTATTTGAGTAATTCACTAATAGACCCTTTGCTAAGCCCCACGTTAATGTTACGGTCCTGTCCCGTCCTGCCCAGAGGTGTTTCTAGCCTTTCACCTGAACTGGGCCACAGGCCCCCCTCCAAAAATGACCCCATATTTTGATACTCTTTTTATGACACTGTTGTGAATTTATAGCCATAAATTGTCTTTATTTGTCGTTCACTAGCTTTATGTGCAATAAAGAGCTGCTTCATCGTTGACAAACGATAAAAGACCTTTAGTTTTGCTTCTTAGTGGATTGTAGGTACAGTAAAAATTCCTCTAATCTTGCTTTTTTTTCACTTTCGGAAGACAAGTACATTTTAGCAATCTTTAAACAATGGTCTCCTACTTATTACTAAAGTAATACACTTTAAGTGTGAACTGAATTTAATGTTGTTAGACTCTGAACTGTGTATTAATAGCAATAAAATAAAAATGTACAGAGTGTAAATTTAAATCAAACACAATTCAAATTTAGAGTGCTTTTTCATTTATGTAAGACTTAAGCAAATATTTATGTCATTTCATTATTCTGCTTTCTTTAAAATATATTTAAAGTGTCCTGCTGAATGTACTGACAAGGATTTATAGTAAACTAAAATATACTTGTATGTCAAGCATGATGAAAGATTATTAAACCATGATGATTTAAAAATGTACTTTAAAGTAAATCACACTTTTTAAAAGCATATTTAAATATGTTGTGAAAGTGTACTCTCTTAAAATGAAGTGCACTTCTTTTTCACAAGGGCTTGTTTTATATCATTTAAACTGTCCCGTTACTATTTTGGTGTGAGAAACTGCAGCAAATGTTTCAGGGATTAAGTGAATTATCCGAATGAATCAAAGTGAATTGTAAACACTTTCAGATCTGCTTGCAAACCTGTTTGACTGATTAGATCAAAAAAGTGTTTCATTCTTGAATTTGGCATCACTAGTTCTATTAAACAACTAAGAGCAAACGCAAGACATGATTGCTGAAATATTTGCAGAGAAACAAATTCTCAGGTTATTATACAGTAATCTCAATTATAGACATGTTAGACTACACTAATATTGCCACTTGTAATGTCTTTTTAAACACTTCTCAGTGTTTCGCTGATTCTGAGAAGCATTTGTAGTTCATTCCGGCCCACGTAATAATCATTTTATGAGTAAATGTTTACTGAAAATCACACTAGGAAATCTCCAGTTCATTTCTATGGGATGCTCTGTTAGATTTAGTGACAGTAATCCAACTAAAAGCTTATTAGTTGAAAGCATTATCAGATGCTTATAGCCCCTATAAGTTATGATCAGACTTGCAAACTGTGTAATGTGTAGAAAGTCTAAGGTTCTGCAGGAATCTGTGGCAGCAGTTTCTGTAAAAACCTCCTGATAATCAGATAATCATTTTTCAGGGAGTTTCATATTCTTAAACGTATACAGTACAGTGCATTTACGAGGGACAGTCCTGTAAGAAAGGTGTCTTGCTCTGGGCACGTTGCTGAGCTGATAGGGGATCCCAGCACATCTTAGCTGGAATCATCTCTCAAGGGTTTGAACGATATAGCCTGGAAGATGCTAACTATTAATCTTATAGCAAGTATATTAACTAAATTTCCATGCTACACTCTTTAATATAAAGGCTCTTAAAGGGGTTTTGTGCAGTGATGCCAGAGAACCTTTTTTTGGTTTCCCAAAGAAACTTTCAGAAGCTTTTCACTCTCAGAATTGTTTTGTCATTTCTCTCCTGTATAGCAAATGGGGAATTAAAATTGTGTCTCCAGAATGATTCAATTTTACTGTAATGCGACCATATGACAAAGCTTAGCAAGCACAAATCATCGCAGCTCATTACATAAGTCAAACGTTAACAGTGCTGTAATTCTTGTTTACAAAACCAACATTTACAGTTTATTGCTTTTTATTAATCCTATTAAGAAGCCATTAACAGGGGATTAATGGCCATATGTCAAAACTCACAAAAGCTGTTTGCATATTTGCAAATTTTGTTATATATATTTTTGTTAAACTTCATAGGTTTTTAAGGCATGGTGCCAAACCACGTGAAGGTTTGTACGTATATGTCAAAGCGTTCATAAAATATTGCAATTTTCATCAGAATTGACAATGATCGACATGAGCGAAACTGGGTATTTTTCAATTCAGTAAACCTCACCAAATCTAACGACCCTCTAATCTTATGATTTTTGACCAAACTGTTCAGAAATTAAAAACAAAAATGTAAATTTTTCATAACTTTTGACCAGTATGTGGCGCTGTGCCACAACTGTGCAAATACCCTCAGGTCATGCTTGTAATTGCTGGTACCAAGTTTTGGTACAGTATGCCAAAGCATCACGGAGTTACAGCCTCACATCCACTTCTTCTTTGTCAAATTTGTTGATGTGTTATATGAGATCTGTTTGGTCCACTGAAAATCATTTAACTTTTTACCAGCACAGTCTGAAGATGCTCAGAAACATCTAGGATTAGTTAGAAAAGTTTTTTTTTTTTTTTTTTTTGAAAATTCAAAATGACAGGAAAATTTTCATGATGGAAAATTATGTCATTAATAGACTCATAATCGGTTTTCGCCTTTATGGATCAAAGTTGTATAAACGAGTGCAATTTGGACAGCTGGTGGCGCTATGGGGTTTGAGTTAGAGACTCAAATTTGCTGTGGTTCATGTTGAGACAGTTCTCTATCTGTGTGCCAAATTTCCTTACGTTGCTGTAAGCGGTTCTATGAGCCTCCATAAACTTCCATGGGAGAAGAAGATTCATTGAGATTTTGAATGAACTTTTGGTAACACTTTAGTTTAAGTTTAGTTTAGTTGCTTAATAGCATGCTTATTACTAGCATGTTGGCTGTTTATTAGTACTTATAAAGCACATATTAATGCCTTAGACTGCGTTACCATTTTTAGATCCCTTATCTCATATCTAAACAGCTACTTTATTAACAATTATTACAAATGAGTAATTAATTGAGGAGTTTATTATTACAAATTAGAAGTTTATTGAGGCAAATGTTATAGTTAACGAGAACTGGTCACCAAACTAAAGTGTGACTGAACTTTATTTATTCCCTCAATATAATTATACAAAAACACATACCAAAAATATCAATAGTTGCGTACAAAATCAATAAAATCTATTACAGTTTAAAAATCTGAATTTACTCCAACATTGGTGTAAATATTAAATTAGAGTCTCTCCATAACACCACAGAAACAAAAAACAACAACAACAAAACAATAACAATAAACAAACTCTTTAAACAATAAAAGTACTTCTGGTCCATTTTTCACTTTCAATCATGTTATTTCTACCAAAATTGCAAGTTTAGCTTGACCCATACAGAATTTAAAAGTTGACTTTTCTTTCTAATCGATAAAGTGTACTTTGGTCTAAAAAGAAAACTCTTAAAAGAAAATACTTCCCTGAAGAAGAAGATGAAGAAGAAGAAAAGGTGAAAGAAGAAATAGAAAAAAAAATGTTTTCTAATTGAAAAAGTGTACTTTGGTCCAAACTCTTAAAAGAGAACACTTTGCTGAAAAAGAAGAAGATGATGACGACGAAGAAGAAGTAGAAGAAGAAGCAGAAGAAAGATAAAAAAAAAAGTGTTCTAATTGAAAAAGTGTACTTGGTCCAAACTTATAAAAGAGAACAGTTCCACAAAGAGAAAGAAGAAACAGAAGAAGAAGAAGACGAACATGAACAAGAAGCAGAGGCAAAAGAATAAGCAAAAACAAAATAAGTAATAAAAGTAGAAGCAGAAGGATTGAAAAAAAAGTTTTCTAATTGAATAAGAAACTGAAGAAACAGAGAAAGCTTTGAGACAGCAGAGATTGACATGTAGCCATGTCTCATACTCGTTCAACACTAGATCATCTGTAATGGCAGGAGTTTTGTTATTCAGCTAATCACGTGTTGCAAGTTATTTACAACCCGAATTCCGGAAATGTTGGGACATTTTTTTTTTTTATTTGAATAAAATGAAGACTAAAAGACTTTCAAATCACATTAGCCAATATTTTATTCACAGTAGAACATAGAGAACATAACAAATGTTTAAACTGAGAAATTTTACACTTTTATCCACTAAATGAGCTCATTTCAAATTTGATGCCTGCTACAGGTCTCAAAAAAGTTGCACGTGGGCAACAAAGAGCTGAAAAAGCAGGACATTTTGAAAAGATTCAGCTGGGAGAACATCTAGCAACTAATTAAGTTAATTGACATCAGGTCTGTAACATGATTAGCTATAAAAGGGATGTCTTAGAGAGGCAGAGTCTCTCAGAAGTAAAGATGGGCAGAGGCTCTCCAATCTTTAAAAGAGTGCGTAAAAAGATTGTGGAATGCTTAAAAAACAATGTTCCTCAACGTCAAATTGCAAAGGCTTTGCAAATCTCATCATCTACAGTGCATAACATCATCAAAAGATTCAGAAAAACTGGAGAAATCTCTGTGCGTAATGGACAAGGCCGAAGACCTTTGTTGGATGCCCGTGGTCTTCGGGCCCTCAGACGACACTGCATCACTCATCGGCATGATTCTGTCATTGACATTATTAAATGGGCCCAGGAATACTTCCAGAAACCACTGTCGGTAAACACAATCCGCCGTGCCATCAGCAGATGCCAACTAAAGCTCTATTATGCAAAAAGGAAGCCATATATGAACATGATCCAGAAGCGCCGTCGTGTCCTATGGGTCAAGGCTCATTTAAAATGGACAGTTTTAAAGTGGAAGTGTTCTATGGTCATACGAGTCCAAATTTTACATTCTTGTTGGAAATCATGGACGCCGTGTCCTCCGGGCTAAAGAGGAGGGAGACCTTCCAGCCTGTTATCAGCGTTCAGTTCAAAAGCCAAAATCTCTGATGGTATGGGGGTGCATAGGTGCATACAGTATGGGCAGCTTGCTTGTTTTGAAAGGCACTATGAATGCTGAAAGGTATATAAAAATTTTAGAGCAACATATGCTCCCCTCCAGACGACGTCTATTTCAAGGAAGGCCTTGTGTATTTCAGCAGGACAATGCAAAACCACATACTGCAGCTATTACAACAGCATGGCTTCGTAGTAGAAGAGTCCGGGTGCTGAATTGGCCTGCCTCAGACCAGATCTTTCACCTATAGAGAACATTTGGCGCATCATTAAACAAAAAATACGTCAAAGACGACCACAAACTCTTCACCAGCTGGAAACCTATATCAGGCAAGAAAGGGACCAAATTCCAACACCAAAACTCCAGAAACTCATAACCTAGATGCCCAGCCATCTTCAAACTGTTTTGAAAAGAAGAGGAGATGCTACACCATGGTAAACATGCCCCCGTCCCAACTATTTTGAGACCTGTAGCAAGCATCAAATTTGAAATTAGCTCATTTTGCGCATAAAATTGTAAAAGTTCTCAGTTTAAACATTTGTTATGTTATCTATGTTCTGTTGTGAATAAAATATTGGCTCATTTGATTTGAAAGTCTTTTAGTTTTCATTTTATTCAAATTTAAAAACCGACCCAACATTTCCAGAATTTGGATTGTAACACGTTCAATGATTCATGTGTTTCTGCAGACACTGCCACAGTCTTTCTGCTAACTAAAATGGAGAATACAGCAGCTGCAAACACTGAAACACATGGTTCAGATGAGATCTCCTTTAAGCCAATACATGTTGCACTTCACAAATATCTAGATTTTATGATGCAGTGTAATTTAACATTTGTTTGGCTAATGAGCAGCGCCCCCATTGACCAGCCAACCGCAGGAACTTGCTGGTCCATTAAATAAACTATTACTCCATGCTAATAAGAATCATATTACTGCTGCGTGGGTGTCTGATAGGAAGACAATGAGCTGCTGCTTATTTTCACATAGAAAACTCACAGCTCACAGATCTGTGCTTAATGTGGCAGATGAAGACGGCCAGTAGACCTTTCTCATTAATGACCTGCAGATTTTGTGTTTCTACTCGCATTCTGTTGTTCATTTTATTTATTTAACAGTAAATGGATAATGACATTTATTTAACAACACTAAATTAGATAAACAACACATGAATACAGACTAAATGCGTTTTTAATGGTTTAATATGGTCACTCAGAAATCCACTTACATGAATTCTTCCTCTTTTATATGTAGATTTATGATAATGGAGTGTATTATTATTATTGAACATTTCGTTTTAAAATGTTCTTTATTAAATATAAAAATATATTGTTTAAAAACTGTTCTTCAAAATAAGGTACCATATGATTTTTTTTCAATATTTTTGAAGGAAGTCTCTTATGCTCACCAAAGCTGCATTTATTTGATCACTAAAAACAGTAATATTTGTGAAATATTATTACAAATTAAAATAACAGTTTTCTAATTGAACACATTTTAAAATGTAATTTATTCCTGTGACGAAAAGCTGAATTTTCAGTAAAATTACTCCAGTCATCAGTGTGACGATCCTTCATAAATCATTCTAATATGCTGATTTGTCCAATAAATAAATAAATAATAAGTTCAAGTATGTCATTAATATGTTTGTAGAAACTGAGATACATTGTTTTTCAGGATTCTTTGATGAAAAGACTAGATCTAGAAAAAAATCTAGATTTTTATTTTATTTTTTATTATCATTATGGTCATTATTATTTTTTGAAAGGTGGTATGTATAATCAAAAATTATTCATATATCAGATTTAATCTTTGTTTAATAATACACATTTATTATTCTTCATACTGCTTTATTATAATACCTTTATTACAAAGCAACTGGGCTAATTTTGCTAGGTTTAAATGATGAACAATTTTAAAACTGTTTTGACACTTAATTACCCCCAGTTAGGAGACGCATATTCGCTAAAAACAATCTTTGACACCTAGATCTGAATCTGAAACTGAAAGGTGTTATATGTACGTTTTTCAGTAAATGAAAGCATTGCAGTTAGCTCTGGTTTGACTGAAGTGTGTTCTGCTTGTCATGTTACAGTGTGACCAGCAGAGGACAGCAATGAAACACAGAAATGACTTCTGCTCTCACTGTTTCCCCAATGTCATTAGACACAAAGAGCAGCATGGGAGTTCACTAATAGCAGATTCAAAGTTCCTTCCCAGACTAGAATAATTGAAAAGATTGACTACAATGCTATGCAATGTTATGTTATAAATAAATAAAAACGAGAAAAACTGCCATGCCTAAAATAGACATTTATTTATCAGTTATTATAATATATAAGCACACAACTCAATTTGCTGAGAAGTTGTAATATAATAATATAATGACACTATATAATACTGAGGTCTTGTGCTATAGTGAGAAGACTATTAAGAACAAGCTTGTTGAATGACTCATAGCACAACCGTAAGTGTAGACTAAAAAAAGTGCTTATGTACAGCCTGTGCTGCGCTCATAACAAAGGATTTTGCATCAGTTACTGAATCATTTCTTCCCACTTAGAAAAGTAGGTGGCCATATAGATGAATAAAAGCTAATGAATAGTATAAATAAGCAGTAATACATACATATGATAAACAGACTGTGCATACATTCTAATTCTTTCTTTTTACCTTAAGGCACACTGATGTTTTTCAAACCAAATTCTATATAACTTTAATTTATTTCAAAAGTTAAATATTCATTGCACACATCTAAATAAAGAAAGGACAATGCAATCAGAGGGTTTCTGTTGGACGGGGAAAACTCTTTTCTCTATAGGTGAAATTCTGTCTTCAAAGTGAATTTAAATTGGATTCAGCGCTTTTCTGGCCTCTTGTTTAATAAAGTACTAAAGACTTGCTACAAAAGAAGTGCACACAAATGCCACAGTACATTAAGGTGTACAGTACAACAAAAGATCATTAGAATTGTAAATTCAATAGAAAATGTAAAAATATATTGAACAACCCTTTATTTTAAAATTCTTGTAATTATTCAATTCATTTTAAAATAATGAATGTTATATTAAATACTAATAATTATTATTATTAATGCTGTTTTTATATAGTTATTATATATTTATACCCGTATTATATATGACCCATTTTATCCAACTATTATTTCTTTATTTCTAGTTAATTTTATGTTATGTTATGTTATTTTAGTTTAGTTTTTAAAGGTCATTTAAACAAGTATTTAAAAAAAAATAAAAAAGAACACGTTCAAATAAATAATTCACTACTAACTGAAGTTACATGTAAAACAAATATAGAGTAAAATATGGAAATGCACAAGTTAAATTAATAATATATATATTTTTTATGTATTTCATTATATTTATAAATAAAATATAAAATATAATATATTATATTATTTCTTTAAATATGATATTTATTTTAAAATATTTATTGAATACTGATCACTCCACATGATATGGAATCTTACATAAAATGTCCAAATTGTATAGATTTTTTTTTTTTTTTTTCAGGCCACTTGTGGGTATGTGGTCTGATAGAAATGGAAAGGACCTTACTAACCATATTTTATTATTATTATTATTATTATTATTTTATTATCTCAAAAACATAAATGACACAATTCATCTAAATAAAAACAATATTATAAACAAAAGTTCTTAAATGTATTCCAATAAATGATAAATCACAATACTATAAGCCTAACTGTATTTTGAGTGGTTTTTGGAACAGAACAGAAAATGTCAGTTACCAGCTTGACTGATGCGCAGCTGAGAATTTGTTGGGGCCCATCGGCACTGACAAGCATCAGAATATAACTGTTAGTGGCAAGGAAATAATCAAATTGTCATTTGGCTCAAAGCTGAGGCGTCAGAAGCCTATAGTGAGAGATCCAGCACAAGAGGGAGAGCAGCCAGCGGCTCCAGCGGCTCAGGAACCAGCCAAAACCTCCGAGCCCGAGCAGAGAGAGCCTGACCTGGGGTGATGGTGCCTGCACTCACACCAGAAGACAGAAGCTAAGTGCGGAAAAACTAGGACAACATTCAGATGGAGTTTGTCATCTTCTTTGGGATGCGGCTTATCACTTGTTACCCACAATGTCTGCACTACAAAGTAAAGAAATGATGCCAAATGTGCTTGGGTGGGTTACAGTGGATTTTATGGAAGGAAGAAGATGGAGTTTTTCCATTTCAGTTTTTAAACACCGACTATTACAGGTTTTAAATGCACTGTATGAATCTAAAACTGAAATGAATAATTCACCTGATATTCACTTTGATGTAAACTATGGGAAACAGTGTTGTTTTCCCAGGATGTAAAAAACTGACTTATTCCTTTAGGTCATGATGAAAGTCAGCATGAAATTAAAAATGTACTCTATTGATCTTATTGTGAATGATTCAGTATTTGAGAACCACCCATCTCAATGTCCAATCACAACCAATACACAGAACCAAGGCCCAAGAACCCTACGTTTTTTTATTATTATTACATAATCGTTTACGCTCCATCACAATGTGGAAGGAAAAATCGGACACTTTTCATTTTATAATGGCTTTAAGATAATAAAATAGTATGCAGTGAGGGCGTGGCAATATTGTCACACTAGTTTGCTACACACTTAAAGTTATGTGCTTTGCTTTCACCAGAGAAGTACATTGGTCTACTTGTAATGTTTTAATTAAAACCCATACTAGAATAAAGAAGTAATGCAGTCTCCATACCATTAGCTACAACTTTAAAAACACACTCAGTAATTTCCTATAGCTCAAATAGTAGTAGAGTATGGCACTAGCAGCGCCAAGGTCATGGGTTTGATTCCCAGGGAAAGCAAAAACTAATCAAATGTATACCCTGAATGCAATGCAAGTCATTTTAGACAAAAGCATCTGCTACATGTGCCCCCTCCCCCCATTTGATCCAAATCACACCACACAAACAGATGTAGACCGTCACCGACTGAATACAGTATGTCCTTTCTCAGACATTCCAAGATCTAACAAATGCTGATTCAACATGTTCAATCAGCGAAAATACAAATGCCAAAAGAAGCCAAGGCAAAAACACAATTGTGGCTAGAAGGCATACAGCTACAGCCGGAAACTCATTTTTCTACCTATTAGATTGTGTTTTATTAATGTCTACACCAACACCAACCCTAAATCTACCCCTTACAATAATGCAAAAATGGTAATTATTGTTGTACGGTGTGACAAAAATTATGCTATGTTGATGTGCGCATGCCGACTAGCCACAGCTGTATCCATTCTGGCCTTAACCGTAAAACACTGATCAGTGATCAGGCAACAGCTGAGCTGCTGTTTGTCAGCATCTGTTGGTGCAGTGTGAATTGGCCTTTGTGCTGACACCTAGTGGTGTGGATGTATTGTAGCATTATGCAAAAGCAAAGTTTGTAGTTACTAACGTTATTAAAGAAATGTGCTATTCATTTTAATACTCTCCTCCCATACATTTTGCGTCTAAAAGCGAACTGCAAAATCCACGTCAAATGTTGACTACTGTATATGCGAAACTTTTCAAAAATGCATAGGAAAAATGGTAACACTTTGCCCAGTTGGTAACGGTTATCACTATTAACTTGGTTATTAGCATGCCTATTAATAACATATTGGCTGTTTATTAGTACTTATAAAGCACATATTCTGCATGACCATATTCTACATCCTTAGTCATACCAAATACCGTACTTTAATAAACAGCAAATTAGGGGTTTATTGAGGCAAAGGTCATAGTAAATGGTTTGTTAATAGTGAGAATTGGACCGAAAAAATAAAAAATAAACTTTTTTGTTTTCAGTACATTGTTGCTGTGTAAACATACCCTCTACTTAATCGTTACTGGCACTGGATTACTTATGATATTATTATACATGAAGTGATAGCAGTATTTATTTATTTATTTTAAATATCACTGTAGCCTACTGCAAAACCCCTAGTGTACATGATTTTTCAAATGCACCATTGACATGTATTGGAAAATTACTGAGGGCACCTTTAACATGCTACCATGTGTAAATCTGAGCAAGTATGCCTCATTTTTCAAAAGATTAGCATTAATCAACTATTCCACTTGACCCAACAAATTTGAATTCCAGACCAAAGGGACGTGTATCAGTTCCAGCATGTGCAGTTATTGTTCAGGCGGTAGCTGGTGGAGAACTAGAGCGATGTTATAGTCTCAAAGAACGTCATGCCTCAGTAGCGCACCACCCATGCATACACCAATGCTAATGACGGGGAGCTCGACCATCACGGAACGCAATTCCACCCAGATATTTTCTACCTCAAATGGATTATTTCGGCCTCGCCAGGCACAGATTCTGTAGTTTTCCAGTGATTCATCTTACTATTAATAATGTCAGAGAATTTTTAGGCCCTCCAAATAAGATAATGATGAATCGGTGCAGGGAAGCTAGCCAGGCCGCTAACGCTGTTTATATCGGCGCAAAAAGTTCTGTCAGGCCTGATAAATCTGATTCTCGAAATAGTTTATAAAGTAGCGAATTGATGTGTCGGGGTCAGCAAAGGTGGCAAATTAATGTCACGAAATGGGCTTTGATACCTGGGCCCTGATGAAAGCCAGGGGAAAGTCTTTTATATAAATTGTCTGTGTGGGGAGATCGAGTAAATGGGAAGAGGAAAGACACAGGGAGAGATAATGGTCAACGAGGCGTGGGTCAGCCTCTGAGAAGAGAGAGAGAGAGAGAGAGAGAGAGAGAGAGTTCTCGATGGCGGGCTGCTGTGCCCTGATCATTCATAATGGCAGCGCAGAGGCTAGCCTGTAAAGAAGAAAAATGAAAACTATTAAAGGGCCCCGTGTGCAATGTTGGCTTTGGCGTGTCAGCAATTATTACCCAGGGACACACTTCAGATCCTGAGACAAAAAAATGGAGAGCTAGTGCGAAAGAGGGAAATGAAACAGAGTTAGAGAAGAGAAATTTACTCTGGGCTAGCATTTTAACTTTACATTTTCAGTAGCTGACATGTACATTATACATTCTTGCTTTACGACTACAGGGATGCCAAATTAATTTTTAAAACTGAAAACTAGAAGTTGCTGTGCGCTTGTATACCGCACTGTTGAATCGCTGAATGCATGACTAAATGCTTGGTATAAAGATAAGGGTGATACTGAAAAAGTAACATGGACGTGTATTATGTTGTTTGGAAATGTACGTATCATAGTTTTGGACATTCTAGTACTATGGTGCCATACTACCATGGTAATACCATAGTTTTAAGATGATAACTGACGGACTGGAGTGGTGTGGATTACTTGTGGATTATTGTGATGTTTTTATCAGCTGTTGGACTCTCATTCTGACGGCACCCATTCACTGCAGAGGATCCATTGCTGAGCAAGCGATGGGATGCTAAATTGAACATTTTAATATTCAACATATGTTTTCTTTGAACATGCATCATGGTAATACTATGTCTTTGGACATTTACCATAGTAATACCTTGATATTCTTTAAAGTACTACATATGTAATTTTGTTTAAACATGCGCCATGGTAATATCATGATATTCTCTGAAATATCATGACAGTAACATAGTTTAGACATAATAATAAGTAACAATAATGAGTACTGAGTATCAAAGTATGATAAACCATTACAATATCATGGTACCACCGCAGCACTTTTTGTAATGCTTTCCAGCTCCAGTGGGAAGGGTCATCAACCGTGACTGTCCTATAAAGGATCCCAAAACACAGCGGAGATAAATATCCCTGGCTTACAGTTGGTGGTACAGAGCGTTTGGAGAGGGCCAGCTGGAGAGATGTTAGCAAAGCACTGTTCTAAAATAGGTTTTTGCCTCAGGATATGTATTTATTCACATACGCTGAGTAAATGGACCACTGCATAGTGTTCCTCTCTGCAGAACTACACCTGGGGCATTTAAAATAGGTCTACTTTTGGACTAAATATATAAAATATGCGTTTTGGGACAGTGTGGAAGGATCGCAGTGTGACGCAGAGGTCAAGCCAACATAAATGAAACACTCTTTCATTGTAAACCATATAGGACAACCAATGAGAGCGCATCAGTTATATGTTGTGCGCAGAGGTCAGCATGGAAAATATTACCCTTGACTGCGGTCTCTGTGTCAGCATCTATCATGGAGATGTATGTAGAAAGCAGTGGCATGAATGGAGTCTCCTCTCTTTTTACCAACAGTAAAGACTGCTAGCTTCTATGCAAATGCCATTTCCTGCTTGAGTTTTTGCTCGACTGTCTTTATCGGGCCAAAAGAGTCCACTGAGATGTAATCATGCAGCTTCAGCATCAGATATGCTCCTGCACCTTATCAGAGGGCCGGAAGAGAAAGAAGAATGGGGAAAAATCACTCCAGTCGCACATGGCAGGAATAAAAGTGAGTAATTTATGATTGTAATCAACGGCCACACTTCTACAGTGCCTGGCGGAGAATGAGAGAGAGAAAGAGCGAGCGATATAGAAATATGAACAAGCAAAAACTGAATAAGTTGAGGAATATAAAGAATAATAAGATCATAAGGCACAGGAAATGCAAAGGAACATCTGACTGACAAAGCTTGAACTGATAAGTGAGATTGCAAAAACCTGCTCAACAGAGTAACAGCATACATTCAAAATCCCTGTCAATGAGTTATTCCAGTTTTTCAATGCAATTTAAATACTTATGTTATACTACACTTATTTACTTTTTCTTGAGAAAATGTGAAATGTGAGCAGTGTTTGAACATGGGACAAAACAGATTTTGCTTCCTCTGACTTTTTTTTTTTTTTTCATCATGACATGTAAATAACATTATACAAAATAAATAATTACATTGTAATTACATGTAAATGTATACTTTATAGAGCAACAACAAATCACCATGATTTACATTAACCATGTCAAAAACATAACTTTCGAACTGCTGAATCATTTTTGTGAATCAGCCCATTCACATGAAACCAAATCTAACTTTCCAAAGCTACAGTTGGGTAAAAACCATTTAGGACGAACCAATTCACTTGAATAAATCAGACTTTCTAGTGGTGCATACAAGAGAGAACCATTTAGAACGAACCCAGTCTCTTGAAGGAATTGGACATTCCAAAAATACACAAGAGAGAGAAAAAAAATATTTAAGACGAATCAATTGACTTTTATGAATCTGTTCTTTCAACACTATATAAATTAGATGACTTTCAAATGCTACATATGAGAAATATATGGCTACAAGAAAACATCCTTATTTGCATAACAAAACCCAATGATAAATGAAAACATAGTACAGAATTAATTAGAACAAACTTTGCCCGAAGGAATCAAGAAGGAGAATGAATAGTAAGGACAGTTTCGGATGAACCAATTCATTACAATGACGCCGATTTCCAACACTACATATGAGAAATGGGACAACAACAAAATTCCTTAATTTAAGTTGGCATATGAAATTATAATAAAGGGACTTGAACAATTCACTTGAATAAATCAGATTCACAAAGCTACTTATGCGAGACAGAATCATTTAGAATGAACCAATTCACTGGACTGAATTAAAATCTCCGGCGCTACATACAGGAGAAAGAAGACAATTAGGATGAACCAATTCACAGGCTCTGAGAGAGAGTGCTCCATTTAGGTGACTGTGATACAATGAAGCATTTGGTTGTGATAATTGGATAAAGACTCGCAACTGGAAAGCCTGTGAAAAGTGTATGTTCACATTGTATTATTTCATGCTTGTGTGATACAGATGGCTGCAACTTTAAGCATTTATTACCACCATCATCACCTTTCAAAATCATTACAGTCTCTTCTCCGGTAAATACGTCTTGATTAATGTAGCTAGACCTTTAAAGATTGCGATCGGAAATGCCTCAAATGATGTTGAAGTGACTTCAAATGTTAAATGAGGCAGAAATACAAATTATCCTGCAAATGCACAGCACTGCTTATTAATGGACACACTGACTTCTGATGTTCACATAGTCCACGGAGATTACAGCAAAACAGACAGCGATGACAGCCACATAGCTGATAAAACTGACATATGCACATCATTAAATAATGATAACAGAGAAACGATAGGAATAACAATATTTGGAGGTAATGATGGAAGAAATGTTTAATAATGTGTTTTTGAAGAATTCCTAAATAATTCATATTTGTGGACACAATATGAAATAGTTGCATGCAAATGTGTCATAAACTTTATTTTAACTTAATTGTTATAATACCTTTATTTAACCATTCAGTCAAGTGATTTAAGGTCGATATAAAAAAATATATATATTTTTTTTTTATAAAAGCACATTCCTGGTTTATATCATGCAATTCTGACATTTTTCTTAGAACTGTGAGATATGAACTCACAACTGAATTGTGGGATATAAATTTTTTATTTTTTTCTCGCAAATTCAAGAAAAGAAGTGCCAGTAATCTCAGAATTCTGACTACTTATTTTAGAATTGTGAAATATAAACTCTTTATAACAATTGCAAGTTATAAAGTCCAATTCTGACAAAAAAAAAGACTGATTTTTTTTTTTTTTTCAGAATTGCAAATTTATATCTCACATTTCTGACTTTATAACTCACAGTTACTTGTTATGAAGTTAGAATTGTGAGATATAAATTCACAGTTGTGAGGAAAAAAAAAAGTAAAATTGCAAGAAAAAGTCAGAATTGTGAGCTTTTCTTTTTATAACACACAATTGCAACTTCATATCACACAATTCTGGCTTTATATCTCACAGTTGCAAGTTGATATCTCGCAATTCTGAGAAAAAAGTCAGAATTGTAAGATGAAAAGTCACAATTACCTTTTTTTTTTTGGTGTAAACAGGCTTCCATAGTCTTTAGCCATTGTTTTAGTAAATTTACTTTACTTCTTGCTCTGTTCTGGCAGATAGCACCCAGTTTTCACTGTTCAGAGACATTCACATAATTTCCCACTCTGCATTTTTTCTCCCTGAATAATTTGTTTGGAAATATGTCACATTTATATGCTGTTACATATTATGTCAGCATTTGCTGATTAATAGCTTTGTAAGACATACCACTTTTGTCAAAAATATATCACAAAACCTAAAAACCTTTAGTGCTTTTGTTGAAAACATCTTTGAGATCAGTCACACTTAGCTTTGCACTGAAAAAAATAAATAAAAAAATGAATCATTGAATTTACTTTTTTTTTTTTTTTTTAAGGTAAGTGGTTGCAATCAATTTATTTTAGCTACATTTACACATAATTGTGTGTGAGTAAATATTTATGCATTGTGTACAGCGTTACCGGGGAAACAGCTGCTCCAAAAGCGGCACATAGTGGCAAAGAATGAATTTGCATTTTCATTCAGACCAATGCAAAAAGACCAACGAGTGAGCGGGCAATATCATCACGTGACGTCAACATGAAAGGGCTTGGGATTCATTTAAAAAACAACTCATTTCAATGATTCAGAGTCGACTCTTTCTTTTGAGAGACAATAACTTTACACACGGTGCACTTTCAGATTTAAAACTTTGCAGCATGTTTTCATTCACTTAGAGCTGTGTTACACACTGCATGAAAGGTAATTTTCAAAAATCCATAATAGGGGCACTTTAAGGTTTGTTTTTGGATTATTGTCCGGTTGGAAGATTCAAACATGGTCCATTATAAGATTTCTAACAGAGTCAGTCACTTATTGATTTTTTATCTGTTGGTATTTGATAGAATTCATGATGCCGTGTGTCTAAACAAGACGTCCAGGACCTCCAGCAGAAATATAGGCCCACAACATCACAAATACAGCAGTATATTTCATTGTACACATGGGGTACTTTTTATCCATGTGTTCACCAAACCCATCTGGAGTGTTTGCTGCTAAAAAGTAATTTTTTTTAGTTACATCTAACCATAGAAGCCAGTGCCATTTGAAGTTCCAGTCGTGTCTGATAACTGAATATGTTGGAGATTGTTTTTTGATGCAAGCATTTTCTTTTCTTGATTTTTTTTCTTGAAGCCCTCCCAAACAACATGTGGTGATGTAGGTGCTGTTTGATAATTTTTTAAAGGTTTTCTGACCCCGAAACTCAACCTTTTTCTGCAATTCTCCAGCTGTGGTCCTTGAAGAGTCTTTAGCCACTCAAACTCTCCTTCTCACCATGCATTAGGACAATATAGACACACGTCCTCTTCCAGGCAGTTTTGTAACATTTTATGTTGATTGGAAATTCTTAATTATTGCCCTGATGGTGGAAATGGGAATTTTCACTGCTTTAGCTCTTTTCCTAAAGCCATTTCACTAATTTGTGAAGCTCAATTATCTTTTGCTGCACATCAGAAATATATTCTTTGATTTTTCTCATTGTGATGTGTGATTAATTTGGAAATTGGGCTTTGTTTTCCCTCCGATTTATATTTGTGTGAAACAGGAAGCCATGGCTGGATAATTTCATGTTCATAATCACGCTGGTGTGCTCAAAATTGGGAATACATTTCAGATACAGTATATTTTACTCATAAGAATTTCTAGGGGCAATTTCTCTGTCCAACATATATTTGAGAAAAAAACATTTACCCCCTATTTTAAATTCTTAATTAGAATTAATGGTGCACATTTATTTTCACAGCCTTCTTCGATCATATTTACCAAGGGTACCAATAATTCTGACCACGTGTGTAAATAAACAAATTTAGTTGACTAACTTTTAACATATTTTCTTTTAATTAAATGTAGCTAATAAATTGTTTGCAACCACTTACCTTAAAAAAAAATAAAAAAAAAATTTTTTTTCAGTGTGTACTCAGGGTGCCAGACATTTGCATTGCGAGATGAATCTAAACTGATTGCTGCCTGACATAAATTCACTTCAAAATCAACCCCCTTAAAAGTCACTGAACAATTTGCACACTGTTTCTGTTGATTACTTTCACCAGTTCTTACTTCATTATAATTAGTTAACTGTTAGATTACATTTCTCAGTTTCAGAGTACTGGCATTATGGTTTTGTATGCAGTAGTGGTTGCCAAGTCCTCAGCACACACTCAATCACAACAGTAACTTGTAAAAAAAAAAAAAAAAAATTAATAAATAAAGGTATAAAGGAGTAAAGGTTTTTTTTTTTTCTCAAGAGATAATGAGCATGAGGGTTGATTTAATGATTTACATTTTCAAAATACACCAGGTTTATATAACCATCAGTCGTTCAATCTCTGAAGACTTTCATTTGCAACGAAGGCGTATAAACCACGCTTTACCTTCTTTGGCACTATGATTATGTGAAAACGTTATGAACTTTTGCCATAACTCCCACTGTAAACATTTATTTTTCATCCTCTGTCTGTTTTCTACCAATATAAACAATTTGCTTTATCTTCACAAACACACACTTGCCCATCTTCTGATGTCAACTTCTCAACTGCGCACAGCCAGCCCTCCTAATAAATTAATCAGCCAAATTAAATAAACTAGCTTTCACTACCAATCATATCTTCTTTCAGGTAGAGGACATGTGAAGCCTTTTGATGTGAAGAAATGGCAACCGAATCCCTGCAGTCTTCTTTAGATGTTCACTTCCACATTTGCCGTCTTCACAGCCACAGCCAAATGATACCTCTGTCAACAGTTAAGGAAACGTGCAGAACAGCAGTGACAGTAAAGACAGCCCTTATGCCATCTGATGACATATTGGGGGAAATGTCATGTTATACTGAATGTTATTGATCTGAGCTGAATTCCACAAGTTAAAGTATAAGAAGAATGTGAGATGGCATGTTGCAGGGTTTGCATGCCAACTTGTCTCAAACCGAATCAGGATCTTGTTTTTCTAAATTATTCATGTTATTTTTGGTGCTGACATACAGCTTTGTGTCACATACTGACAGTTATTCAGTAGCTGGGAAGGTCAGTTTTGACCCAAATGGAAATGATCCAGCAGTGAAAGGATTGGTGTGTTATCACATCTGCATCTAAGAGTGAAGGCACTGATATATGTCAGGTGAAACAAACTGGTATGACAGGCCAAAAACAGAGTTCCTTTGGAGTACAGCTTGCCAAAGCTGGTAAACACCTTCAAATTACCATTGGTCACTGTTGATGTGAATGGGTGCCGTCAGAATGAGAGTAAAAACATCACAATAATCTGCAAGTAATCCACTATATTTCAATCCATCAATTAATGTCTTGCGAAGCTAAAAGCTGCATGTTGGTAGTAAACATATTCCACATTAAGATGTTTTTAACTTCAAACTGTTGCTTCCTGATAAAATTTGAGTCCTCTATCCATAATATTAGCTTTTTTCAACTGAATCATGAGAAAAATATGCACAGATCAAGGACTGTTTACAAGCAAAAACAGTCCAAATATGTGGGTGGACTGTGATGTGAGAGAGCATCAGAGATGGACTTTTTCACTGGAGGAATTTTTCTTATGATTATGAACTTGATTTTTTGTATTTCTTTGTCTCTTTTTTTCAGGAATTCACAATTAAAACTAAATTCGGTTCAATGCTGTTTTGCTCTTGCATTGAATCTTCAGAAAAAACAATAAATATTAATGTATTAACTTATTTTTTTTAAAAAGAAAGACTTGCCTGAGGTTTAAGTTGTGCTGTAACCTAAGTAGCAACAGATATTTTCTTTGATATTGTGGCGAACATCAGAGTAAAACTTTTATCTAAAGTAAAAATATTAAAAAAAAAAAAAAACACTTGAAAACCATTTTTTTTTTTTTAAATTGGAAACACTTTTTGCTTCAAGTCAAAATTTGTTGCATTATGATTCAGCAGAACTGCAGAACTTTTTATATGATCATATGAAAATTAATGAGGGAATAAATGTAATGGCTGAAGAAGTGGTTGATCACTATTCCACTCCAGTACGACGATCTGTGCATGTGCTCCCCTTGTAAAAACAATCATTCTGACTTGACTTGAAGGCAGAATAAATCCTCACCAAGACTGTCTATTTAGCAAACAAAAATCTGTGTTTTTAAAAGAATGATCTAAATGAAACAAAATTCTTATTTCATAAAACAAATGCAACATAGGATAAAATACCGCAATTTGCATTCTAGAAGTCTTGCAGGACTGCATTTGGAGGTGATCTACAGGGAATCCTTGATGCACGGAGGACTCATAAATGACATTAAAACAAGGCGCTGCCTGTAATGGTATGATGCATCCCAATGTGCTTACTGATTAATAAACGTTCCCCGGGTACCATTTCGCAGATATACAACCCCGTCAACACTTCTCCCATTGCTGTCGTAAGTAGTTTTCTGGACAAATGCTTTTCAGCTTCAGCGAGTTTCTCTTGTTTTTTCTCTCGTAGTTTTTATGTACCTTTGTTATGTGCCTTCTGCCTTCATGTCTTTACCTGATTACCTGTCTCAAAGGCCGTAGATGAACATAAATCAAACCCCTTAAAGGGCTTATTCATAAATTTCTCCATTAAGCGACACCAGCATGAGGTATGTATATGATCAGCGGCCCCTGATAAAGGACTACTGTAAATAGTCTCTTCATTTTCTTATCAAAAGCATCTACGCTTTATACCGTTCAAAAGCTTGAGGTCAGTAAGATTTTTTAAATGGTTTTGAAAGAAGTATATTACGCTCACCAAGGCTCAGTTTATTTCAGAGTAAGAACAGAAATATTATGAAATATTAGTACAATTAAAATATCCATATACTGTATTTTAAAATGTATTTTTTTTCCTAGGATTTCAAAGCTGAATTTTCAGCATCATTATTTAAATATTGAATGTCACACGATCCTTTATAAATCACTCTAATATGCTGATTTGGTGTTCAATAAACATTTATCATCATTATCAATGTTGAAAACAGCATAATATTTTAAATTATGAAATTGTGATTTTTTTTTTTTTCAGGATTGTTTGATGAATAGAACATTTGAAAACAGACTTTTTAAAAAAATATATTTTATACTATTTTTAAATAATAAAAAATATGTACACACACATATAATATATATAATGTAAAATATTCGTCAACAATTGTGTATGGCTGTGCAATGTGACATAACAAAATAAATAAATAAATAAAAATAAAACTTAAGTTGTTATTCACTGACGGTTGAAATTGTCTGTTGTTATTCACTGAAAATATTCACATTTCTGAGTGAATGCTTGTAATTTACCATATCACAGCCAGTATATCAAACTTCAGAAACAAATGTAAGGTATATATTGTTGCAGTAAATAGATATTTTACTTTAAATCAGGAGTTAATATTCAAAATCCCTTTGAAAATGTGTTACTGCTCTGTATAGAATATCACACGCAAAGACATTAATCAGTGCTCCTTCACTGTAGTCTCATATCTACTTGTGTGCTTTGTTTATATTCATAATTCACTGTCTTATCCAGTGCTATTAGCTGCCGGTTGACCTTTGTACAAAATCTATGTTTCAGCCGGTCACCCTATTTGTCCCCTCACTACACTCCAGTGGGAAAGATAATTAGGGTTGAAATGAAGTGTGTGTGTGTGTGTGTGTGTGTGTGTGTGTGTGTGCACTAAAGGGATCTGCTCTGTGAAAATGGGCTGGTCAGTCCTCACATGCTCAATTTCTTATTTACGACGTTCTTGTGTATCTAATGTAAAATCAATGCATCAATGTGAGGGGAAGTTAGAGCCCTACTAAAGATAATGAGAAACTACTTAATGATGTTCCCGCTATGCTTTATTACTGAAGGAGAACTGCAGATGTCAGATAAGCCGTTGCAAATAGTGCATTCAACTTGAACAGGTTATCTGAGCTAACTTTTGCTCACTCTGTACAATAATGACTGATTCAGCAATTTTGAGGCAAACCAAGCAATTTAAGAGTGTTTAATTGCAAAAATAAATTAAAGCTGATATTTGAGGGAAATTAAATTTAGTGCATTCAGCAGTATTTTCTTTCACAAATGCAAAAATTATATAGTTTTAATTTGCAACTAATATATAAACATAAAATATATTATGTAATATAAAAAATTTACGTTGTTTTATTACATTTTATTTTATATTTATGTTAAAATATTTATTCAAAACATCTTTATTCATGTATTAATAATAATAATGAAATGTAAAAATGTTTATGCACAGTTTGAAACACTTTGATAAATTACCTCTGTATTTTGTCTGTGTATTTTGACTGCAGGTGCATTTGCTTGAAACATTCTCAAGATTTATTGTTTAAAAAAACTAGGCATTAAATAATGAGTAGGGTTTCTTACTACGTTTGGTGTTGGAACACAATATATTTTCTTTCCACTCTCATCGGCACAGACTAGATTGACGTGCTAGTGGCAGCATTTCCCATACGCCATCTGGTAAGTAAGCGAGCACAGATGGTTCACCTCCAGACTGGGAGTATGTTTTGATACTCTCCCACCCCGTAAAGCACAACTAAGTGACAGTGAATATTGATCAGTAAAAAATGGAGTAAATGAGTAGGAACATTCACCGATGCTACTAAAATCAATTCCTGTTAATGCTTATGAGAATAGTTACAGAGATACTAAGCCACTGGGAACTGTCGTGGCTCAATGAAAAGGAAAATCTTATTTTGACTTGATCTGTATAGAGATAATCAATAAAGCAACCCTAGGCCCATGTCTCTTACATATGTGATTCTCCACTTCTCTTTTTTAGGGCCCCTGATGATAGGTGACACACATGAGAAGCTATTTTCTGCGATCAATGTCCATTTTGTACATTCACTGTAATGTTTGGCCATTTTGCCCTGCAAAACTCAAGGCTCATGAAAGTGATTAGCCATGGTTTATTCTAGCCTTGCCTCAGAGCAAGTAAATTTCATGTGTGCATGGAATGCACTGATAGATACTTAAAATTTGATGTTATTTTATTGTTATAATTTATAATTTGACTCATAATTTGAGTAATGTTGGGTATATGGAGAAGAAAAGGGGGCCAAGCACTGAGCCCTGTGACACACCAATGTAGTTTAATTTAGATTCTTAATTTTCTATTTACAAAGATGAGCTAAATATACTAATAATTAAAAAGACATGAGCATATACACTTAAACTATAGCTTATAACATTAACAAGCATGCTGTTATACTGAATTTCAGTATGGTTGTGATGGTCTTGTATGGTACCTTTAGTTGTATCACGAAGTGTTACTACACATGTATGATCTCATCCTCTGCCTCTTTCCAAATTAATGTTATTTTATTGTTATAATTTGTAATTGGACTCAGTAATGTTGGGTATATCGAGAGGAGAAGGGGGCCTAGCACTGAATCCTGAGGCACACCAATGTAATTCAAGTTAAATTCTTAATTTTATATTTAAAAACAAAAATGAATAAAATGTACTAATAATACTAATAATTAAAAAAGTCATGAACAAGTACACATAAACTGTAGCCTTATCATTAGCAAGTATGCAGTTGTACTGAATTTTAGTAAGGCTGTGATGGTCTTGTACATTACCGATGGTTGAATACAAAGTTTTACCACACATATTATCTCTCATCTTCTCCCTCTTTCCAAATAAATGACTATTCCATTCCATCTTCAGTTCAGCTTCACCACTGAGCTTTTAGAGCATTTAGCAGGGGTAATCAACTCTGGCCCTCAAGGTCCACTTTCCTGCAGAGTTTAGCTCCAGCATTGATCAAACTTACCTACATGTAAATTTCCAGTAATCCTGAAGACCTTGATTAGCTTGCTCAGGTGTGTTTGATTAGGTTTGGAGCTAAACCCTCATGGGCCAGAGTTGAGAACCCCTGTTTTAGAGAATTGAACTATCTGCACTTAAATCTGAGTTTGGCAGATTATGCCTTCCTCACAGAGTAAGTGCTATTTTCCTTCAGCACTTCTTTTTGAACCCCTATAAAGACCTTGCCATCTGTCAGTGTCACTTTGGCAACAAAGTGGCCACATTTAATTGAAAAACAATGAGAGGGCAAATAGGAGGGTCAGAGCAATATTCACCGTTGCTTCCCAGGTCACCCCCTTGTTCCCAAGCACTGTGTCCTGGCATTCAGAATTAGCCGCAGAGATGTCAGGGCACATCGTGTTCAGTCAAATGTCCTGCCCTGGTCTTTATCGCTGAGGTGAGGGGACAGATATCTCAACGGCCTTATCCTGCAAGCCCAAAGGTAATCAATGTTGAAGGGAATATGCTTGCGTGATGTGATCGCTGCAGACGTGGCGGTCTATCTGGTGGGTGTGCCGTGACTGGACGAATGTATTTTGTGGCATGATGGGCACTGGCATTTCGAGAAAAGCCCTGGCTGTTTTTATATATATATATATTTATTTATGTTTGCTGTCATTTCAAATACCATCACCATGGATGTCAGATTGTGAAAAAAACACAAAAACCTTGTCATTTCTGTAGATGCTTGTCGAACTAAATCGTTTGATCAAGCAATGGAATTTTTATCAAACTGAGCTCTGAATTTACTACTTTTAGAATGTGTTTTGTGGAACGAAAACTCTCTAGAGGTTTGGATGACATTGTGCTTTAAGGCCAGCTAACAAAGGGTCACTGATGCCCAATGGGCCTTATGTCTTTACACAGTGGCATCTTCATTTCCAATACCCACAGTAACCTAGCATTGGCATTACATCAGTATATCCCTATGGGTCATTTTCAGGAAACAGTGTCATTTAAACATGCAGTTTCAAAAGAAAAAGGCTATTGCTGAACTTTCAGAATGTAATATACATTGGAGGTCACCATAGGGGGATCCTTTCCTCCCAGTTTTCAGATTAGTGATCAACCAGTACTTTTTTTTTTTTTCTTTTTAGATATCTAGTTCTTATAATATCGCCCACAACCTTAAACTAAACATGTCCTTACAGCATTCCAAGTTACTAACCTTAAGTCTAACGTGAAATACTACATAATTTTTTACCTTGTTACAGTATATTTGGAATAAATTTGAATACAATATGTTTTGTTTTGTGGCTTCCCTGTTATTGTACATTCAAAACGTCTAGTAATGGCATTAGATAGCAAATATCATCATACCAGATATTTTACAGTCAATACTTGTGCAGTGTATTGAAAAACATATACATGTCTTCAGTTATTAGCTCTTTACACTAATTGCAGAAATCTGGCAAATAATCTGACTAATTCAATACACTTTTAATTATATCAATGACAAGTCATGGGGTCATGAGAATGGCTCATCTATTCTTTGTGAGACAAGGGTGACCATATGTCCTCTTTTTCCTCGGTATTGCCTGGCTGGGATTTGTAAACCAAAAAAACATGTCCAGGTTTTGGCTTTTCTTGAGGATTGTAGAGAGCATGTAAACTGGTAAACAAAGCCATAATCCAGAAAATTTAGGCTATTTAGAAATCACAGCCAGGACATGTCCCAAAAAATAAATAAATAAATAAATAATACAATTTAAAAATTAAATAAAAAAAATAAAAATTGACTATATAGTCAGTCATATGTACTACAGAAAGATACAAAATGAGAGATTTTTTTTTTTTTAGCTAGCTTCTTGGGCTATGCAGGTGACTGTTGATTTGCATGCACATTGAATGACTGACTTACTAAAAAAGAGAGAAACAGACAGATAAAAATAGAGAAAAAAAGAAAGATAGAAAGATCTGCAGGCTCAGCAGAATGTGCCCGGCGGACTTTCTCTTCTCCGGCGTGCTTTCAGGCTTGACTGAGCGCTCAGCAGACCCCAGTGACCTGGTTAAATGTACCTGTGTATGGCCCCACATAAAACAACAGCCTGATTCTCTCAGGGCACAAATCTGACAATGCACCACATCTAACATCATAACACAGCCAGTGTGTGGTGACAGAACTGACACTATCTGCTCTAACAAGACCTTCATATCCTGTGTGCAGGAACTCTTCTGGTGAACCGCCCATACAGCAAACAGGGCTGAAGATATTTACATAGGATTACGTGAAGCATTTCACAGCATAGTTTTTCCATAAGAGGCAGGCTTTCTGTGACAGATGGACCGCACGGTCCGGGATCTGGATATGCTATTAAAAGCTTAATGATTACTACTAAAATCCAATCATAAGACATAATGAACCTATTATTTTATGTGGGGAGTTGTAAATAGGTGTGACTCCACAAAGAAATCCATCACGGTGGCCCACCGAGCAACTCAGAGAAGGCATATCATATTTAATAAGCAAATCAATAACATTCATTATGGACAGATCATCCCCATGAACAACAATATAACAGGATCGCATTTCCAGCACCGCAGCCTGCATTAAAGATAATGCAATTTACTGCAGTGTCAAAGAGCAAAGCTCTGGAAATGAGAGATTTTACCATAAACACATCCCTCCGACGACTAAGGCTGTTTTTCCCTGTATTTGAAGATTTAAAATTTTCTAACCCATTTTATTTTGCAGTTCAAACAAGACTAGCAATTTCTGAAAAGGAAATCTCTCGTTACTTTTCAAAGTACTCTCAAAGAATCTCTCGTTACTTTTCACATTCTCACAAGTTTATTTTATATGTCCGCTAACAATATTCAACACTCGATACACATGCAACATCACAGGAGAATTATGTGATTTATCTGAACCAACAAATGTGATTTGCATATCTCAGATTCATTTCATCCTTGGGAATCATATTTTGATAATAATTTTGGAATTAAATGACAGACTCCTTTGTCTTGCTAAGGCTAATAGTTAGCATTTTATGTGTTGTAAACATGTGTTCACCCTTTTCATTTAATTCGAAATTATAAATGTATGTATTAAGTTATATCTTGATTAGAACTGACATAGTGAAGTCACAAGTGTATTTATAGTATATTTACCTTGATTTTTTCTTCACAAATTACATGTCAAATGACACAACTGCCTCAAGTATGCTAACTTTTGGAAGAAAAAACTAGTTGAAATGACCGCACAATTGCCAGACAAATTTATAATAATACATTTTAACACATTATTTGCATGTTTAAAGGCTTTTTCACTCACAAAAACAAGAGAAGGCATGGTACAATGTTTCCAAGAAAGTTTTAATGTGACCTTGATGTGAAGAAACACAAGAAGAAGTGGCAACAAATAGGTCTGTGGTCACTAGGGGGCATATTTTACACATTTGCAAGAACACTTTCTCTTATTTCAAGTCACATGAAATGTTTCCACATGAAGTTGTCTCAATAAAGCTGTTTCTTTATTTTTCGTAAAAGTAGAGAAAACCTACCTTCGCAAACTTTTGCGTTCACTTGAGGTCTCACTCCGTGGCCCTAGATTCCCAAGACTCTGCCTAAAAATAGCCGGCGCTAGCTCATAAAGCATGTGTCCTTTTGACAGATGGATATTAAAACCATCCATGCTTTATGTAATGCCACATTAAGCATCTCTCATCACCCACAATGAAAGGATCTCCACATGTACTCCTCCAGCTTATAATTACCATTAGAATTATTCGTCTACCCCTCATCAGGTTCCAGACAACCTGTGGTTAGTCTGTACACTTTAGTGAAGAGAAACCGTGAAGGGTTCAATTACTCCTGAGTGCATTCTCTCTTCACTCGGACTGGTAATGCGTTCTAAAGCCAGGATGATTGGATTATTCTGCCTTACTAGATGCGCACAGATGCCGATCACTGTTTTTTTTTTTTTTTTTTTTAATGACAGGCTTTAGGACACGAGTGCAGTCATGGATCACGTATCTGACTGTCATGAACTTGAGCGAGAGCAATAATTGTGTCGAGTTAATTTGAGCTTGGTTTTCTAGAGTTACACACAGTGGTGTCAAAATTGTCCAGTTGTCCAGTGGTTCTCACCTTGGTTTGGGTTCAGGACCCAGATTTAACAATGGACAGCAGCACTAAAATTATATTAATTTAATATATTAAATATTTTATAAACATTTTAGCCTTATTTAAATGTAATATTTAATATACAATATTAAAATTAACTGATATATATATATATATATATATATATATCATAACTATTTTATGACTATGAAATTGTATAAATGAGATGCATATTTGCCAAAATATAAACTAGTTATGAATTTTCATGAGAGTGTGTTAAATATTTCTCACAAGATACACTATTCTGCAATTATTTACTCATCCATTTCACAAGGTTTCCATATTCAAATGTGAATTTTGGTGCTGTTTTCCATACAGTAAAATTACAATTCATAGTGGCATTTGTCAAGCTCAAAAAATATACATATTTATCTATTTATTATTATCTTATCTTTCCAGGTTTAAATCTCTGATTTTTACAGTACATATTCTGTTCCTTTGGACCTCATTTTATGTTTTCAGTGTGTGTATAAAAACATTTCAGTTATTTACAAAATTGGAGAAATCTTTTTTTCTTATCACATTATCAAATGCATGTGCATATTGTGCTTTAATAAAGTCTTTAATCACATAAATGTAACTTAAATCTGTAATGGACAGTCTAGCAATGCCTTTTGGGAAAATTTACTGCAGAATTGGTGGGTAGGGACTTCATTTACTGTAGTTTAGGAATCACCTTTACAAATACAGACCCTTTTTAGGATCCCTGCGGGATGCTTAATGTAAATGCCATTATGCATTATACAGGAAATCAACAACATTAAAGGCTGGAGTCTGTGGCGACCTGGTTGTTCACTCTCCCATTACGAGCTGCTGGGGTCTGGGCCATCTGTCAGTCTAACCAGAGATAGATTCAGAGAGTGAGTCTGTTCCACTTGGATGAACTCTCTGTAAAGCAATATTTCACGAGATACAACAAAAAAAATAGAGCCTCCACCTGGGATTTAACCTACAAGAGTAATAACATACTGTGTGCACTAGATCTAGCTCTGCTGTTGCTGCCATATTAACCTTTCCCTATACTACACTTACTAGGAACAAGGGGAAGAGTACTGCTATGTGTTTAGGTGTTTCATTTGGATATATTTACAGTGCTGGGTAGTAACTGATTAGAGTTACTTTTTGGTTACGTACTATTTACACAATGGTAGTAAATTAGTCATAATGTATTGATTCAACATAATTCTTTTCTTATATACATTTGGAAACTCTTTCAGATTCATGCATGGTACTGCACACACCAGCCACTCATCAGGTGACTATAATTACACAGAAAAAGGAGAGGCCACACAATTAGTTTAATTTGACATTTTTACGATTTAATTAATTAGCTTTTCTTCACCTGAAGACCCCCTGCAGTTCTTTCAGGACCCCTGTTTGGAAAACCTCGGCACTTCATGATATTGATAACAGAGAATGAAAAATATTTTCTTACAAGGTCAAAAGTAATCTAAAAGTAATCAAAACGTAGTCAGAATACATTACCTAATATGTGTAATTCAATAGATTATGTTACTAACTACAATTTCTGTCATGTAATCTGTATTTATTAATGGACTTTAATTTGAAAGTAGTATTCCCAGCACTTTATATTTAGGACTATACAGTATTTAGTAATACTAGATTAAATTTGATAAAAATAAAAATGCTAAAAGCTGAAAATACCTAATACTTAAAGAAAATTACATCTCAGTGCTCTTTGTTTTCAAGAAACCTTGTTTCATTTTACATCGTTTTCATTCAACATGTTTATATTTTACTTGTTTTGATTTCAGACTTTCACATGTGAGCACATTTTTTTACTAATGTGGTTACTAGGTCTTTCTTTGAAAATAAACAGCTTACAACACTTTGGCAAAAGTCTCTATTTGTGACCATGGCCCACAAAACCAGTCTTAAGTCGCTGGGGTATATTTGTAGCAATAGCCAAAAATACATTGTATGGGTCAAAATTATAGATTTTTATGTTATGCCAAAAATCATTAGGATATTAGGTAAAGATCATGTTCCATGGAGATATTTTGTAAATTTCCTACTGTAAATATATAAAAACTTCATTTTTGATTAGTAATGTGCATTGCTAAGAACTTCATTTGGACAACTGAGGCAAAACAGGCTATTTTTTTCAGTATTTCGATTTTTTTGCACCCTCAGATTCCAGATTTTCAAATAGTTGTATTTCGGCCAAATATTGTCTTATCCTAACAAAGCTTATTTATTCGGCTTTCAGATGATGTATACATCTCAATTCCGAAAAATTGACCCTTATGACTGGTTTTGTGGTCCAGGGTCACATTTCCTCTCCATTTAATTTCTCGACAACTAGGAGAAACAATTGTATGGAAGCCCGTTTCCGCCACTGAATAAAAAATTAAAAAAAGGTAACTGCGAAATTCTGACTTTTTTTCTCAGAATTGCATGATATAAACTCACAATTGTGAGTTAAATAGTCATAATTGTGAGATATAAACTCGCAATTCTGAGAAATAAAGTCAGAATTTCGCAGTTACCTTTTTTTATTTTTTATTCAGTGGCGGAAACGGGCTTCCATACAATTGTTTCTCCTAGTTGTCGAGAAATTAAATAGAGAGCAAATGTGACCATGAAATAAAATCATGACTGCGAGATTTAAATTCACAATTCTGACTTTATAACTCGGAATTGCAAGTTTATATCTCACAATTCTGAGAAAAAAAGTCAGAATTGCGAGATATAAACTCGCAATTGCAAGAAAAAAGTAACGAGTGTTTATCTCGCAATTCTGACTTTATAACTCGTAATTGTGAGTTTATATCTCATAATTCTGTGAAAAAAGTCAGAATTGTGAGATAAAAAAAAAAAAAAATCGCAATAACTTTTTTAAATTTTTTTTATTCAGTGGTGGAAACAGGCTTCCATACAATTGAGATATTTGAATGTCCTATTCAGTTTCGTTAAACTTGAGATGTTGTAAACACATTTCTATCATAACACTCCATTCTGGTATCCTGGCAAATGTAAGCATAGTTTGAGACAATGTTGAGATTACTTCTTAAAATCTTTAGGTAGCTCATATTACTACTTTTGCTTTTTTCAGGAGAACAATCTGAGAAGCAGGACATTTATTGTAGACAAAAGTCTCCAGTTGCTTTCCATTTAATCTCACTGCAATCTAGAAGAAACAATCGATATAAATTAAAGAGATATAATTTGTGTTTTTTTTTTTTTTTTTAAATAATTAAATACAAAGTTTGGTTGTGGTGGGTGGCATTATGCACAAATGAAACCGTTCTCTTCTATTTGATCATATTTTATTTTATTTTTTTATGTAAAGATAATCTACATCCCACGTTAGTGCAAATAACACCCGCCTAAACTCGTTTCTAACTCTGAACTACGGTATCCACACTCCTCCACACTTTGACTCAGTAAATTCTCAAAACACAAATAAATAAACAAGATACGAAAATGAAACACACCAAAAAAGTGGTACTGTAGCGTTGAAGTGCCATTTCCAGATGGCGAGCGCAACACTGACTGAACTACGGAGTGACTGAGGCATCATTAGGCATTTATGAGTGCATATAACCAGCTCATTTGTTTCTATTTCTGTCTGAGTGCAATGAGGCTCACGAAAATCAAATCAGTCTGATAATGGTGCTCATTATGCACAAACTTCATCTGTAGTTGCGCCGTTTGAGGTCTTGCCCCAAAACAGGCATTGTGTTGGTTTGAGTGACACATTAATTTGCGTCAAAGGGACTTGTGTCTTTACAATAAGTTTATGTTTTGTTTTTGTTTTTTTCTACTCTGCAACGGATATATATGGAAGGGCAAAGTGAATGTTTAGTTGTGTGATAAACAGATATGTGCAAACATATATGCAAGCATGTGTGGAGACTTGCAGAAGCACAAAGTCACAAAAAGTTGTGTTCATTAAGAAATTCCTGGCTCTTTAGCGAGGAGTGGGTGAGACCCGGACGATGAATCACTGGAGAACTCGAAAACGAGGCAGTGATTTTTAGCCGCCAACCAAAATACCACACCATATCCACGGCATCTGTTTTCCTCAGCTGACATTTAGATACAGCTATTAGTCAGCCATAGGGGTGTATGTGTCCACAGAGGCATCGATTTACTTATTTTTATTTATTTTCTGTTGTTACTGAATGGTCGGTTCTGTTAAAAACAAATTAAACCACATCTGACAACTGAAGGGCCTGCCATGACAATTCAACATAAATTCAAAAATGATTTTATGTTATTAATGCTGTTAAAACTGCACTAAAACTGTTTAGAATATTTCATCAGGCTGTAATATCATACAACCTGTATCAACTTACAACAGACAGTTAGGTCCTCGAATCTTTAGTTGGTGAGGATTTTTAGCGATTTTTCTCGAAAGTAGAGTCATTGATGCAATCATTTAACCAAATTGTTCAAAAAGAATGATTCATTCAGGAGCGAATCACCAAAAATCTACTGTATGCTTCTTGAAGTCATGTTGTGATTCTGCTGTGCAGATTATTTTTCGTTGGTGGAACAAAAACAGACAAAGTAGCTGGCAATATTGTATCTAAAATGTAAGTTGCTGAATGTTAACTGTGTTTATTTTACTGTTGTATAAAATTAATATCACACTCATTGTTTTTTTTTCAGCTGCTTATTGAGTAGAGTTCATTTTAAAACACTCGTAATCAGACTTCAGTTACATTTTTATTGCTTACATGATTACATATTATTCATACATTGGCAATAAATTATTCACAATTTATTGATTCTCCCTAATTCCTCTTTTTCATCTTTTAAACGTTCCTTTCTAAAATAGCCTACCGCTTATATACTTCCAGAAAGTCTTCCAGTTTTTTAGTAAGTGTTTTATTTTGATTGACGGTATTCTAAAATGATTTCTTTAAATTATATATTTTGATAATTTAATAAATGATTAGCTTTTCATTAAACTCAAAAAGCCCCTGCAGTTCATTTACAAACCCCAGTTACGAACTTATTAATAGTTAATAAGTTAGGTGTTATGTTTAGGTATTAGGTTGGGTTAAAAGATCTAGAACATGATCATGCAGAATAACACACTAATATGTGCCAAATCAGTACTAATAAACAGCCCAATATCCATGCCAGTAAGCAACTAGTTAATACTGAGAATTGGTTCTTAAAATAAAGTATCACCAAATACTTTTATCAGAAACTATTATGAGTGCAGTCTTCATCTCATATGAGAGTACGCCATTCAGATTCACAAAAACAGTTTATTTCGTCATGTGTAAAACTTACAGACCCAGTTGACTCTAGCATCAGTTTAACTAAAATGGCGGATGCAATGTGAGTGGGAGGAGCAAACTAAAGTTAAATTCAATTTGGAGTGTTGCCAATAAACATGGAGATGGAAAGCAGCGACTGCAACATTAATCTTCCCAGATCTCTTCAATATCATCTGGGATGATTTGAGGAGAATTTGTATTCTGCCTGGTTTGGTAACCTCTTGAAATTGTGCTGTTCTACCTCGCAGAGCATAGAGTGAATAGTATCATATTTCACGCTGTTTCAAACCATTAACCCGTCTGAGGCTTCACTCTTTCCAATTTCAAACAGGCTGCTATTGGAAAAGTACTTGAAGACCAAAAAAAGGATGTTTTGGTCCTTCAAACAACTGGCATCTCTCCTTTGCAGAAATGTTGGGGAGAATGACGGTGTGGTTGGGATTATGTATTCATGATGGTTAATGCCAAATGAAAAGCTTTCACATTTCCCTGACATTTTGAATAATTAGTGTTTTTTCCAAGCATCACTACTACTATTGCTTATACATACTGCTTATATTTTGAAAAACCTCTAATCCTAAGGTGCCAGGGACATGAATTATGCTTCAAATCGTGCAACCTGTTTGATAACCAATTTAATATTTTTTCTAAGCCAGCGACAAAACAAGGAAAAAAGATTCTGGGGGTGCTTTCACAACACTGTTTTCAACCAAATATGGAAAACTTTGAATGCATTTTGGCTGTTCATTTACACAACAACAGTGTTTGGGGAGCCTGCAAACACATTTTTGAAAACAATACCGTTAATGTCTCTGTGTAAACTATGAAAACGTGAATATGTAAAAACGGTCACGTTATGTGCATGTGTATTGCATGTTCGTTCTATAGGAATGTGCGGAAGCGCGTAGTGTTTCTTTATAGTGATAGCGCCATCTACTGGCCTGGCATGCACAATACATCATTTTTAGTTGTTTTTGTGGATCTGATCTTATTTATTTGTTTGTTTATTTATTTATTTTTTCAAAGTTCTAGTGACCACTTAGAAACACACTAACAACTGCCCGGGACACCCTAGCAACCACTTCACAACACCTTGGAGACCAACCTTGACATCTTAGCATCATGGCGGTGAGTTTATCATGAACAAGATCCACTCATGTTTTCTTCGGAATTTGTAAGAATCACGTTTGATAGTATCATCTGTCACGTCCAAATGTCGTCCAAGGTCACTGAGTAGGGATGGCTATATTTCAGCTATCAGCTAATTAGAACTCCAATGATCATCAGAGAGTAATGGAGTATAGAAAATGCCTACGTCAGAACACATTAGAGCCAGCAAGGACAGTTTTCAAACCACTGAGCCATCAGAGAGGACGAAAAAGATACATTTTAATGAGTAGCCAATTAGGAGTTCCAAAGAAACCCTAAAGAATAGATTGCGTTATTATAATTGTGACTTTTGTGTGTGTAAAAACAGTAAAAAAACAAAAAAACAAAACAAAAAAAAACAATGTTGCATTGCTGTACTTTCAATTATTAGATAAAGAAATTGCAATATATATATAATTATATCAAAACATATAATATATTATAATTTATAATGTAATTTGCAAGTGTTTGTCGTGCATTAAGAATGTGCAAATATGCAGTTATTAATACTTGTGCATATATTGCCTGTAGTAGTTAAAGTTTTCTTTGGATACTGGTCTTTACACAAGAACAACACCTTGTGTTAATGAAATAGTCATGAGAAGTTATTGCGTGACCATTTTGCAAATGCTATTTTTTGTTGCTCAGGCATGTCAAATTGCTTCTCTTTACGGGAAATTGTTTTTATAGTGCCATAATTACGTTGCTATTGCACATTCTCTGCTCACACAAACTGCACATCAGTTCCTTCTTTTTTATTATCTAATTTATGCATCTTGCAAACGTACAAGTCAATTTTTTTCCCCCTCCAAATAGCTTTCATTAACCTTCGGTACAGTAAACGTTTGATTGCAATATAGCGTTTCTCCATCAAAGGGATATTTTACTTTCCCTTTTTCCAATCGCACACTTCAAATAAACCATTAAACGCTATTTCACTTCAAAAGTGCAGTTTACATATGCTAATAGGGCACTTAATCAAAAAAAGCCACACGGGAAAATGCATCCCACTGATTTGATTGGTATGAGATATCGAGTGGCATTTGAAGAACGCCAAGACGTGACTGACTTCCCACAATGCTCACATGTTGCGGCTAATGTTGCTAATGTCTCGCAGAGGTACAAAGGGGTGAAATGGACACCTAACGGTGGTATGAGAAGTCAGATAGGAGCATCAGATGGTGGCTGGGGCGGTGAGGGTGAGGGCTTGTTTTTCTCAGAAAAAGATGTGGGTAATTTTTACACTGCAAGAAAAACATGTTGATACAAAATTAGCGAAATCAAAAGGAAATGGGCGGATCGGGGGGGAAGTCAGGAAGGTCACATTAACAGCTTGTTTTCTGAGTGGTGATTAAACTAAATCGCTCTGACACGTGGACCTCTGCTTTAATCATTCACATTTTAAGCAGTGTTAAGATGCTGATTTGGGAGTGGGGTTCTCACCTCTTAGCTCGTAAACCCTTGTTTGAAGTGTTCATGTTATGCCTTGTTTATCGGTGGAAAAAGAACAAATTTGTTGCAAACTCCCTTTTCTTTTCTTCCTCCCATCTTGCCTCGCATCTCTCTTGAAAGTTGTGGTCCATTAGACTTTGAATATGTTAATAGGCAATTAGTTCTCTATGAGCCACAACGATCTCTTAGTAGTATGTTTGGTTAAAGTCAAACCTATTTAAAGTTACTGGTCCTGTTGACAAAAGCCCTTTAAAGGGATATTTTACCTCAAAATTAAAAGTTGTTATCATTTACTCACCTGTCACTGTCATTCTAAAAAAGTCAACTCATATGACTTTAGGTTTATAATAAAGTCTCATTCAGAATGAGAGTTCGAACAGGGGATAAAACATCACAATAATCCTCAAGTAATTCACAAAACTCCAGTCGTTATCTGTAAAAAGGCTTCCTCCAATTAATCCACCGACATATTGTTTTGGACTGTTTTCGCTTGTAAACGGTATTTAATTTATGCATATTTCTTTTTTAATATACATTATTTTATCTATGCATTTTTTTTTTTTTTTGTATTTATTTTTTTTTTCCCACTGGAGAAAGCAATATTGTATGTATGCATGTATCTTTTATAAACTTATAATTAAATATAAATTATAATATAAATATAATCAATTATGTTTGTTATGAATTATGAATTATATATTTTAGATCTGTCCAGCTAATGCCTATGCATGTTTGAGAGCCAAAATAAATAAAATTAAATTAAATTAAATTAAATTAAATTAAATTAAATTAAATTAAATTAAATTAAATTAAATTAAATTAAATTAAATTAAATTAAATTAAATTAAATTAAATTATTTTAACTGAAAGGCAGGACATTTATTCAGGGTTTTTTTTTTATGTTATTTTTTATTTTTTTTAAATGATTGAATGAATGGTAAAATATATAACAAACAAAATAACAAAACCGGCATGTAAAAGTATTTTAAATCATAACACAGCAGCATCGGCATCATTGTTACTTCACAGATGTGATGAAATACAAATACAAAATCGAACATACATACATATACAGTATATATTTCAAATTCAATGACACTAACCTGACAAACTACCCAATACCTCATAAACATAAACAAAACTTTTAATAATATCTGAATAAGTGCTGATGAGTTTTGACTGCAGTGTGTATCAGATGGTCAGTGCATGGGCTGATGGTTTACAGCAGGGGTTCTCAACCTTTTGCAAGCTGGGCCCCCCCAAAGCTGGTTCAACACACACACACCACCCACACCACCTTGCATAGATAGATAGATAGATAGATAGATAGCCCTAGGCTATTATTTTTAGGCCCACATTATTATTATTATTATTATTATCATCAGTAGCGGTAGGTAGGCCTATTATCATTACTAGGCTATTGTTATAATTGGCAGTAGCACCAGACTTCTAATGTGAGCTTGCAGACATTATTATTATTATTATTATTATTATTATGAGTAGTAGTAGGCCTATCATTATTACTAGGCTATTGCTATATAATTATATGAGGTTACATGCTTTATTATTGTTGTTGTTGTTATTATTATTATCATCATCAGTATAGGCCTATTATCATTACTAATTGGGAATTGGCACCAGACCTCTGATGTTAATGTATGCTTTATTATTGTTATTATTACTAGGCCTAATAGTAGGCATCATCTGCATTTTTTACAGAAGCTCGCAGGTAGGTGATGTTAATGTGAGACCTGAGCCTGCTTTGCCTTGCAAAGATCCTCAATTCTTGGCTCAATGTTTGATAAACATAGCCTCAAATCATCCTCGATTTGTGCACGATTGCGGTATTTCCTTTTGAGTGCAGTCATTTTTGAGAATCCTGCCTCACACAAATATGTCGACGCGAAAGGAAGGAGAATCTTCAAGGCGACGTTACAGAGTTCAGGATATTCCTGCATCAATGCTGCCCAGAATGACGAAAGAGGGCAGGAGCTAAAGCAGAGGTGGGCAAACTACACATCCGGCCCGCCGGGAGATTTCATCCGGCCCGTGAGGCAGTTGGTCCAAAATAGTTAATTTGATGCAATGTCAGGGGGAAACGTGATTTCTACCGAGGGGAACGCTAGAGCCCTGCATTCCCTGGGCTTCGATCGGGCCAATTTTCACGGCATAGTTCAGACGCGGGCCGGGCCTGTTTTAGGCTTCTCTTTATTTTTATATTTTAGACATCCATCAATTAGTGATGAAAAAAATTGCCGCGCTGGTGGAAACAACACGAGACCGTGCCGTGACTGTGAAGAGCGACTCGACGGTGTTTAGAGTCCCGCAGCAGCAGCGCGCGCGCCGTCAGCGCAGCTGAAGAGTTCTGCTTCAAATACAGGCAATAGGCTGAAGCTTGCTGCAAAGCCCCAGCAAACGTAATTACCATGAATGTGTCCGGGGGAAATAGTAAGGAGATATTTGAATGATTTACTAATAAACTAGTGTTTTCTGTGTCAGTGTCGCAAAGATGACGATGATGAACCTGACTCGCCGTCTCCTCATTAGACGCGCCTTTAGAGAGAAGTGCATCTTCACTGATTATAATGAAAGAGTTTTTGTTATCGATTTGATTTATTTCGTTAAGTGGTAATTTAAAGATTTCTATAGATATATTTATCATGTCTGTGAGGCATGTATTCGCTGACTTTCGGTTCATTTTTGTGAAGCGCTCCTGTTCAAGGCGAGACGGCACATCATTGTTTTATTTATTTTATAAAAAGTTTTTTTTAATATTGTGAGTGCACACAAATAAAAGTAGACCCTTTACAATTCCGAATGATGTATTACTCTTACCTTTATGAGCAAAAATTACGGCGTAAGTTGTTTTCATTGAAAACAATGCAATTGATTGCGCTGGCGCCTCCATGTCCTGCGCTTTAGCTTCGACTCTCCGCACAAACTACTGGATGCGGCGCACATTTATCTAGGTTTAACGTTTAAACATTGTTATATGCTTGAACTGTTTTAGTATATCTATAGATCGCATTTTAGGCAAGTCGTGATGATTTGAGAAGGCTAAACTGATCAAACATGGCTATGATCATCAGCCTGCAGGTCTGCCGCTGGCTGCTTGGTCGTTACTTTAAGAAAGAATAAACTTATCTAACGAACAAAAAAATGCTCCAAACGTTTTTCTAAATTAACTTAATAAAAAAACGAAACGAAATTTCGAAAATTCGCCATTACATACAAAACTGAACTATTTTAATAGCTGAAACAGTATAACGCTATCGCGACCGAGGGGGATTCTACCGGATCTGTACGGAGGGGGACAACAACCCACTTTCCAGGAGAAGAAATGCCAGTGTTGCCTCCTGCTCAGGGCACTGTAATACCACGCCGCTAGTTTCAGTTTTGATTTAAATATTTAGTCTGGGCGTTTATAATAAATGTTTATAGTGAATGCCACTGTAATTTTTGTTTGTTTTTTTACTTATTTTCATTCCGTTTTCTGTTATTAACACTGCTAAATTTACAGGATTTTTCGCATCCGTAGCAAATATTTTGAGGGGTGTTTTTGACAATTGAGAGCCACCAAATGACGAATATGAAAAAACGAATATGACAGTTTCGGACTCAGTCAGGGTGCAAGGACCTTAAACTTTTGAGGCTCGCGCAGCTTCTCGAGGAGAAATCAAACAAATGAGCGCCGTTTTCTGAAGTCTGTGAGCGCAGCACACACAAATAAAATAAATTGACATACTGCAGTTAAATTTCAAAATGTGGTGTTTTTATATTTATAACATTTGAATACAGTTCAGCAACATACATCACACGACCTGACGACCAAGAGAGCTGACAATTGACCATCACTAAATTTACCATCCCCTCACGATTGAAAATGTGATTTCATATGACAGTTCAACAAACAAGTTAATAATATTAAGTCCCGTACATTTTAGACGAAATAATGACTGTTTTTGTTTATTTTAGCAGCGAAAATAGATCCGATGAATCCAAACAAAGATCACAGCATAGCGCATCTCACAGCAACACTCAATCGTGTTTTGAATGATTCAGTGTTTTGAACGAATCGGTTGAGTCAAAGATTCAATGACCCATGCACAAACATCTGTCTCATTCTTGATGAATCGGCCGTTTGAACGAATCGTTTGAATGAACGACTCAATGACTCGCTTAATAAAACCGCTTATCACCTGCATTTGCGCTCACTATCGACAAACCAATCAAATTTGTTCAAAACTCTTTTTTAAATCAGTCCAAACACATTTTAATTTTTATTCAGGAGTTATGTATATACAAAACTATAACTTTTTATGACAGTAGTTATAGTTTTTATATAAGTTATAGGTTTTTTTTTTTTCCTCCCATCCTGTAGCCTACTCGCGCCCCCCCGGGAGAGTGTCCGCGCCCCACCGGTTGAGAACCACTGGTTTACAGAATGTTGGTTCACCAAAACAGACGGAAATATATTTTTAGAAGCATTCACAGCAAATCAGATTTTTAAAGTGCAGTGCTAATGCTGATGACATGTCACATATTGATCTGCCTCAAACTTTGCAGCTGGCTTTCTAAGTGATGATTAGTTGACAAGTCAAAGAAGCTCTTAAAAGCCCTTCACAGTGCACTCATTTTGGGCGGTTAGCACACATTGGTCTGGATGATTGAAAAAACACACACAAAAGGAGACAGATTATAATGACTTAGTTTTGATACACTTATCACGTACAATCACTTAATTACTTTGTAATATAAGGTCTTGATTAGGACAGCAGTGACTGATATATAGAAGCCATTTTGCCTTATCATTAGTGGGATTTCCGACTAATTATAATTTGTAATTAATGCAAGGACAATCTGATTTGCTCTGATTATGTGAGTGATTACACATTTCAGATCTGCATACTGCCAGAGATGCTTTAAATACTGAAAATGCCATCACTAATAATAATAATGGCTGCATCCACACAAGTGGGTAAAAAGATACTCAGGAATGATCAAATGTAATAAAAATAATAACACAACATTGTCTTTAAAAAAAGCGAGAGAGAGTGAGAGAAGTTTTACTTTTAAATGCAACAGTAGACCATAATTATCGTTTTATATTATTTGCAAAAATCAGTTTCAGTCGATATACTCAAAGTATAGTTTTGGTATAATATTTCATCTTTTTTATTATTATTTCTTAGTAAAATAATAACAAAAACAAAATAAATTATTATTATTATTATTATTATTATCCCATCAAATCAAAGTAATTTGACCTTTTTTTGGACAAGACAAGGTAAGTTAATGTTGGCTGCTCCACAAAAACATAAATATAATTATGCATTGCAGGTCGAAATAAATAAATAAATAAATATTATATTATATTAAAGTAGTATTAAAGGTGTAAGGAATATGTTATATATGTTATTACTTATTACCTACAAAATATATATATATTATGATGGAAAAAAAATAAATAGTATGATGGAAGAATTCAAAACAATAAGAATCCAATATGAAATAAATAATATAGGCAAGCACTGCAATATTTGAAGTACTACAGTATATTATATCCATGGTCTAATATTTACGGACTGTATTTTTACATTTTCTTTAGAAAATTGCTTGCATAGAAAATATGCCGCTACAGTTTTAGGGCGTTATATCTTTATATGGCTACATTTTAAAGGTTTATTTTATTTGTCACAAGCTGCTAGAGTTTCTACAACACTTCTAGGGCTGGTGGTGATTTCCAAATGCACAAGTCATGTCCACTTTTCACATCACACATCACGATCGACTGACCTCGATCGTATGAAGGTTACAGCAATATGCCCTTCTTGACAATCCAGCACTGCTTTATGAACCTAGAAAACAAATGTGAAGCATGTGGAACTGATACGGCACTGACAAATCCTCTTTTCCTGTGAACCTGGACTGTTTGCTCCTTGTCTCTCAGCGGTAATTGCACATGTCAGTGTGTAGCGTCTACAGCGTCCGCTCATAGCGTTTGAGATGTTGATTAGAGATTCTCGCATGCCCTCTCCTCTGATTTAATGTTACTCAGTTGAAGAATGAAGATAATTTTCTCTAATGCCACATGTTAAGATAATTGCACTGTAATTGCCTTATCAAGGTGTCATAGAGGAGAGGGATGCAAAAAATAGAAGCTGCCAGGGGTTCTGCCCAGGATCAGCCGGCAGCGACTGTCATCATTACCACAATTCAATGGCACTTTTTACCGAATGTAAGGAAAATGTGTGAGCTGTTGTTTTACCTATCTAAAAAAAAGTCGATTCCCAGGAGCATGTGTAGAAATTACCATGCTTTCATTGAAGTCTGATCAATACTTTGATACTGATGTTGATTTGAGAGGGTGAATCTGCATAAAATCAATATAAATATCAAGTGTTTTTAAATAATGATTTTCATTTACATAAAAATGAATGGGTAGCATGAGTGTAAAAATTTAACAATAGCAACATGTGATATTTATTACAGTTTGATATACAACTTAGATGATAGAAGACATTGTGTTTCTAAATTTGTAAATTCAAAACAATGAGGTCTGATGGTTTGCAGTCCTATTTATATTAATGCTGTTAATTATGTTAATAAAACTTCAATAATCACGAAATATTTAGTTTTAAAGAGGCTTTGATGTTGGTGAATATTTTTTGACAACACTAATCTGCATATGCATGCCAGATAAGGGTGAAATCTAATGCATTGGCGGGTCATTAGTATCTTTACCAAACATTAGTTATAATTTTTCTTTGCATGGGAATGGCAAGCAAAGCTGGGGACAATTGTAATATGTTATTGATTCCATTATATTGTCATCTGAAACTACATATTCCCTGACTCCAGGTTGCTGTAAAACTGAGTAAAAAATAATTACTGAGACATTTCATAATGGAGAAATAATTTGATATGCTCTTCATAATTTAGGAAGGTATTGAGCAGTTTGGTTTCCTGCAGGGTTTAATATTGAAACGGGTAGGCTGCATGTTTATAATCATCTTATGCACTACAGATCAGTGCACATGTTCATACATTTTAGAATTTACTGTTTTGTGTTTAATATTAATATTTCAATTCTAGAATATGAAAAACTGATAATTATATTGATGTGTTTGGATTTTAGTGGGTTTCACATTAAAAGCACAATGCAAGTATAACACCATCTCCAAATTATTTACCATATAATATTATCATATTTGTCCATATCATATTATAATTAATTATTGCAAATTATTAAACTAAACCATTCGAATCATAAAAAGTCACACCGACATGGCTGAAATGGCGGTAAACAGGCTGGGGGTGTGAAACACTGTTGCGGTAATGACACCGCATACCCACAGTGCTCTGATTAATAAGTGATCTCACACAAAGAGGCCTGATTGCTGCACTGTTTCTCACAGAGAAGGACAAAAGAGATTAAAAAAATAATAATAAAAATCCAAGGTTAACTTGACATATAATGTTTGTGAGTTTGGCACAGACAAATTCCAGACAAATATCATAATCCAACTTTTTGATTTAGTAGCAAGACATCTACATTTTGCCTTTGTCGAATTTTAGACAATATTTTAAACTAATAGACTAATAAAGAAATAGTACACCCAAAAATTTTCCTAAAATGTATTCACACTTGTATTCACAAAGATGTAGATGAGTTTGTTTCTTCATCAGAACAGATTTGGAGAAATGTTGCATTATATCACTTGCTCACCAATGGAGTCTCTGCAGTGGATGGGTGACGTCAGAATGAGAGTCCAAACAGCTGATACAAACATCACAATAATCTACAAGTAATTCACACACCACTCCAGTCCATCAATTAATGTATTGTGAAGTCAAAAGCTGCATGTTGGTAATAAACCAACATTCCTTATTGAAACATTATGGTCACACTTTATTTTAAGGTCCAATTCTCACTATTAACAAACCATTAACTATGGCTTTTGCCTCAATAAACCCCTAATTTGCTGCTTATTAATAGTTAGTAAGGTAGTTGTTAAGTTTAGGTATTGGGTAGAATTAGGGATGTAGAATGTGGTCATACAGAATATGTGCTTTATAAGATCTAATAAACAGCAAATATGTTAATAATAGGCATGCTAAGAGAATTATTCCCTATACTAAAGTGTTACCAACATTATACACTTTAAACTGTTGATTCTGGCCAAAATATGAGTCCATAATACATAACTCTTCCTCCAGTGAAAAAGTCCATTCCTTGTTCTTTCGCATTAAAATCCACCCACATATTTGTTTAGAACTTTTTTAGCCTGTAAACGGTGCTTAATCTGTGCATATTTCTCTCCTGATTCATACAAAATGAGTTTTTTCACTGGAGAAAGCAATGTTATTTATGGATAGAGGACTCGTATTTAGCTGGAAGCAATGATTTGAAGTTAAAAACATCTTGATGAATTTGCATTTCACTTTTCAAGACGTTAACTGATGGACTGGAGTGGTGTGGATTACTTGTGGATTATTGTGATGTTTTTATCAGCTGTTTGGACTCTCATTCTGACGGCACCCCTTCACTGCAGAGGATCCATTGGCAAGCAAGTGATGTAAATTTCTCCAAATATGTTCTGATGAAGAAACAAACTCTTCTACTGGTTGGCTGAGGGTGAGAAAAGAAAAAAAAGTGAGTGAACTATTCCTTTAAATTTAATTTAAATTAATAGTTTAATCAAATCATTTGCCCTAAGTATAGCAGAATTGTCTTGATATATCCATTTAAACACAGGCCACAGTGTTGTCCTTTTTCATAGTTCATGCACATAAAAGTGAGTCAGCTTTAAATGGTGAAGTGCAGTTGTACTCAGTAACATGTCAAATACAATAACTCTTCAGGCCCGAGCCAATGAGTGTTCAAAGAGAATGAAGGACTTGCTTCCTCTTGTGAATGACTAATTTTTTGTAGATTTGTTCAGCAGTGAGTACCGTGGGTGGATTATGGGAATATGAAACCATTGAAGGAATACCCTGACAATAGTTTCTAAGGTTATACAGCCGGTGCTCTGGGCGAGTTCTTGCGTTTTCTCTGTTGCTGTTTGTTTTTAGGACACCCTGTCAATTCCATCACAGCACGGAAACGAAAATCTGAAAGGACGCTTGCAGTGAGCGATGTGACATCGCCGTTTCTGATGGTGGCAAAACAAAGACACATTTGACTTGTCAGTTTGCACCTCTTTAAGGAGTCTATGCACCTAAATCACTCTCTGTCATAAATAACCAGCTCTTAATGGAGTAATTTACACACGACCCTTATCGACAGAACTTTTATCCTTCGGCAAATGTCAGGCATTTACCGAATCAATGGCATGAGTTATGAAAAGGGACGGAAAGCCTTGTCTCCCCTCTCTTCTCAATAACAAAAGCAGAAGCGCATTAAAAACCAGCATTGATGACTTGTCGTGAGTTGCAGCCAATGATCTCTCGCTGCACAAGTTAAAATTAAAAGGCTGTTAGGGGGAAAATTGTTTTCTCTGGTCATCAGTCACCTCCTGAAAGGCCTTTTACGGAGTGATTAATTAAAGGCTTGAGGAGAGGAAGAGAGGGGGCGGAGCGGTTTGATCAAATATCCGGCTGCTTCACGAGTTAATACTCCTCAGCTTCCCTTGACTAAGTGTTATTGCAGCAGTTCATAATTTCGTCTTGGAAATGGGCGAGAGAGGATCTTCCTTATAGTAATTGAGTATTGATTTGAAAATAAATAGCAGCTCAACTCCTACCCAACTGACAGGCTGTCCCTTGGATGCAATCGACAATAAATGGGCCCCCGGGTTCATAGGAAAGTTATGGATCACGCTGATACAGTCAAGTGCAGTGTTCTGCTGCAATCTTTCCTCCGATATATATCGGATTTTAGATAAGCCATTTATGAAGCTTGTCATCTAAAACCTATCGTTAGGTCCAGATGGAGTCTGTAGATTTTTTTTTTCTTCAAAAATCTGTGGAATGGATTTAAAAATGATACAATGTGACCAGAAAACATTAAAGCATCACCAAATTTAACAAAATATTTTATCGGGTGAAAACACATTAGTATGTATTCTAGTGTTAGACTAATATATTGGCTGGTATTTAGCATTTTTTAATAACCGGCATTGCTAAGTTTTTATGTTTAGTCAGTGAGTGTCAGAAGCAGAACTTTTATTTTGACAGCACTAAGATCAATGTATCGTGATGGCGCCGCTGATGGCTGCCTCCGTGGCGTGCTCCGCAGTTGTTTTTATGTTTTTGTTAGTTTGTCCTGTCTTTAGTTATATACATGCAATCAGTTTTTTCCAGAGACGAATTGCTGGACATTCTGCATTACACACCAACCGATATTTCACCGGTTTTTGATTATTCTGATGTTTTGCTGGACATTGTAGTTGACGGAGCAGAGGCGCTGATCAAACGCTTCAGGACGCGCACACGGGGGAAACAAGCTGGCGCGCTCGTGAAGCTCAGACAGCGCGGATTTCGAACAGCACTGCCTAGCATCCATCAGACAAATCTCCGCTATCTACCCAACAAAACGAACTCCTTCTGCTCTCCCGAATAAACAAGGATTTTTCACATTCTGCTGCTCTGTGTTTCACGCAAGCTGGCTGAATGACGCCATTCCGGACAGCGCGCTTCATCTGCCGAGCTTTCAGCTGTTCAGAGCAGATCGCGTCAAAGAATCAATGGGGAAATCGCGTGGCGGTGTGACATGCCTTTACATCAGTGCGAGGTAGTGTACAGATATAATTGTGTTAAAGAAGATGTCCTGTCCCTATCTAGAAGCGCTCTTCATTAACTGTAAGCCGGTCTATTCGCCGCAAGAGTTTTTGTTCGTTCATTCTCGTGAGTGTTTACATTCCACCGCAAGTGCACGTGAGCCTGGTTTTACAAAAACTCGCTGATCAGATCACTGAGACAGAACAAGAATTACCGGGACTCTGTTTTAATCATTCTCGTGGACTTTAATAAAGCAAATCTCTCCGGTGAACTGCCAAAATACAGACAGCATGTTACATGTCCCACCAGAGACAGTAATATATTGGATCACTGTTACACCACAATAAAGGACGCATATCACTCTGTCCCACGGGAAGCTTTGGGGCTCTCTGATCACTGTTTGGTTCATCTTATACCGACCTACAGGCAGAAACTGAAATCAGCTAAACCTGTATTAAGGACTGTAAAGAGATGGACGAATGAAACAGAGCGGGTTTTCAAGCCTGTTTCGACCTCACTGACTGGAGTGTTTTTGAAGCTGTTGCAAATGATCTGGACGACATCTTAACATCTTATATCAGTTTCTGTGAAGATATGTGCATTCCTACCAGGACTCATCTAACTTACAACAACGACAAACCGTGGTTCACTGCAAAACGCAGACAGCTCCGTCAGGCCAAAGAAGATGCTTACAGGAAGAGGGTCAGAGTCTTGTATAAACAGGCCAAATGATCACTGGAAAAGGAGATCAGAGTGGCAAAGAGGAATTATTCTGAAAAACTAAGGATTCAGTTCTCTTCCAGTGACTCAGCATCAGTGTGGAAAGGTCTGAAAGAGATCACCAACTACAAGACTCCATCCCCAAGCACTGTGAAGAATCAACAACTGGCAGACGATCTGAACGAGTTCTGTTGCAGGTTTGAAAAAACACCTCACACCTGCTCTGCACTTCAGATCGGCGAAGACGATGTGTGCCAGGTCTTCCAGAAGCAGAAGAGAAAGAAAGCACCAGGCCCAGATTGTGTTACACCAGTCTGTCTGAAATTCTGTGCTGACCAGCTGGCCCCCATATCCACACAGATCTTCAACAGATCACTGGAACAGTGTGAAGTCCCTTCATGCTTTAAACGCTCCACCATCATCCCCATCCCAAAGAAATTCAAAATTGCAGGACTAAATGACTACAGGCCTTGCTGGATCCTCTTCAGTTTGCCTACAGAGCAAACAGGTCTGTGGATGATGCAGTCAACGTGGGATTGCATTATGTTCTGCAACACCTAGACAGACCTGGGACTTATGTGAAGATTATGTTTGTGGGCTTCAGCTCGGCTTTTAACACTATCATCCCAAACCTCCTCATGCCCAAACTAACTCAGCTCTCTGTGTCCACAGACAGAAGCTGGAAAAGCTGGGAAAATTCTTATCCAGCACCCGTACGATCAGCACTGGAGCTCCTCAGGGCTGTGTTCTCTCCCCACTGCTCTTCTCCCTCTACACGAACGACTGCACTTCAAAGGACCCCTTTGTCAAGCTCCTGAAGTTTGCAGACGACACCACCGCCATCGGCCTCATTCAGGATGGTGACGAGTCTGCTTACAGACAGTAGGTTAAAGAGATGGCTGTCTGGTGCAGTCTTAACAACCAGGAGCTTAACACGCTAAAAACTGTGGAGATGACCATGGACTTCAGGAGAAACCCCCCTGCACTCCCCCCACTCACCATCATGGACAGCACTGTACCGACAGTGGAGTCATTCAGATTCCTGGGTACCACTATCTCCCAGGTCCTGAAGTGGGACATTCACATAGACTCCATTGTTAAAAAGGCCCAGCAGAGGTTGTACTTCCTTCGCCAGCTGAGGAAGTTCAACCTGCCACAGGAGCTGTTGAAACAGTTCTACTCCGCCATCATTGAATCCGTCCTCTGCACTTCTGTAACTGTCTGGTTCAGCTCAGCTACCAAATGTGACCTCAGAAGACTACAGAGGGTAGTCCGGACTGCTGAGCGAATCATTGGTACAACCCTCCTCACTCTCCAAGAACTGTACTCATCCAGAGTGAGCAAAAGGGCTGGCAAAATCATTCTGGACCCCTCACATCCATGAGCTCTGAGCACCAGAACGGCCAGGCACAGGAACAGTTTCTTCCCTCAGGCAATCCATCTCATGAACACTTGACAAAAAACATGGAACACTCAACACTATTTATACACTTATTTATCTAACATACATACTTAGTTTACACTTCAAATGTGCACATAATATACCTGTACATACAAAATTGTCTGTTGTAATATACCTGTACATACAATTGTATTTTTGTATATTGTTATTCACTGTTTACTTGTTCTATTTTTATTCTTTTATTATCTGTGTTTTTGTCCTGTCAATGTCATTCTGTTGCACTGCAGAAGCTTCTGTCACGAAAACAAATTCCTCATGTGTAAACATACCTGGCAATAAAGCTCATTCTTCTGATTCTGATTCTAAGGGGCCATTCACACAGAACGTGTCTTTGCGTCCAAAAAACGCAAGATGCAGCACTCATGGTTTTAAAAAAAGTGCAGCGTAGAACGTGAGGGTCTCGAGACGTGCTTTTGAGACGTGATGCAATAACAACCATAGACATATACATACAGTATCATATACATAGATGTATATACATATCTATGATAACGACAATAAAACAGTTGTCATGCCAACTTGCTACTGTAAACAGAAGCTCGCAACGCTTGCCCCACCTCCGAGTTCTTCTGATTGGCCCACTGCTTTGGAACTGACATTGATGAGCGGCGCTGCGTGTAAAAGTTGAAATTATTTTAACTTGACACGGTGTCTTAAAAATGTGGCGCTCATGTGCGAGGCGCTGCAAAAGACGCGAGACACAAGCGTAACGGTCATGCACGTCCATCAAGCACGTGTTTACATAGAAAAACAATGGAAAAATAGTGCATTGGAATGGAAAAACACGTTCTGTGTGAATGGCCCCTAAGAATGTCGGTGTTCCTTCCTTTTTATTCTTTTTTAAATCTAAAGTTATTTGTGAATGCAATCCACCTTATTCTTCACATAAAAATGGGCACGGCCATTTGTAAATTTTAAGGGTCTTGCTTCCGGTCTCATTTGCTTCCAGCTACTTTTAGATGTACAAAACTTAATTTGTTAAATGTATCTGAACACAATCCTTTGCACAAAAAGTATGCGTTGCATTCTTATCTCTGCCACTAGGGGCAATGTAGCGGATATTAGCAGAAACTGTCTTCTTCTAAGGTCACTTATTGTTTCAAGTCAACTACTGTCAAATCAAAATAACCTTGCTGGAAAAGTTAGATAAAGGTAACTAAAATTTGAAATGTTTATAGTTACCTAAATAAAAACACATCTCATATAATGTCACAGGTAGATGGTAGATGTTATAATTGCACCATGGTGTGGACCAAATACAAGATATTCAAGAGTACATTTATATTGTAGATGCTTCGCCAGTGATCAGTTTTTGATGAATTCTTAATAGCATGAAACAGACATAAACTTATACAGTAGAGGAATATTAGGGATTTAACAGCTAAAAACTTATCATGAAGAAAATATGGCAGCTTCCAGGTTGTGCACTTCCCTGCATGAACTTGTCAAATGAGCAAATCTCATTGAGATGAGCAGGAATGCTAATAAATAGCTTTCTCCAATATAGAAGATCATCTTTTGTCCCCACAGACACAAGCAATATAGATGTTTGCAATGTGTTTGCATCTGCGTACTTAAATAGAAAGTGCATCTGGCCTTAGCTTTCTCTTTTTATCTGTGTAAATGTATGCTTTTTGTCCTCATGAGAATGATTTCTTTTTTTAAAGACGCAGTCATAACGAGAGTAATATGTGTAGTCCTAATGAACCATGAATGTTGATGGAAAAAGAATCCGAAACATTTTGGCTGCTAGTTTAGCTCTTACATTTGTAATCACCCAAGACTTTCAGCCACTGAGCCACTGATTAAGACACACACACACACACACACACACACACACATGCTAAAAAGACCCTCGGTAACTGAGGGAGGTTGATCGCCGCAGAGCTGGAGCTCTAACGCTAATGCCGTTCTCACTGTTAACCTTTGAGTAATCACTGTTGAACTAGCATGAGCCGCACTCACATTACCGCATGCCCACGCTCGCCATTAGCGCCGGACAAATGTGCTATTCATTTTCATTAGTGCCAGCTTCACTTCTGATTCCTAGGCAGCAGCTTTGCAGAGTGGGTGGTTGAGGAGCGAAGGAGAGAGAGAGAGGGAGAGGGAGAGAGAGAGATATTCCCTCTCTGTGACCTCAGGAGCGCCAGGTCAGACAAAAATCTTCACTAAAAAGGACACTACATAGGCTATTTTCAGCTTATCATTTACACCATTCATGTATTTTTAAAATAAATTCAACCGTTATTGAGACATTTAGTGAAATTCTAAAAATCTGTTCCATGTCATATCTCTCAAACTGATATGCAGATTAAAAAAAAATAAAAAATGGAAATAAAGCAAATGTAACAGTATACATTCATGAAACATAACATATGTAACACATCATAACATATATACATATATAAAATAATTTGGATTTTTTACATTGCATAAAATATAAATCTCTTGGTCTCTACACACACACATATCAATATTATTTGAACAAAAATACAGTAAAAACGTAATGTTGTAAAATATTATTGCTATTTATAGCTGTTTTATAATTTAATATATTTTAAAATGTAATTTATGTCTGTGAAGCAAAGATGAATTGTCAGCATCATTATTCCAGGCTTCGGTGTCACATGATCCTTTAGAAATCATCCTAATATGCTGATTTGCTGCGCAAGAAACATTTCTGATTATTATCAATGTTGAACACAGTTGTACTACTATTACTACTACTAATAACAATTTATATTGTTTTACTTTTATTATTTTTATAACATTATTGTTATTACATGTGTGTGTGGTTGGTATATACATATACTGTATGTACATATACTGTATATTTATAATATGTACTATATATAAATACTAGGGGTGTAACCATACGCGTATTCGTATTGAACCGTTCGGTACGAGGCTTTCTTTTCGGTACGCATTACAAACCGAACGATTCGTTGGACTAATCCTATTACTTTTGGAAAATAAAAGCTTAAAGTGTGTGAAATATCAGTGCCACTGCACTCAACAAGGCAGCCTAAACAACGTAACAGGCAACGTGCTGTCTCCCAGTGATAACCTCCCCTTGCTGGGGTGCGCCGAAAGACGATGATCTTGTATCGACGATAGAGATATTGATTATTGGCAATCTTAAGAAAATTTGGTATTTCCAATTAATGTAGGCCTGTTACATTGTTTTATTCTATTAGGCCTATTATTATTATGAAGTTACTTTTATTATTAAATTAAAAGTACAAATAATTTGCACCGCAATAATTAACGCATAACTGACGCGCTGCGAGGATAAGATTAGGCTATATTTACTCCTCAATTAAAATGTTTTTAAAAAAGGTCTTTTAAAACAAGTGTATTAGGCTATAGGCTACCTACAATGAATTATAGTCCTATAATTAAAATATTAACACTGCAGTCATCAATAAAAATCAATGAAATAAAAAGCTTTTATTTCAAGCACCGACTTTCAAAAACAACCTGTTTAACACGAAATATGTTTCTTATTTATTATTATTTATTTTATATATATATATATATATATATATATATATATATATATATATATTTTTTTTTTTCAGTATGTATGGGCCACAAGAGAAATATAAAGTAAATAAATGAAAACAGCTATAGGATATACCGTTATCAGCATGTTGAAGTAGATTCGTCTCTCTTCGTCTCTGAGAGAATATGCGGCGTCAGATGCCGAAAGCTCCGTCGGTAATACTTTATTTTAAGGTGTCATAATACAGAGTAATTACCTAATTAAGTACTTAGTAGCCCTTGTACTTACATTAAATAAAATATACTTACCATGTAACTAAGTTATGGAACAGCCTGTACTTAGTTTGTAATTATATAGATGTAATAGGCAGCTACTGTTACACATCTGTTACACAGCTACTTGTACACTTAAGTACAATCTTGATACACTTTATTTTAAGTAGCTAATGTCTGTGTAATATCATATAATTGTAATGTAATTAGAAATGTATTACAGGTATTTAAGCTGTGTACTGGTGGGTTAAATCAAACTAAGGTGCCGCTGGATAAGGTGTACAGTATAGATACACATGAAGTACACTTAAGTATAATCAGAGGTGGGTAGAGTACCCAAAAACTGTACTCAAGTAAAAGTAAAAGTACTTGAAGAAATATTTACTCAAGTAAAAGTAAAAGTAATAGTCTGAATAGTTACTTGAGTAAGAGTAAAAAAGTACCGGATAAAAAAACTACTCAAGTAGTTAGTTACTAGTTACTTTGGATCATATACTGAATATAGTCTATTTTTATCTATAGATATTTAGATTAAATTTATATATACATATACTGTGTATATATATATATATATATATATATATATATATATATATATACACACACACACACATATTCTATTAATAAAAGAATCCTGAACAAAATCACAGGTTCCAAAAAATATTAAGCAGCAAATCTGTTCCCTGTTGAAAAAAACAGCATATGCTGGTAAGATATGTTTTGAAGCATGGGATGCTGGTTTGAGCTGATTTAAGCTGGTCCTTTGCTGGTTTATGCTGGTCCGACCAGCTAAAACATACCTAATCAGTATATCCTGGTTTTTTCAACAACACTGGTAATAAATCAATATATTTGAATGATTTCTGAAGGATCATACAACTCTAAAAACTGGAGTAACAGCTGATAAAAATTCTGTTTTGCATCACTGAATTAAATTAAATTATAGTTTAAAGTATATTAATTATGTATTATAAATATATATATATGTACGTATATAACCTCTGACACGGAGAAGAGTGAAAACTCCTCACATGACCGCTACAGAACATCTGAACATCACGAAACAAATGCACATTGACGGATCTTCTTCCGTCTGTTCTGCAAAATGTAAACAAATGTAGCCTTTATTTCTGCAAGCGTAAATATTGTGAAAATATCAATATTAATTGTGTCTAGGCAAAGGCATTCCTCCTGGAACTAACGTGGGTTTGGCGGGTGTTTATTTCATACTCTGTGACCGCTTATTTAATGAATAAATTATACATAGTATTTAATGTGTAAGGTACATACTCTAATGTCATAGTGGTGTCGTGTATTGTAATCGAATCTATACCTGTGGAACCGGCAACACACGCGGTGTTCGTCTAATAAAGATCTTCATAGCTAGCAAACCATAGCCTTTGCTTTCAACTGACTGTTGATCCAGAGCCACGTCTTCAGCGCTCTTGATGTTACAACTCTGAGTGAGAACCGCTTCAGACGACTCAGCGCGTGCGGCAGGCAACTGAACGAATCATTCGCCCACAGTAACGAAGTAAAAGTACCGTTTTTTCACTAAAAATGTACTTGAGTAAGAGTAAAAGTACCTATTTTTAAATATACTCTAAAAGTATTAGTTACCCAAAAAATTTACTCAAGTAAATGTAACGAAGTAAATGTAACTCGTTACTACCCACCTCTGAGTATAATCTTGATACACTTTATTTTAAGTAGCTTATGTCTGTGTACTTACATTTATAATTACGTTGTATAAAGTCTCAAAGAGCATATGATGTAACAATCTTTTGGTTACATAAGTAGCTGTGTAACAGACTCGGTCTACAACGGCTACTACTAAATACTTAATTAGGTGATTACTCTGTATTATGGACACCTTAAAATAAAGTGTTACCAATCCGTCATTACTCCGCCATTCCGTTTTTACTTTCACTTTCTGCTTATAGAGAATTGACTGAGATTAAGACATTCACCGCCATAAATCTTGCGCAAAGTTTGCGCGTGTGCAAAGCCTGGTACAAACACATGCTAGTGTGATATCCATTGGCTCACTTCATGGTTTAACACAGAAATATTTCCAATATTGCGACGTAACCAATTGCCCCGCCCCCCGTATCGAAAACGTACCGAACCGTGACACCACTATGTCGTATCAAACCGAACCGTGAATTTTGTGAACCGTTACACCCCTAATAAATACTGTATACATGACATGCATTGGGGTGCTGGCTTACAGTAAATGCTAAAAATAATATGAACAAATGTAAAATGCCACAGCTTGATGTATTGCAAATTAGCATATTCGGATAAGCACAAGCTGTTACATTTGCTTTTTGAAATAATTTAAATTAATGCTCTAACAGCTCATTATATTCTACACATTTGTGTTTTCAAATATAAACAAGCTGTTGCATTTGCTCCTGATTTATCTTTTTTGGATATCATTTGATTTGTGATGCTTCACTAAAGCCATTTCACACCATTGACTAACATTTGTAACATGTTTGTTGATTTATCGTAATGAATGCATGTTCTGTTCTCCGTCAGAGAAATAATGAATTTTTTATGCCTTTGAGTTTTCTTCTCTTCACGTAGGCTAAGTTTTATTGTCTGTGGTGGCTTGTGTTGTCTTTCGCTGTACCTCTGTAGCCACAGGTTTTTTAATTTTTTTATTATTGCTTAAAGCTCCACGTCAGCATTTACATGAAACAATACAGCACAGGTCTGAGACGCCGTTTGGGCCTTTTGCAGGAAATGAGAGGAAATATGAGTGGGAAATAGGTTTGGCACAAGTTTGCGGCCACTGTGGTCGGTCAGTGACATGTCTGCATGGTGTATCTCATGATGTTCTTACACAAGGCAGTGCAGAGACAGAAACGTCACAAAAATGTGAGAATCTGCCACTCCAGCTCTTACGAAACAGAATTAAATATAGTTTTGTAGGAACAAAAGTTTTCTGAAGGAAATGTCTGCATGTGAAAATACGGTGTTCTAGTTTGTTTCCATAATGTTGCTAGTGTTCTGGGTCCGGCCTTTAAAAAAATAAGGGATTAAAAAAAATAATAATAATTGATATACTGTGTATATGTATGTATATATATATATATATATATATATATATATACAGTGCCCTCCAAAAGTATTGGAACAGTGAAGACAAAATTGTTCTTTTGGCTGTGGAGTCAAGACATTTGCAAATATGGTGAAAAGATAAATATGAGACAAAACTACAGAATGTCACATTTTATTATTAGCCATTTCAACACATACATGTTTTACCAAATAAAAAGAACAGCACTTTTAGAGTTCATCCCACTCATTGATATGAGCATAAGTATTGGGACATAGTTGAACATAAGGCAGATATAAAAGATTAAAAGCTATTATTTATTTGCAGATCCCTTGCGCACAATCACAGCAGTGAGTCTGTGACCCATAGACATCACCAGACTCTTGGTCTCATCCTTTCAAATACCTTTCCAGGTCTTTAATTCAGCCAATTCCAATTGTTGCTTGTTTGGGGGAGTTTCTGCCTTTACTCTCCTCTTCAGCTGCTGAAATTCATGTTCAATCGGATTTAAATCTGGAGATTGACTTGGGCAATCTAAGACTTTCCTTTTCTTTGCCCTTATAAATTCCTTGACTGAACTGGCAGGGTGTTTTGGGTCATTGTCCTGATGCAATATGAAGCACTTCCCAATGAATCTGGTGGCATTTTCTTGAATATTGGTAGGTAAGATGGTTTTGTACCCTTCCAAATTCATTCTGCTACTGTCATCATACATTAAGTCATCAGTAAAGTTGAGAGGCCTGTTCCAGAGGCAGCCATGCATGCCCATGCCATGACAACACCTCCACCATGCTTTACAGATGAGGCTGTATGCGTGGGATCATTGCAGTTCCCTTTTTTTCTCACCATTTTTGCTTTCCCATCACTTAGATAAAGGTTCATCTTTGTCTCATCGGTCCATAAACACAGTTCCAAAACTCTTCTGGCTCACCCTTGTGCTTTTCTGCAAACTCTAATCTTGCCTTTCTATTTTTGGAGCTGGTCAGAGGTTTGTATCTTGCTGTGTAGCATCTGTAATTCTGTGTCAAAGCATCACCCCAGCTTTCTGGAAGTTGTTGGTGATATTACAGACACGTCTTTTAGGGTTCATTTTCACAGCATTCATGATTTGTCTGTCATCAACTACTGTTGTTTTCTCAGTCGATCAGGTAGTTGTTGGCTGCTGGTGTCGCTGGTGGTTTCCAAACTCTTGATTTCTCCATGCCCTTTGTTTTTGCTATAGCTCTAATTGACTTCCTCTTTTCTTTTAGCATCCAAATTGCTTGCTTTTCTCTCAAAGTCAGCTCCCTCGTCTTCATCCTGGTTTGTGTGTGTCATCATCGATTGCAGAATTCAGAATGCAGAAGTAATGGATATAACTGATACGACACATTCCCTGCTTTTAATATCTGAAGAATTAATGTAACACGACACAGCTGATCACTTAGAAAGACCTGTGAGGCAACTGTTCCAATACTTATGCTCACATCAGATATCGGGATGAAACTCTACAAGTGCTGAACTTCTTACCTGGTAAAACATCTATGTGTTGAATCACCCAATAATAAAATTATGTAGTTTTGTCTCATATTCATCTTTTAATCATATTTGTAAATGTCTTGACTCCACAGCCAACAGAGCAATTTTGTCTTTACTGTTCCAATACTTTTGGAGGGAACTGTATATTGCCTAAAATTAAAAAATAAAATAAAATAAATAAATAAAAAATAAAAATCTAATCTAAAACAATAGTATTTTGTATTATGTTTATTATGTCAATAGTATTATGTTTTATTTGATTTCTTTGCTTTAGTGTGTGCTATGACAAGTGTAAAAGAAATAGAAAATATTGCCACTTCAAGCAGCTTGTTTCTGCCATGGGATAATAATTATCATAATTCAGACTTTTTTTCTTGCAATTCTGAGTTTATTTCTCACAATTCAGACAATTATCAGAAATGCAGAACTGTGAGATACAAACTCACAATTGAGAAATATAAATGCAGAACTACAAGATATAAAATTGCAATCCTGAGAACAAAATCTGAATTGTGAGATTAAAAGGTCAAAATTAAGATATACATTATAGAAATTCTGTATATTGTGAGATATAAACTCAGAATTGCGAGATATAAATTCTGTGTGAACATGGGTTAACATTTTTTTTTTAGAGAATTAAGAATTAATTTGATGTCAACCTGCAGCTATGAGTTTATACTTTTGCAATTCGGGGGTCTGAATTTTTTAAATTATTAATACTATTATTGTGTGGCAGAAATAAAACTGAATTATGAGATGTACACTCATAGAATGAGAATTGATAGATATAAACTTGGAGCTGCAAGAAAGAAACACTGTGTTAACATCTCGCAATTTTGAGTTTGCATATTATATTATACCTCTGATTTGTGATATATACCTTTTTTAATTGGTTTATTCTGTGGTGGAAAAGGCTTCTATATCTGTACAATGTAATACAGAGAAAAGAATACAGAAAAGGAATTCTGAGCAATTCATTGATGCTCCTGTGGATGGTTTAAAGACACGCAAGAAAAAAAATCTCCTGACAAGAAAATAGCCGAAAGACCTATTATAGTGGGGAGGTAATGGTGCGGGACAGGCACTGATACAAATAGCCGAGGAAGGGCATTTCACTCAGATAATGGGGTGGAAGGTTTCTGGCATGAGGAGATTCATGTACAGACAAGAAACCTTTGATGCAGTGACATTGGAGAAACCATAAAAACTCAGGTGTAAAATAGTGAGGCGGTTGCTGGCCGCTAATGGGATCCTTAGCTTTCTAAGGGTTGATTTAAGACGGCCTGACCTGAGGAGCTGAAATATTGTAATTAGATTCAGAAACTGAAATTTACTGAGGAATTTTTTCAGTATCAAATAGGAATGTGTTTAATCAATCCAGAGCATATGAGTTAACCAGTTTGCAAAATCGTCAAATAGCATACAGGAAGGCCTGCATGAGGAAATTATATATAATTTGTATTTATTAATTTTTTTACACTAACCCTAATTTATAATGAGGCTGACATGCTTGAGTCAATTTTTTTTTTTTTTTTTTTTTTTTAGGCCTGGCAATTTTTGTCACTATTAAATCCATTCAGAGCTGCACTTATGTTTTATAATTAAGACAAGCCAGCTTTTTAAGTATCTGCATGAATTAAACATCATTATTACTATATTGTTTACTCTGCAAACAAAGTAGAGGCTCATGTAAATTATTACACTGTGTGCTGATCTGCAGACAACACCAAACAAATGAAACCTGTTTGTTCAGTTTTATTTATTTTTCTTCTATTCAGATATAACAAGAACTAAATATTCCACAGAAATAGCACAGAATAACACAGAATGTAGAATTGTTCTCTAAGAATTCATTTGAAACACATTTTGGAAGTTTGAAGTTCATGAACCTCACAAAGTTTTAAAAACTGTTTTTGGTCAACAGCATGCAAACTTCTACACTGTAAAATAATTTGGAGGTCAAAACTCAATGCTGACTTAACACTGAAAATGTTCAGTTGGCTCATATAATAATTCCATGAACTGAATGTCTTTTGACATTTTGACATAACTTTTCAATGAAACAATCAAACATAAACTCTAAATGATTTTGGAGGTCAACACTTTAAATTAATTGTTAAATAAAAATGACATAAAGCTGTACGTGAACAGTGTGCATGAAAATACAGAAAGCTGAAAGGATCAAAATATGTCATATCCCAATAGAAAATGGCCCAAGACTCATTAACAGAAATCTGGACCAATATTCACCAAACTTATGCAAATATCCTAATGGCAAGCATTTATGGAAAAAATGATGATAGATAGATAGATAGATAGATAGATAGATAGATAGATAGATAGATAGATAGATAGATAGATAGATAGATAGATAGATAGATAGATAGATGTGTTTGGTCAAAAAACAGTGAAATGAATAAAGTAGGGAGGTTACATAAAGATTTGTCAGTTTAATGGCATTTATTTAACTTTTCTGTGTGAACGGTTTGAGATGTGGAGAGGTTAATGGTTGCCTCTAAATATGAGAGTCATGATTTTAAATCATTTCTGAATCATCAAGCATATTTTAATTACTCTGTTGATTAGAAAATCAGTGATGAATAAGAATCATTATTTTGTTACAATAGGATTTTCACAGCGGTGAATTAGGTGTCAATGTATGTTGCCAGTAACATTTATTTATACATAGTGTGTATTGACTACTAAAATATATAAAATACTAATTCTAGAGCTAAAAATATATGTACAGACTGTGGTCTCAAAAAGTACCGCTATGTTTGTATTTATTGTGATGATTAACTTGTATTGAACCGGACCAAAAGGCTTCGCGTTATATTACATAGATTATGCTGTTCTATAGTATAGTGAATTCTTTTTAGAGAAGTCAATAATAACAAGCTTCGGGTAATTTTTTATTAAAACAAGCGAAGAGCGCTGGGCTGTTTACCGTGTTACTCTGCCTCCAATGTGGCATCTTCTCTGATTAGGTGCATTATGGCTAATTTATGGCTGATAATTAGGCTGAGTTTCATGCTAAATTTCTCATTAAGCTGCAGGGGCTGTCACTCTCAGTGTGGAGCTGGCGCTGACACGGCTTTGAAAGTAACACGTGTTTAGAAGACAAAGATGGCACAAGTCACAAACGTCATGAACAATCTCTTTCAGTGCCCTTCCACTTTAGTCAATTACCACCCTTCATGTTTCATCACTCCAGGCTTCATAAAAAGCAACATGGGAAAATCAAATCAATTCCATAACAAACTTATGTTTTCATTTTCTGAAGAAAATATGAATGGTACTTGAGTATTGGTGTTATTTTAGTATCACTGATTTTGTAGATATAGAAATGTATTCTCAACAACTAGCTGAAATATTTCAATATTTTTATTATTATTATTATTATTATTGCTTGGTAGAAGTTATGACAGAGAACAGAATCATAAATATGGAGTTACTTCACTAAATAGCCAATAAATGTGACATTTATTAATAGATTTTTGTGGTGTCTGGTACATAACACTGACGTACAGAAGCTGCCAAATGATTGATTATACTATTTTATTGTTAACAAAACAAACAAGCAAAAAATAATTTTTGCAAATGTGCATGTCAGTTATGACTTTTTATGTTAAAATAATTATAATTAACTTTTTTTTTTCATAAAACTAATATTAAAATTTACACTTAAAATACACACTTCTGCTTTAAGTTATCATTTGAAAAATAATATAAAAGAAAAGTTTTCCCAGACCGATCCAAGATCTTTCTAGGGCAAACATCCTACAGGAAAAAAGAACAAGTGCAAATGTGTGCAGCAGGAAACTGCTGCAAGCCTTTCTTTCATCCAGCAATTGTTTGTTTTAATTGTTGAATTCTTTCTTCCCCTACAGATAATCAAAAAGATCCTTTATCTGCCTCAACAACATTTGATGTGCAATTGATGTAGTTTCTTATTAATGATAACGTTCATTCTGATCTTTAATTAGCAGCTTTTGTGTTGCAGACAGATTAAATAAACAAAGGCTTTGAGTTAAATGGGACCCTAATGAGAATACTAGGCAAGAGGGAAACATTTTAATTATTGTTAATTATGCAAATAAAGGTAGTAGTTTCACACAAATGAGACAGAAAGGTCATTTTAGTTAAAAGAAAAGAAAAAAAAAAAAAAAAACACTTATTATTATTGTGCAGTGTCTGCAGACAATCATTATCATGATGCTTTAAGAGTCGTTGTCATTGCTAAATTCAGTTGCTTGGATGCCAAGTGTCTCTTTGCTTTTCATGCGAGTAATGCACTGCACAGACAGAAGACAGAATGTATCAACTCATACATGTTGAATTTAAATTCTTTAATAATTATTGATAAGTAAATGCTGTTAACACTCAAAACTATACCACTATAAAACAACTCTGGGGGCTCGTCCGGGATACGAACCTGTGACCCCTCGAAAAAGAGAAGACTGTGAAAAAATAATCCCTTTTATGGTTTTAGGCCTCAATGACAATGACAAACATCTGCAGTATTATAAAAAAAATAAAAAAAATTAAATATATATATATATATATATATATATATATATATTTTTTTTTTTTTTTTTTTACATGTAATAAATAAATAAATAAATATTTAGTCAGAAATTCATTTTAATATATATATATATATTTTGTAAAGTCAACAATATAAATATATAGTTTTGCAGATTATAGACATCCTAAGTCCATCCTGTCTGTGCACCATATTATATGGAAACAGCACCTGGAGCTAAATATTTATTTTTCTGAAAATCATGGATGAAAAAGACTGAAATTAATTCAAATTCTAATTTTGAATGAACTCTGAATGTCATGAACACAGCAAATCTGTTCAGAAACTCAAGAGTTCAAGTGGTTGATGTATTACATTTCTACATCATTCTGTAGATCTTCCTCAATTTTGACATAAATTGTTGAGACTGGGGAGAAAGTTGCTGATTGTTCTTTGCAAGTATCCCTAAACTTAAGTTTAAAGCAAACAAACAAATAAATGAGACAATGAATGTATTAATAAGTTGAAGCTGTTTAGGTGGTATTACTGTGATTATGGCTGCAGCTCAGGGAATGAGGGACAAATTTAGCTCAAGGTCCTACAGTGAGGATAAAGCTTATGGAAAAGTGCATGTGGCTGCAGTTCTCGGCTGCACGCTAACAGCTCAGAGATGAAGTGCTGACAGTTTGGCTTTAAATGGGAAAGAGCTCACAGGAGAGGCCATTTCTGCTGCTTACTCCCTTCATCAGAAAGTCCTGATAAACGTATTTAATATTCTGAGCATTTTTGAGCCTCAGAACGAAATCCGTGCAAAGCACAACCATGTCAACATGAAATTAAAAGAAGGATGCATGCGTTCATTATTGTACTATATATCCATGTCAATTGATGTAACTGTCATGTACTTTCAGGATTAAAGAAGAACGCAGTTTTCTATAAAATATTTATTTAAACGTTAGGTCCATTCCTCAAAACTGTTTGGTCAAGAGTGATGATAGTTCAGTAGCACTTGGACTTCCCTTAACTGTCTCTGCAGATTTGTTAAAAAATGCTGATTCATTCAGGAAATAAACAAGTTATTATATTTCTATATGAGTCACTGAATTATTCACTCAACTGGAAAATAAATCATTCAGGAATCTGTGTCAGTTTTGTGGTTTTGTTTAGAACTGTTTTAAACGGCGGACTGAAAATAGACAAAATGACTGGCACTTTTGTGTCTAAAATGTTAAGTTACTCAGTTTATTGTTGTATAAAAGCAATGTCACACAATAATACTGCCTTCATTTTACAAATAACATGCTGTCAGGAACAGCCCAAGCTGCTGCTTTGAATACAAAGATTACAATTCTAAGAACTTGAACGTGTTTTGAATTAGATTGAAATGGTTTTCACAGTATGTTTCTATCGAGGAAACAGTTATTGAATTTGATTTTCTATTTTTGTATTGTGCACACTGATATTTGTCATTGACCCACATGCATTTTCCTGTCAGAAGTCAGAACAGAAGCTTTGTATTTTCGGCATGCATTCACACATATGGCACGCAGTATGGACACCGATGAGTGCTTAAGCTTGATGTGTTTTGAGAATGTGTCTCTCAGTCCCATGTGACACACACACACACACACACACACACACACAGCTGTTACACAGAGCTCTTCTTTCCCTCTGGACTCATTTCACCCTCAGAGTGGCTCACCACCCTCTCCAAATCTCTCTCCAAACAGGTTTACTCTCATCCTTCACGTCCGCTGCAGTCGATAGGGCTTGCGCTGCTCTTAAACCCATTACGGATGTGCTTCGGCCAACTGTGAAACCTCTGTCTGCTCCATATCTGCCGCCAACTCCAATCAACACCGAACCCCAACAGCCCAAAACATCCACGGCTGTCATACAAAAAGTTTCAGAGACCATTGAAATCCGGGTTCCAGTGGAGAACAGGTTTGTAACCATGTTTAGCGACACACGGCTGGATCTCTCAGTTTGTGTGTGTATATACATATATATATATACACACACACACACACATGCATATATATATATATATATATATATATATATACATATATATACAGTGGGGCAAAAAGTATTTAGTCAGCCACCAATTGTGCAAGTTCTCCCACTTAAAAAGATGAGAGAGGCCTGTAATTTTCATCATAGGTATACCTCAACTATGAGAGACAAAATGAGAAAAAAAATCCAGAAAATCACATTGTAGGATTTTAAAGAATTAATTGGTAAATTCCTCTGTAAAATAAGTATTTGGTCACCTACAAACAAGCAAGATTTCTGGCTCTCACAGACCTGTAACTTCTTCTTTAAGAGGCTCCTCTGTCCTCCACTCGTTACCTGTATTAATGGCATCTGTTTGAACTCGTTATCAGTATAAAAGACACCTGTCCACAACCTCAAACAGTCCAACTCCAAACTCCACCATGGCCAAGACCAAAGAGCTGTCAAAGGACACCATAAACAAAATTGTAGACCTGCACCAGGCTGGGAAGACTGAATCTGCAATAGGTAAGCAGCTTGGTGTGAAGAAATCAACTGTGGGAGCAATTATTAGAAAATGGAAGACATACAAGACCACTGATAATCTCCCTCGATCTGGGGCTCCACGAAGATCTCACCCGTGGGGTCAAAATGATCACAAGAACTGTGAGAAAAAATCCCAGAACCACACGGGGGGACCTAGTGAATGACCTGCAGAGAGCTGGGACCAAAGTAACAAAGGCCTCAAATCCTGCAGTGCCAGACATGTCCCCCTGCTTAAGCCAGTATATGTACGGCCCGTCTTAAGTTTGCTAGAGAGCATTTGGATGATCCAGAAGAGGATTGGGAGAATGTCATATGGTCAGATGAAACCAAAATATAACTTTTTGGTAAAAACTCAACTTGTTGTGTTTGGAGGAGAAAGAATGCTGAGTTGCATCCAAAGAACACCATACCTACTGTGAAGCATGGGGGTGGAAACATCATGCTTTGGGGCTGTTTTTCTGCAAAGGGACCAGGACGACTGATCCATGTAAACGAAAGAATGAATGGAGCCATGTATCGTGAGATTTTGAGTGAAAACCTCCTTCCATCAGCAAGGGCATTGAAGATGAAACGTGGCTGGGTCTTTCAGCATGACAATGATCCCAAACACACCGCCCGAACAGCGAAGCAGTGGCTTCGTGAAGCATTCAAGGTCCTGGGTGGCCTAGCCAGTCTCCAGATCTCAACCCCATCGAAAATCTTTGGAGGGAGTTGAAAGTCCGTGTTGCCCAGCGACAGCCCCAAAACATTACTGCTCTAGAGGAGATCTGCATGGAGGAATGGGCCAAAATACCAGCAACAGTGTGTGAAAACCTTGTGAAGACTTACAGAAAATGTTTGACCTCTGTGATTGCCAACAAAGGGTATATAACAAAGTATTGAGATTAAATTTTGTTATCGACCAAATACTTATTTTCCACCATAATTTGCAAATAAATTCTTTAAAAATCCTTCAATGTGATTTTCTGGATTTTTTTTTCTCATTTTGTCTCTCATAGTTGAGATATACCTATGATGAAAATTGCAGGCCTCTCTCATTTTTTTTAAGTGGGAGAACTTGCACAATTTTTGGCTGACTAATTACTTTTTTGCCCCACTGTATATATAATTTTTTTTGTGCCAGTGGAATGAAAGTCAGTGGTGAAAGTTTGGTTATCAACATTCTTCAAAAATCTTCTTCTTTTGTGATCAGCAGTGAAAAGAAATGCATACATATTTGGAATGGCGTTGTCCATTAGTCTCTGCTAGTAGATGCTCTGATAGTAAAACGCATTTCTCTACTGTTTGAGTTTTCAGATCACGCTTATACTTGGAATGAACCACGAAACACTTATTTTATTATAGGCCTATTTGAACACAAAAATCCAGTATTCCATGTGCATAGTAATGGAAAAGCCACACTCAGATGCATTATGTAATTTTCTAAAAAATTGCACCTCAAAACAGTAAGTAAACCTAAAATAGGAACTGCAAATAAATCTTTGGTTGTTTACATGATTAGTTAGCATTGTTAGCATATTTAGCATTATTTGCTTGGTCTAAAAATCGTTCTTACTGTGCATTTTAATGATGCCATTTCTTTTAAGACGTTTAAAACAGCTAGAAGAATTAAAGCTTTTAGGAAGCTGCAGAATAAATCATACTATCTTAATTAAACCCACAAGCATTTACACAGAATATGAATAAAATAACAGGCTCTTGTGAAAACAGGGCTTTTTTTGTCTTTGAGAAGACAAGTTATGAAGATTTATGAACGCTTTAAGAACTTGCAGAATTTCATTATTTTACATCTCTATTATGATCTTTATAAGCATGCATAATGAAATTCCTAATAAAAGATTTAATAAATGGACTTCAGTTTAAAGTCAGATGGATTTGGCACGGGTGGAGAGAGGAGAGGGAGAATAGAGGGGGACGTCTATTGTACACAGAATATAGAGGGCTGTCACAAATGGATTAAGTACTCAGTATAAAAATGAATTCAGTTTCAATTAAAAGAGGGTGATGGTGGTCTGTTTCAAGTCTTTCAGCTGGAATAAAGAGCCAGAATGAGTGGGACCTGTGGAAGGTAATATTGAAATAACTTTAATTACAAGACATGTTTTCAATGTCTCCCCATGAAGGCACTTGTCAATTTTGTTTAACAAAAGCTTAACCAGCTTACAAGAACGGTCAGTCTGAAGAGAGCTGGGGTCAGTTACAACATACCCTTCAAATTAAGAAAACCTTTAGTTATAATAATACCCTTACAGTTTAAACGAAGAGGTGAAATGAAAAGGATGTTTTGCAGTTAGGCCCTGAACATAAACTGACTTCAGCTAAATGTTTATAGATATAAATGTTCCTGCCAAATTTCTGTAAAATTATAGTTGGTGGGTCAGAGTCTGATATAATAAGGAAAGGAATTGATTAAATCTGATTATAGTGTTCAGAACACTTCATGTATGATCTTTATTTCATAATATTATACAGTGTATGAGTGTGGTCACATTAGCAAAATTTATGTGAAATTGAAACTTGGATGGGCAAATAAGGTCCACTGTATATTGTAATATGAAAGGGGCCATCTAGTAAGAGCTCTGCAAGTAAACCTCACTCCCATGATCTCACTAGTGACTGACACTAAAGGCTTTATCATCTATGTTAGCGCACCTGCCTCCCATGCTGTTTGATGCTGGCTTAATTGGTGCCGTGACCCGGATAGGAATGGAGTTTTGGGTGATTAGTGTAACTGGGGGCAGTACGGATGAGCTGTGCAGGTAAACCTCACTTCCCTGACCTCAAGAGTTAAACTAGCAATTGATGCTAAATGGTTCAACTTCCAGGTTAGCATGCAAGCTTGCCATGCCACTGACTTGAATCCCACTTGAAGCAGTGTGAGTAGGATCAGTTACACTGGTGCCATGAGCCAGATGTGCATGGAGTTTAGGGTGGTTAGTGTAACTGGGACAAGCTTGTATGAGGTGTGCAGGTAAACCTCACTCTCTTGGCCTCAAGTGGTACACTAGTGACTGACACTAAAGGCTTTAGCATCTACGTTAGTGCACCTGCCTCCCATAACGATTGATGCTGGCTTAAGAATTAGAATCAGTTATATTGGTGCCGTGACCCAGATGGGAGTGGAGTTTAGGAGGGTCAGTATTACTGGGGAGAGCTCGTATGAGTTCTGCAGGTAAACCTTACTCCCCTGACCTCAAGAGGTATACAAGCCATTGAAGCTAAAGGACTGGTTAGCATGACAGCCTTCCATGCCACTGGCTTGAATCCCACTTGAATCAATGTGAGTAGGACTAGTTGCATTGGTGCCATGACCCAGATGGGAATAGAGTTTAGTGTGGTTAGTGTGACTGGGGCAAGCTTATATGAGTTGTGCAGGTAACTCCCCTGGCCTCAAGAGCTACACTATAGTGACCGACACTAAAGGCTTTAGCATCTATGTTAGTATGCCTGCCTATCTGAACTGTGCAGGTATACCTCACTCCCTTGACCTCAAGAGGCATACTAGCAGGGGTGGTGCCAGGGAATTTTGGACGCAGGTGCTGAGGGGGTGCTAGATCAATGACAGGGGGAGCTGGGCAATTAATAGTAAATATGACCAAAACAGGTTGTTATTATTATTATTATTATTATTATATTAATAATAAAATCGCTATGTATGCACATTTCAAGTGTTTATGAGGAGTGTGGGAGTAGTATTATCATGCTTTACTGTACGACATGGGGGTGCCTGTGCAATCTTTTTTTTGTTTTAGTTTTTTTCCCTACGTCATTTTTGGATGTGCTTTCTGTCGTCTCATGCAGTCTCCGTGAATGGAGCGCATCACAACAATGAACCGGCTCACAGACATAAATCTATAGAAAGCTTAAAATGTCTACTATTAAACGAACCAATTCAAATAAATAACAAATCTTCTCTAATTATGTAGTCCGTATGAAAATGTATATTTCTCTATTAAAGGCACGTCCATTACTGTGGAGATGGAGAATCAGCGCCGGTGTTTGCAGCTGACACTGACTGGGAAAGCACTTGTTTAGTAATAAATAATTAAAATGTCTTCTTTTTCCCCGATGCATTCATAATCATTACTTTTGCCAGTGCTTTGCGTCAAGTTATATGCGTGCACTTGAGTGCGGAATATAGGCTATAACAACCTACGCCTAAATGAATATTAAAAGATGGTTTAGTATGGTTATTATATTAATCAATTTAAAATATACATGCGACTAGTTGACTAGAAAAATCCTTAGTCGGGTGCAGGCCTACTTGGCACAAGGAACTGATCCATTTTTAAAATAAAATGCTATGACATTACGAAATGCAAATCACGTGTATTGTATTGTGTATGTATTGCATTGCACAAGTTATGCATGTGTAACAAGTCAAATGTTTTTATTTTATTTAATCTTTCTTAGTGTATGGGGGTGCTATGGGGGTGCTTTGGTCTTTTTAGGGGGTGCTGGAGCACCTGCTAGACCCTCCCTAGCGCCACCCATGCATACTAGCCATTGACGCTAAAGGCTTTAACATCCTGGTTAACATGCCAGCCTCCCACTCAGAGAAGTGAAAGTAGGAGCAGATATATTGGTGCCGTGACCTGGATGGGAGTTGAGTTTGGGGGTTAGTGTAATTGGGGCCAACTAGTAAGAGCTGTGTAGGTAAACCTCATTTCTGTTGCCTCGAGGTAAACCAGAGATTGCACTCTTGAGCTTCCTAGTCGATGCTTGCTTTAATCCCAGCATGGGAGTGGAGCTTGGTAATGGGAGCCAGCAAGTAAAAGCAGCGTAGACAAAGTTTCCTCCTGCTGGTAGATGCTTTAACTCCATTCTGCTGGCCAAACCAGGAATAAAGGATAATTTCAAAATAAGAGTCCTTTGAAACAAAAGAACAAGTTATAAATGACAACAACAGAACTGCCCACTCAACTGCCATTGAGATGAATGGGAATGCAAACAGATAGTTTTCTCCAGGTATTATAGACTTGCTTGGAGAATGCAAAACAATTCATGCAGCGCATTCAAATAAACTACATTCAGCGGGTGCAATTCATTCTAAGTGAATTCCCCCTGAGTGTTTAGAATCGACAACAGGAACTTAATACAACGCGTTACAAGAATTGATTGATGTAAGCGTCAAAGTTATAATGCCTAAAGCATATCACAGCACAGCAGAGAGGAAAAAACTAACTAATTTAAACTTTAAACCCGTCTCTTCTTAAAAGCGTCACCATGCATTTCCTCTGGGGAAGCTAATTTGGGATGTAATAATCTGTTTGATAACAACTTATCATTATTGATCTCTCTTTAAAAACCTCTTTAAAGGCTGAAAGTCTCTGAGGGCCCTGCAGAGTAAAGCGGCGGCTTGTATTCTGTCATTTATTTCCTGCTCTTTGTTTTCACCACAGGGCCTGGCTCATTGCTCGATAACAAATGAGCGCTTAGAGGGGGAAAGGACCAGAAGACACACAAAAAACAAGGGCTTCATGTTCAGCATGCTTTCTGCACACACTTACTCTTGTTTGTTGCTCTTTAATTAAAGTCCAGACCATGTGATGTCAAATCTCATCCTCTCTGCTGCTCTATCTAAGGAGCACGTCCTGGCTTATCACACGCGTATTGATCGTTGCTGGAAGGTATGTTTGTTGGAGAGAATTTGACTTTATTTTTGAAAAGAGGGCGTCTTGAGCAACGATAAAGACTTGATTTTGTGGGATGTGATGGCTATTTTGTTAAATATACACTACTGTTTAAAAGTTTGAGGTCAGTAAGGCAGTGTATAAAAAAAAAAAAAAAAAAAAAATATATATATATATATATATATATATATATATATATATATATATATATATATACTGTATATATATTTGATTAAAAGTGCCATAAGCAGTAAAATTGTAAAATATAATTAGACTTTTTTATTTTAAATTCTATGTATGTACAGTATATATAATTTAAGGTGCAAAGTTGAATTTTTTAAGCAGCCATTATTCCAGGCTCCAGTGTCACATGATCCTTCAGAAATCATTCTGTCTGTCATTCTCAAAGTTGAAAACGTTTGTGATGCTTAATATATATATATATATTTTAATATAAAAAAAAGTCACAACTGACTTTTGATACTTTTTTCAATCCATTGACTCTTGTTTTATGGACAAAATCAAAAAGATTAATATCTAATGGACAAAATACTTCAAAATATCACTATAAAGCGTTATATATATACACATTCTTGTTTAGGATCCTGCCTCCTGTTGTCATATTCTGGAAGTAAAATGGATTGCGAAAAGCAAATCATGCTGACTTGAATCTCTGTTGGCACCATGTGTGGCATAATGTGTTGCTTGCGAATTAAATAATTTTGTTCCTCAGGTAATCAAAATCATTAACAACAATTATCAAATAATCAATAAATACTGTTGAAAGATTAATTTAAAGGCATTAACTTCAAAACAAGCTAATTAAAATCACCAGAATAGCATACAGTTTTTAGGATGGCTGATTTTATCAATGAAGCCAGTAAGGTCAAATGAATAATTTTGAACATAAATCCCCTGAAACTAAAGTGATCCATCCGTCATGATTGTTTAAACAGACGTCATCTCATGCGGTGTTTGTGAGAGATGACATTTTGAAATGGCCTGTCACCAGACTCCTCGTGCCGACTATAAGAAGTGAGGAAGCCTTCTGAAGTGTCTGCGGGTTAATCAGGAAATTAATTTATCTTCCTCGCCCAGGACATAATGAAGTGTGGAGGATAGAGGCATCATATAATGGGGTGAATAATTACACTGAGACATGCGCGAGGCAGAGGGAGAAATGGGTTGGTAATTAAGACAGAAGGAAACGCACGCAACACGCAGGAAAAATGCCAGCGTCAGCCGCGATACGGGAAGGCCAGGTAAAACTCTACACCTGCAACAAAAGGACACCAACATTAATAACCCACCCCATTATGACTCAACCAGGCCGTTGTTGATTTATTTAATCACAGAAATAGAGGGCCAGGATCATAATATTATGCATTTCTGTATGCGTATGAGTTCCTCTTCTGCAGAGCTACTTATTCACAATCTAATTAGGTCATCTTCACTGTTGTTGTGCATGGATGAGCATGTTCGGTTATGTATTATTATTATTATTATTTATTTTTTATTTTTTCAAAGAATGTATGAATCTGACATAAATGGTTCTTTAAATCTTGCAACTTGGTGAGGAGAGTTGTTTCTTTTCTAAGCAATCGGAATTACAACTTTTACCTGGCAAACAAATAAAGAAAGAAGAATCAGAATCTGGACATATTCTGATCATTAAAGTGTTATGAAAATCCATTACCCTTGAAAGAAAGAAAGAAACGTAATTTATAACCCTTTATTTCATCAAGTGATGTACTGTAATATTATTAAACCAATCTACTTTAACTACCAAAATACAATGTAAGGAAATCTGTCATTTTACTGTTTATTGTTAATTATATGGTAGTCCATAGGTTTTACTTGCACAAAAACATACATTTTACAGTTTTTTTGTTGTTGTTGTTATTTTGTTTTACATATAATGCAACATAAAAATATTTATAATCATCATGCACTGTATGTTAAAATAACAAAGTTAGCAGTTAGCAGGTTTTTTTACTGTAGAATTGTATGTAGTATTTTTCTGTGTAAAAATAATGAATAATACAGAATAATACAGATTCTACAAATGTGAATCAGAATTTTAGGTTATGTAAATCCTAATAAATAAATAAATGTAATATGAATGAGGCATTGAAATAACAAAATGCAATCTTATATAATTTTAAAATGTTTTAGTGAATACAAGTGTAAAATATAACTGAGCACTATTCTATTGTTTGCTCTGGTATTTTTCACTTTGCACTGTTCATTTCAATGTAACATGTAACATGTTCTACCCTGAGTTCTCAAAGTTTAAAACGAAGTTCAAGCCCTGATTGAGTCTGAAAGAAGAGTAGATTCCACATCCTGACACAGGCTGTACAGAGTTGGTAGTAGGTGCTGCAGCAAAGCTTTGAAAGATGTGCGGAAGTGTAAATGAAGTTCACCTCACTCATTAACATGAAGGGCTTTGTAATCAGGGTAATTGTGGATAATAACTCAGAGCAGAGAGCAGCGGTCCCTCCCTCTGCAGGGGACGAGCACCCTAAGGGCTTCTCCCACTGCTTTTACAGATTAATCAGCTTTTGACTCTCAACATATTGGACAAATAGTTCTGGCACATCATGATTGGAATTAAAGAGATGTTTCTGAAGTTTAAACTTTTCTTTTTCTGTCTTGATCTCAATCAACTTTTACAAAAGGTGCTACCCAGAGAAAAATGTTGCTCTCTGTTAAGTCTACTTTACAGGAATAGTGCACCTTAAAGTGAAAATTTGTTTCTTCATGGGAATAGATGAAGGAGAAATGTAGCATTGTATCACTTGCTGACCAATGGATCCTCTGCAGTGAATGGGTGCCGTCAGAATGAGAGTCCAAACAGCTGATAAAAACATCACAATAATCCACAAGTAATCCACTCCAGTCCATCAGTTAACTTCTTGTGAAGCCAAAAGCTGCATGTTTGTAAGAAACAAATATAAGGCGTTTTAACTTTAAACCATTGCTTCTGGCCGAATTAGTCCATAACAACTCTTCCTCTAGTGAAAGACTCAGATGAGACTATCGAGAAAGCAATGTTATGCGTGGAGGACTCGAATTTTGGCCAGAAACAGTAGTTTGAAGTTAAAAAAAACATTTTAAATATAGATGTGTTTCTGACAAAAGCCATTACTGAATTAAATTGCATTTAAAATATACTAAAATAGAAAACAGGTATTTTAAATAGTAATATTTTTGAACAATTTTATTTTATTTTTTCTCTTTTTCTGAATTAAGCAAATTAAAAAAATAATTTTAAAGTGTGATCTCACTGATGTTCCAGTCAGCTAATTAACCTTGAGTGCACATTTGAAGAGAACAGCTACAGGGCAATTTACAAAACATTACCATGAAATTGTGTTCTCAGTGCTCACAACCTTTGAATTGGAAAACACCATTAAACTCCAAAAAGCACAAAAAGGAAAGTGGTCCAAATGACACGATATATCTAAATATATCTAAATTATGACCTATGCTCCCAATGTCAAAGGCAGAAATGTTAATTTATGCATTTATGGCCTCAAGGTTAGATTATTATAATTGTCAGTTGGGTGGTTGCTGTGCTTGCTTAATAAACACACTCCAGCTGGTCCAAAATGCAGCAGCTAGAGTTCTTACTAGAACCAAAAAGTATGACCATATTAGCTTGTTTCTGTCAACACTGCATTGGCTGCATTGGCCTTCAGGACAAGACCATGAGAACCAGATGGGTCCTCTGCACAATCTGAATTTGTTGCAGCCTGGAATTAAACTATTGGTTTCGTCTGGCCAGAGGAGAACGATTGAGTTTTGGTTCCTTCGACACACTTTTTCCCTGTTTAATTCTGTAAAGCTGCTTTGACACAATCTACATTATAAAAAGCACTATATAAAAAGCACTATATAAATAATGGTGACTTGACATGACTGTATATTCCAAGTTATCTAATGTCATACAATAGATTCGTTTGAGAAACTAAATGTGTGAAAGTTAAGACAGTTTTTTATTTATTTTTTATTTTTTCTGCTCCACAGAATAAATAAAATGTTTGGAATGACATGAGGATGAGAAATGATGACAGAATTTTCATTTTTCGGCTGAACTATTCCTTTAATTTATTTTCAATAGATGCAAAGCTTAATTCAAAACCAATGTCAGAAACATTACATAACTCTAAGCATCACAATGCCAAAATAAATGTGTTCTTTTGTTCCAGCTGCAGACTTTACAAGACAAAACATCTAAATACATTTCTTGAGACTATCCAGAAAAGAGGACCTGAATGCTCTCCAAATGAAAGATTATTGTTATTAATAAGTCCAGCTAAAGCAATGCATCATCTCCGAAACATAAGGAACGAGTACACAGTGTCTCTATGTCAGTATAATATAACTTTATCAGCCTGATTAAAAAGTTTGTAAAGTAGGACAGCATTACAAAACAACAACTTAATGCACTGCAGACTTTGCCGAAAATGCAAGCACCCGTCCTGTGACTCCATTAGACGAGTGATCCATACAAACATTTTATTCATGCAATATTTAAATGCAGCACCTTGTTTTATTGGTGGCACTTATGCAGAGCAGATGTCTGTTCACCCGCCACTAATATCATCAGAGCGGGAGAGGAAATGTTTGTCTGGTGTCTCTCTTTGAGATATCTCTCTTAATTGCTGTTATTTGTCGCTGTGGAATATTGATAGCGCTGGAGGGAAAGATTGGCAGCTGCATGAATCGTTATTAGCCGGCCTGTTGGCAGAGGCGAAAAGGTTCGATATACAGACGCTCACCATCGGCAGGGCCCGGGGGAGACTGCTACCCTCTCAGACAAGAGATAATTACCCATCTGAGAACCACTGCGCCCGGGGCATCAGCCACACACACACACACACACACACAGACACACGGGCCCTGGTGCCAGGGAGAGACACACATTGTGATATTTACACAGGTGAGCAATATTGATAATTGGTAAACTACCAAAAAAAAGACCATTTTAGCTATTAAATAATATCAAAGTATAAATTGCAACACTTTCTATGAAATCTATATATGTAATGAATTACAAATGTATGTTTAATGAATTCATATTGCCTCATTCTTGTAATCTCACATATACAATATTTTAAAGCTTAGGCTTACCTTTTCATTATTAAACAACAGTTATTTACAGTGCTGTACTCTGAATTCATACAATGTAATTTGTTTGGAAATATGCGATTTTTAGAAAAAAGTAATTAAGCATGAAAGACCACCCCGAATCTAACCATCAGTTGACCATAAGCAAATTATATCTGAAAATGTACGAATGTGATCATACAAATTTGTACGAATTAACCATAAATTCACAAAAATGTAAAATAGTTATAGACTGTCATGATAATGTTGGTTTTTTAGAGACTCTTTCTGCAGGCTACATCGATACATCAGTAGGAGCATCAGGAGAGTCTATTTAAATGAATAATTAGATCATTCAGCTGATTTGTTTAAAAATGTTGATTCATTTATAAATAGAACAAGTGTCTTAATGAATGATTCACTGAATCACTCATTCAACCAATGTGTGCAAAAATGTATAGTTCAGTCATGAAACTCTAGATTGCGCAGGCTGACAGGTTGTTAACGTAACTGATGATATTCAGAGAGTTAAATAACTTGGCACAAGCTGATTGGTTCATGCTGCATATGCAGCCAATGAGCTTACTGCAGTGCATTTAAATGGCTGGCTAGCATTCACTTGAGATTCCTACAGCGCGCTTCAGAGTTTTCTGAAACCCTCCACCTTCCCCAGCTCCACCTGTATAGATCTGCAACGGGTTATTTTATATGCTGTTTGTGCAGCAGCAGTATGTCTTAAATACTCACGGCACCGTATCGCCATATGCACTGGCAGTAGCAAATTCCTGTAGCTGCTTGCAGCAGCAGTAATAATCCACAACTAAATCAATAACCAACAGCAGCAGCAATTCAGAAGCAGCGTAAGCAGATCTATTCCGCCAAGACCAAATACATTAACATTGTCATATCCATCACCAGCGGACCCGGGGGGAGGGGGAGGGGGGTGGCGTTTACACTGGTGCCGTGACCCGGATGGGAGTGAGGTTTAGAGGGGGTGAGTGTAACTGTCGTAGGCCAGTAGGAGCTGTTGCGTGTAAACCTCACTCCCCTGATCTCAAAAAGAGGCGCTCTAGCGACTGACACTAGAGGTCGTGGCCTTTAGCCTCCTTGTTAGAGCGCCCGCCTCCCATGCTGGAGACCCAGGTTCAAGACCTACTCAGAACAAGAACAAGTTGTGGCGGTGCGGCCCCGGGGGTGTTATATAAAATCTTCCGAAAGTTGTCATGATTGAAATACTTATTATTGAGTAATGAAACAAGTCTTTATGAGTGTCGTTGAATTTTTCATTCAACCAATTTGATAAAAAACATCAACTAGCAAAAACAGATCCTGAATTGTGCCATAAGAAAGTAGCTCCACACACAAAAGGGTCTGTGGTACACTTGTTTTCTTTGCATACTTATCTGTTGAAAAGCAATAACAGTCATGCTGATTTACAGCCGTAACACTCTCTAGCTTGTGTGATATTACCTTATTGCTACTGTGAAGAGAATAATGCATGAAGAAAATTCATGATGAGCATCAAAAGGTATTTAATTATTTAATGTGCTTTATTTCTAAGTGAGCCTAAACTACCCTAGTAGTTATTGGGGCCACTGCAAATTAAAAAAAAAATAATAATAATAATAATAATAAACATCCATTTTCAACAGATATGTAGTATTTTTACACCATTTTGTGTGATATTACAGTTGAAATGTATTTTGCAAACAGTAAATCTGTACTTAGTGGGTGTTGCAGTTGAACACACATTTAATTGCTGACATTTAATCAATAAATTAAAATGGCAAAGGAGACCTGTTATTCGCTGGTTCATCAATCCTGTATGACAAAGTGAAAATGAGTTGAGATAATTGTGAAGCGAGAGGTTTCCAGTAAAGGTCAAAAGTAGTTTGTTCAGAGGATCAGAGTGAGGATTTGTGGATTGAGTTGGCAGTGGGCCAAAGTACTGCTGTTAACAGAAAAGATGCTGCTGGAATACTATCTCAAACCTAAATGTGATTTATTTGAATTTAATATATAAATATCACAGTTATTGAGTTGAAATGTAACCATTTCAGTTGAGTGAGGCTCACTTATTTTAGGTGAAGAATTACTTTAACCAGTCTAACAGCAAAAACATTTGGGTTTCTCATTTTTCAAGCAGTCAGTGTTACACTCCAGATGCAAAACTGTGTATAATCCATAACTGGATTGAAAATACCATATTAAATTAAATTAAATTCTGACTTCTTGAATTCAGTTTGAATTGAGGTAGCAAACAGCACACAGAATTGCAATGCAAATTTGAATGTAAGAACAATAGATAGACAGACAGGCAGAAAGAACGACAGAACAATGGATGGATAGATAGATAGATAGATAGATAGATAGATAGATAGATAGATAGATAGATAGATAGATAGATAGATAGATAGATAGATAGATAGATAGATGTGTTTGAATTTGGTGTTGTAATTTGGTCAGATTCTTGCCTGATATAGGTTTCCAGCTGCTGAAGAGTTCATGGTCGTCTTTGACATATTTTTCCTTTAATGATGCGCTAAATGTTCTCTATAGGTGAAATTTCTGGTCTGAGGCAGGCCAATTCAGCACCCGGACTCTTCTACTACGAAGCCATGCTGTTGTAATAGTTGCAGTATGTGGTTTTGCATTGTCCTGCTGAAATACACAATGCCTTCCCTGAGCATATGTTGCTCTAAAACCTTTATATACCTTTCAGCAACCTGATCTCACAGAATTCTGTGTAATGACCACGGACTTAATTAACCCCGAATCTGTGGTGGCATCACGTAATCGCCGAAAATTCCGTGATGGGCTCACAGAAGGCATCAGCCGTGGTCCACGCACGGATTCACTGGTTCAACACCAGCGCTGCATCGGACCACGTAAAAAGAGTGACTCCGATGCAGTTATATTTTGTATATAAATTTATACTTTCACTGAAGAATTTATACTTGTTCTGAACAATAATGATGACGATAAATTGCCCAGTATCGCGTCGGCATATTGATGCTAAGGGTTTTTTATTTAAAGTGTTGAACTAGTGGATCCGTGCATGGAGCACGGCTGATGCCTGTCACTGACTTACATTAGTATCACTTCTGTGAGCCCATCACGGAATTTTCGGCGTTCTGCCACCACAGATTCGGGGGTTAATTAATTCCGTGGTCATTACACGGAATTCTGTGAGATCATGTTGCTTTCAGCATTCATAGTGCCTCCCAAAACATGCAAGCTGCCTATACTGTATGAACTTATGCACCCCCATACCATCAGAGATGCTGGCTTTTGAACTGAACGCTGAGAACACGCTGGAAGGTCTCCCTCCTCTTTAGCCCGGAGGACACAGCGTCCGTGATTTCCAAAAAGAATGTCAAATTTGAGCTCGTCTGACCATAGAACTCTTTCCACTTTGAAACAGTCCATTTTAAATGAGCCTTGGCCCACAGGACACAACGGGGCTTCTGTACCATGTTCGCATATGGCTTCCTTTTTGCATGATAGAGCTTTAGTTGGCATCTGCAGATGGCACGACGGATTGTGTTTACCGACAGTGGTTTCTGGAAGTATCCCTGGGCCCATTTAGTAATATAAATTACATAATCTGATAAGTGATGCAGTGTCGTCTGAGGGCCCAAAGACCCCGGGCATCCAACAAAGGTCTTTGGCCTTGTCCCTTACGCACAGAGATTTCTCCAGTTTCTCTGAATCTTTTGATGATGTTATGCACTGTAGATGATGAGATTTGCAAAGCCTTTGCAATTTGACGTTGAGGAACGTTGTTTTTAAAGTATTCCACAATCTTTTTACGCACTCTTTCACAGATTGGAGAGCCTCTGCCCATCTTTACTTCTGAGAGACTCTGCCTCTCTAAGACATCCTTTTTATAACTAATCATGTTACAGACCTGATATCAATTAACTTAATTAGTTGCTAGATGTTCTCCCAGCTGAATCTTTTCAAAATTTCTTGCTTTTTCAGCCCTTTGTTGCTCCCATGCCAACTTTTTTGAGACCTGTAGCAGGCATCAAAATTGAAATGTGGATAAAAGTGTAAAATGTATCCGTTAAGATTCTATTGTGAAACAAATATTGGCTCATGTGACTTAAAAGTCTTTCAGTTTTCATTTTATTCAAATTTAAAAAAACGTCCCAACATTTCCAGAAATTCGGGTTGTAGATATTGTATGGATGGACAGACCAAAAGATTATATTGATAGACAGACAAATAGACAAAACGATGGATGGATGGATGGATGGAAGATGATGGGGGTGGATGTATGGAACAAACTATGGATGGATGGAACAAAGGATGATAGTTAGACAGATAGAAAAATATAATAATAGATACATTAGATGGACAGATAGATAGATAGATAGATAGATAGATAGATAGATAGATAGATAGATAGATTATTGGGATTATACTGGGTGTATACTGGGTGTATAACGGTTGTGAATTTCTTCTTTTATCGATCAGTGCTAAAATGGTGTAGACAGAACTGAGCTACACTATTAGTGGTGTCAGAAACGACTGACAGTAAATTCTCCTCATTGTTTGTGTTGTCTTTTTACAGTCACAGAGACACCACTCTGGTTGCATTTATTTCCTCTTGAATTTCTAAAAGACTCCCAGTATCCTGAGCATGTATTTCTGTGTACTCTTGGCAGAAGCACAGACTCTTGCAAACAGCATTTCAAGCTGGAGTGAGCAACACCTGCCGCTTGCCCTTTGGAGTCCAGGCCAGCAGGACTTGATTAATCATCTTACGACAGACTCTCCGTCATCATACCAGCTTTAATTATGAAGGCTATAAATAATTTTTTTCTTGAACTGTATAGATCATCTGCACTAAGGCGTCCACAACAGGTGGATATTTTGTCTCGCCGCTGGAGTCTCTGGTGTCATTGAGTCAGGGTGATGTATGGCTAAAGCGCTGATTTCTCGCTTGTGAAATACTCCCTGTCTCACATTACTTATTGTCTGTATCTGGCACCAAATAAAACAATATGAGAAATTATATCCATTATCACAGAGGTGCACAGGACGTGTGGGTTTAATAAATAGCGGCGTCTATCCGAAACGAAGACAAAAACAATGAAGGAATGGCAAGTCTTTTACTCTAGGAATGAAGGCTGATAATAGCACAGTGCTAAATGTGGAAGGAAAATGTGTTTGGACTTTATAGATTGAAGTCAATGACGTAATACAGATTGTTTTTTTTTTTTGACTCAATTTATTCATTTAATTTTAATTAAAACATGTAAAATATAGTTTATACATACAGTGCAATGAACTGAATATTGATGAAAATTGTATTAATTTACGTATTATATTAATAGATTTAGTCATTATGCCTTAGAAAAAAATAAAAAAATAAATAAGCAGTCCATGATATTTTATACAGAAAATTTAATTACATTCTATATTTTTTATAATTTATATATTTATATAATATACTGTATACTTAAAACAGGAAATTATATCATAGAGACAAACCATGAAATAACTATCTGTCAGAGAGTTTTATTTTACAGATGTTATTTTTAGAGTTTGTATTTCATTGTAATTTCAGTTACACTTTTAGTAATTTTATTGTGTGTTTTGTAAGTTTTATTAGTTTTTGTTGGATTTATTTGTTAGATTTTTTTTAATTATTTTTTTAATACACCTATATAGTTTTAGTTTTATTTAAAGATAAACTATTGATGTTAAGATAAACTAAATAAAAATGTGTAATGAGCATTTAAAAAAATAAAATAAACTATAATAAATCAATCAAGGTCATTAAGTAAAATATCAAATCATTTGACCTTTTTATGACAGGGTAAGATTAATTCAGATGAAAAGTAATGTAGAAATATATAAATATATTACATGCATTTAAAGTGTAAATGTAAAATAAATTATTACATTTTCTCCTGGATGGTTATACCACATAAAGTTTTTTATTTTTTTTATTTTTTATTTATTTATTTATTTTGGTAAAACCAAAACCATATAAAACCAGTTTTTTAAAAAAGATTACATTATTAGGTTTTGTGTTTTAAACCAGATTTATTATTATTATTATTATTACAGCGCAGTATCTATATGGTCTCTTTATGGCCTGGTTAGTAAATGGGATTCTCATAAAGGAGCAAGATAATAGACATCCATTTGTCACTCTTCCTAAACATTTATAGAAACAGCTAACAACAAGCTAAGCATGGATATCAACAATCCAGATATGCGTTGCAGATACGCCGCACGCCAAGACACATTAGAGATGCTCACGGGACAGGAGAATGGAGACGGCTCTAATAAATTCAGCGGTAGACATGATGTCTATTCATCTCCCGCTGCCGCTTGTTGAATAAAAGGTTCCATGAATTCAGTTTATTATCTGCCGACTGCAAAGCCTGTGCCACTTGATTTCCCTGAGCAGTCGATAAATTGAGCAAGGCCACAGCAGCACTGTATATGCCGCCAAACAATGTGCGTAAGCCTGAGAGAAACCCTTTCCCCCGATTTTCACCCCGATTCTTCCTCTGAGCATTAAACCTGTGAGAGTGCCTTTCAAAATTCATGGGGAAAGTGGTGTGTATGAATCTCTGGCTGTGCTTTCAAGCTGTATTTATGTGCTTTCAAACACACTGCAGTAATGCGACTTTCCCTTCAGTCTAATAAGGACACAAGGACTCAGGATGAAAAGGATTACTTTGTGTATTTACATGGCACTGTGTTCATGAGCCCGTATTTCAAGAAAACACTGAGTGAGAAGAGGAAACGAAGAAGTGAGGGTAAAAAACTAGCAGTGAATTTCTGGGATATAACACATTTTACACTTTAGGTAAAATCAGGGAGCTGTTTTCTAGTAGCAGGAAATCTTGTCGTTAAAGATTTGCAGCCGGTGGGGAACCACAAGATTCTGGCAAGTAAACATTTATTTTTAATGTAATGCAATGTAATAATAATAATAAAATAAATTAAAATGAATTGAATTGAATTGAATTAAAAAAAAAAATAAAATAAAATAAAATAAAATAAAATAAAATAAAATAAAATAAAAACAGCAACTCAAATATAGCTTCTGCAAAGACGGATGCTATAGTTGGCTGCCAGGTCTTGCTATCTGGTTGCAACAAATAATTGCATATACTACCATTCAAAGGGGTCAGTAAGTTTCTTCTTCTTCTTCTTATTTTCATTTATTCACCAATGATGCATTACATTGATCAAAAGTGCTAGTAAAGACGTTTAAACTGTCACAAAAGATTTATATTTCAAATAAATGCTATTCATCATGTAATCCTGAAAAAAAAAATACCATGGTTTTTGCAAATTTGCAAATGTTTTTTACAGTTTTTTTAACTGTAATAATATTTCACAGTATTACTGTTTTTTCTGTATTTTTTATCAAATAAATATAGCCTTTAGTGAACATAAGAGTCTTCTTTCAAAAACATTTAAACGTCTCACAACCCCCAAATGTTTAAATGGTAGTGTATTGATTGATTGATTGATTGATTGAAATAGAAATGAATGCTAATCAGAAATATAGCCTGCACTGCAAACAGTTGTTTGTAGAAGGCAAAGTTTTACAAGATGTGTCTTTACTTTTTCATTTGATTAACTCTCTTTATGGTGTGTTTTGTTTTCTTGGGTTTTACTTTTTGAAATACTGTTTCCCAGTGTTCTTCTGGAAACCGTATGCAAATGATATGGGCAAATATAAGCTGTAAACTACTGGTTGGTTACCCTCTAATAAAGACAATTTTACTTTCAGGGAAGCAAATCAAATTGCATTTGACATAGGCTTTAGACAAAGCTCACTCAATAAATTCCTGCGAGAAAAAAAAAAAACTCGTCAACGTTTCCTGCCGATTGTCATGGAAGGACAGAGAGGTGAAAGACTTTCAACGTGAATGACGCCTCCACGCCGTCCAAACGGACCCAGTCATGAACCTCTCCCTATCTCAGCCCTGCAGACATCCCTTAAAATAGCCAACGTTTGAAATCCCTCTGCAAGATTTCCTCTGTAATGTGAGAAAAGCTGACTTTTCCCCGGCACTGCTAATAAACTCACCAAACCTCAGCCTTTCATCCTGCCATTTCGAATGCAGGAAGTGTTACGCGCTGATTACTTTTAAACATATTGCCTTTGACCTTCTGTCAACTAATTACCATAATACCCATCATGCCGTGCTGAGGAGAATGAGCGGCCGTCTCTTCTTTTGTGTAATAGTAATTGCGTTCTTAATTTTAGAGGTTAAGCATACTAATGGCACGCAATGATTCATTTGCTGGGAGGTTGGTGTGGAACAACCTGCAGAAATAACTTAGAAATACTCAAAAACACCTCAGAAAAGCAGTTAACAGTTCAAAGATTGGCTCAGTTCAGTGACCGTTTCAATGACCTCGAAGACTGATGTATCTTGAGTACGTTGCTGCAGCTGGTTGTTTTAAATTACTGGTAATTTTAAAAGTCTGATCCACAGTTTCCAAATCCACAATGTGACTGTGAAGACAATACCAGAGACAGCCGGGTGAAGTAGTTGCTTGTCCTCGGTTCTTTTTTTACTTTCTAAAATTATTCTTTGACAAAATATTAAAAGAAAGACTGCACTTCATATATTAGCATTTACCTGCACAAAACAGTTCAACAGTTGGGGGTTCGTAAGATTTTTTTTTATGTTTTTGAAAGAAGTCTGTCTGTCTTTTTTTTTTTTTTTTTACCAAAATACAGTAAAATCAGTAATATTCTGAATATTATTAAAAAAATTAGAAAAGAACTGTTTCCTATTTGAATATATTTAATGTAATTTATGCAAAGCTGAATTTTCAGCATCATTACTCTAGTCTTCAGTGTCACATAATCCTTCAGAATTCATTCTGATGATTTGCTGCTCAAGAAACATTTGATTGATTGATTGATTGATTTGAAACTGTGACACTTTTTTTAGGATTCTTTGATGAATAGTAACTTATTTGAAATGGTACTCGTTTGTACCATTATAAATGTATTTACTGTCACTTTTAATGAGTTTAATGCATGTTTGTTGACTGACCTCTAACTTTTGAACGGTAGTGTACAGTATGTGGGTGGTTAACATGATGTTTCAAGCAGTATCTTGCAGTATAAAATATAAAAGATGATTTAAAAGCACCTAAAGACTTTCCATCTTGATTTTTTCTAGTTTTTTTTCTTTAAGTTCATGTACAGTATATGTCAGCTGCTCATGTCTCATGCTTAAATTAATCATAGAAAACATAGTGGTGGTCCTAACTAGCCACTAATCTTTTATAACCTTGTGAAGGTTGAACATTTTCAGATAACAAGATTTTTTTTTTTTTTTTTTTTTCTTCAGTATAGCAAGACGGGAGATAAGAAATATACATTTTATAATCAAATATTGATTTTTTTCATCCCCTATTTAGGTGGCAGGGCATCAGAGTGACATTGAAAACTGCTGGGAGCTCACATTTCTCTGCAAGAGGTCACTGGGATAATTCTCATTGCTCTTGAGGTTGGCTTTTGTCATGTTTTATCAGTGCTGACTCTGTTCGATTCAAATTAAAGGTTAAATAATAATGATTGCAGTTCATAGTCACTGAGAGCAAAGCATGATTGTACGATATCAATTAATGCTTTGCTAGTTTACAGCCATTCCCAAAACAAACAAACAGAGAACATTGTTTAAACGATCACACGGGCAAATTGAGTGCACTGATGAACTCTCTTAGCCGATTATTTTGTTCCATTTTCTGACATTTATTTTTATAATGTACGCTTGTGTGCACATGTTCCGCTCTGAAGACAGTAATCTAAGTTCTTGGTAAACTCCTACACTGTCATTATGAAGTAAAGCACTGTAATCACCCACTAAGACAGCCTTTAATTACCCATCTACCCCTATTTTACATGCTGTACCTCATACCTGATGTGCATGCACTGTTCTGAGCCCATACTGGACATATTAAAACTAAAACTCTTCTTTGTTACATATACAGACTGCATGTTACATTATATCACCTTGCTTCTTGCGTGTTTCATGACACTTTCACACTGAGTTGTACTAAAAGCGTGTTTAGTCTTAAGATGAACATGAATGGGGTGATGTTTCATTAAGTTTGCTGTTTACATAACGTGGCAGTTCAGAAATGAAATCTGAGTGGCACTAAAAGATTAATGCTTTATCGCGTTATAAAATAACATAGCACCTATACTAAACCCTTCATAAAACCTAAATGATAGTATTAGTAAAAGCAAACGTGAGATAAAAATTCATTTTGCATGCCATTTTAGCTTCCTTATACAAATATTTGAGCTCATCTATTGTGACTTGTGTTTTATGGGACTCGTATGTGTTTGCATTGCAAATGTAATGATGCACCAGATGTGCTATCGAGCAAGTTTACTATACCAGAAAAATAGCAGATATAGAGCCAGATATATGATGCAAACATAAAAAGTTGTTAGTTTATAAACCATGCGCTATGGTACAAGTGTTTTGGGGACATAGCATAGTATTGTGCAAGGAGCCGTGCAAAAATAAGTCATAAATAATCAATAATCTGCACCTAGAATCATAATTGATATGAAAAGGAATTCAAGTGTTTGGTGCTTTACTGCCTGTAGTATTAATTTCAACAGGAAACTGCAGTGAAATGTATGTATAGGCATATTTTTGTATAGATACATTTTTGGATTTTTGCCAAAATGTAGGTATAGAGGCACATTTCAGCCTGTGATGGATTTTTGGTAGCAATACATTTTGACAGTCAACATGAAACATATTTGACCCAGTTACTTTCTTAAAATGCAATTGCAAATTATGTTACATATAGACTTTACATTGCAGGTCAACTGTTTAACCTGTAATCTCAATCAGATGACATTCATACCTGTGAAATATCATCACTAATATGCTCTGAATTGTAGGTACACGTGACATGGCTCTGTTGCTGGTGTAACATTATTCTGTCCTATTTTTGGTGTCTTATAAAAAAAGACATAAATATAAAGATGTTGATCAACCTATCTTGGGGTGGAATCAGGTTTGAACTGTTAATGTCCTTTTCAGGATGTAAAATCTGATGGAAGATGAACGCAGGAGATTGTAAAAGGTTGATATGGTTTTAGGGATGGCAGGGAGTCGTCCGGAAATAGCTGAAGGCTGGAAGCCTGTGTTGATACATTATCTGATAAAGAGCAAAGATGCCGTCTGTTCTAGAGGTGCCATTATCTACAAAGAAGAAAAGAGGAGGGAGGCAGAGAGAGAGAGAGAGAGAGAGAGAGAGAGAGAGAGAGAGAGAGAGACATGACAGCATGATAGCATCACCGCATTGATGGACAGTCTCCAATCAGCCCCTTCATGACGACATTCACCGTTTACTGCAGCTAATATCGCAAATCCCATCTCTGCTGATGTGCTGAAGAAAATCTGAAGTACAATTGTCAAGTTTACTTGCCAATTGCTCATTGAAAAAAAAAACTGGCTTGAACTTAATTGAACCTGCAAACCACATTAGTAAGTGGTATTTGTCTGCTTTATATGTGAAGTTAAACACTTATTAATAATAAGACCACATAATAAATCCTTTTGGATGTTTTCATGAACACTTTGTAATTGTCATTTTACAGTAAAAACCAGCCCGATCTCATGGCAATTCGTACATATTTTACGAAGTGGCTAATTCGTACAAATTCGTATGACCTCACTCGTACAAATTCATATGATTTTTACTAAATCGTACGTATTTTACGAGTTGCCAATTTGTATAAATTTGTACGAATGACCTACACCTAATCCTGCCCCTAAACCTACCCGTCACTGGGGTTTAGACAAATCGTACAAAATCGTACAAGTGAGGTCGTATGAATTCGAATGAATTAGCCACCTCATAAAATACGTACGAATTGGTCATGAGATAACATTGATAAAAACATTAATAAGATGTACTTATTAAGATGTAAGTTATTGTGCAGATCTTAAACAATGGCAATATATGAAATTTATAGTACATTATAACTATGGGAAATTTAATCCATTGTAACTTAAAGTAGATGCAACGTGTTCATTGTGTGTTATAAATCACCATACTCTTCAAAGCTATAACCACAAATAAGTAAGAATTATAATACATTAAAACTGTTCTTATGATTATTTATGAGATGATACGGTAACATTTATTCACTGTTAACTACAACTTTTCCCTCAATACATTCCTTATTTGCTGCTTATTAATAGTTAGTGCGGTAGTTGTTAAGTTTAGGTATTGGGAAGGATTAGGGATGTAGAATAAGGTCATGTAGAATAAGGTATTAATATGTGCTTAATTACTACTAATAAATGGCTAATATTCTAGTAATATGCATGCTAATAAGCAACTAATTAAGAGACCCTAAAATAAAGTGTTACCGATGATACAATATATTATAAGGTTTTTTTATAATGCATTATTCATTCATTATAATGCCTTAATAATACCCTTTTGCTTGTTTTATTTAAAGATTGATATTTTCACAAGACAAAAAAAAAAAACAATTCTAGTTTTGTAGCCTAATTTCAGAGCAAGCTTTTAAAACTGGAGCTGCTAATAAGGATGAAAGAAACTGCAACATTTCTTCACCTCACCACTACCTGTTCTACCCCAAAATAAAATAAATAAATAAAAAATAAATAAAATAATCTCCACAGCCGCAGCAGGAGGTGGAGATTGATTTACCTGAGTGTGGCAGGTCTTTGGTTATCTGTACCCTGTTCACCCAGGCCTGCGACGTTCCCAGCGTCGGGATGGGAAAGTGGGGCAGTGAAGGTTCAGTAATGGAACAGGAAGTCTTATCTTCCCCGGCGAGCTCCATCACGCTTCACCTGCCAGGGATTAGATACCACACCTCTCCGGCTAAAAAAAAATTATGCATACTATAGAATATAGAACGTTTTTTTATTTTTTATTTTTTTGCACCTTGATTGTTTCTAGGTACGTAAAACATGGCTTAACTACAAACAAACATATTATAGTAAGTTACTACAGTATATGAAGTTGATTATTATTATTATTATTATTATTTGACAATTTTACTATTACACAGCATGATTTTTTTGTGTAAAAAAATAAATTAAAAAAATAAACAAACAAAATCATCCTTAGTTTTTAATTGCAATTTCAACATACATAAAGAAATAACAACATACAAACATTCAAAGATTCTTTCATTCAACTAATAAGTTGCAGTATAAAGGAAAGAAACAGCAAATAAGATGATAAGGGATATTATATAAAAGAAAAAGAAAGAAAGAAAGAAAAAGGGGAAAAGAGGGCACATAATATTAAACATGGTACAAATTATGTTGTTTTAAATGCTTTCTTTCTCAACATAAAAATGCTTACTTCAAGTATTCTACATGATTGATTCAAGAAATTTTCTGAAGCATCAACTTTATTATATACATTTATTTATTTAATTTATTTAGTGATCAGCTGATATATATATATATATATATATATATATATATATATATATATAATTGTATTATGTGTATCTTGATCAGAAATCTAAAATCTGTGAATTCTGAATTTAATCTGTTTTAAGAAATGTAGTGTAATTTTCTAACATCCCCCTTGCTTTCTTTTGCAGTATAAACCCTTATAATATTGGCTTTAGATTTCCCTTCAGGCCCTGCAGACCCTCATGTGTCCCTGCAGGTAAAATATGACTCTGTGTACATGCAGGTTTTCCTCTGGAGAGCATTAGCTCCTCAGATCACTGACTCCCGCTTGACCTGGATAGAGCTGCCCTACTTTAAATGAGCTCCGAGCCTGTCAGGCCCAGAGCAATGAAGATTTAAAACTCACATTATTTACCTCTTTGAATACTGTTGATCTATCGAAAGACTTTGTTTTACTCAATGGTTATGTCTTCTTGATGCTTCTCCTCTGGAAATGCCAAATGGCATTTATTAATATATTTTATAATCACTTACATTTTAAAGTTGGTTTAAATCCGTTATTTAATGTGATGGTCATATGCTCACCATATATCTGTCATCTCACCGATGAGGAAATGTAGCCACATATTTAAAAAATAGCGTGCACCCTCCTGTGAATACATTGTGCCCAGTGTTGGACAGTAAAATATGGCTGTGCTAATAACATTTAAGTGTCTGGCTATAATATCCCTACCAGTCCCTCTCTTATAATAACTGTGATCAGAGCCAAAGCCAGCATCAGCGTGGAATCGAGACGATCATATTCTCTTTAGGGTTAATAGTAATCTATTATCTATGTAATAGTGCATGGATGAAGCAATTGTCCAGTGTGCATCTGAGAATACAATAGAGCGCTGCTAAAATGATATGATGGACTCTCTATTATAAAAAATAACTATTGACTTTGCAACACCAATAACTTTCGATTTTTTTCCCCTGCTTCCTTCTTTCTGCACATTAAACATGGATTGATGCCCTTCTTCAAATCTTACAGACTTTGGCTTTCACATTCACTTAGATGTAGTGCTTGTATTAATAAATGTAATTATAAGGGAGATGGATGAATATGATCACCTCCGAATTATAGTATGTATGCCTGCCTACTAATATAATGGCAGTTTGTTAGTCCTGTGTCTGTTATTATCACTGATTTAAGACACTGAACTATATGATATAATTTCCATAAGATTCACTCATTTATGTTCTATTTTAAAAACATGATGAACTGACACTTTAGAAATCAAAGTTGGAATCCACCTACAATGTTTCAACACATAAAGGCGCTTAAAAACAGAAATACAGTCTAAGAAACATTTATAAGAAAAAAGTACAAGCGAGACAGTCAGTGCAAGCGAGTGGGTGTGTGTGAGATGTGTAGAGGTTTATAGGAGGAGACATATAGCCTCCGGGTGATTTGTTTAACTTTGAAAGGTTCTTTGGTTTGTGCTAAATTTGCTGCGAGCTACACGGTAGCAGATCATCTAACTCTTTTCCCAAGTGGCACCAGCTAACAGCGCCTGGTTCCTGTGCGTGGGTAAGGAAGTGAGATCCCCATGAGGGAGCAGACGACAGCTCTCGTTTGGTTAACGCCGGCCGCGAGTAGCACTAAACAAATGGAATGAACACACATGCTCACGTACACTCTCAGTGCAGTTATATTTACAGTTGCTTTGGCAAATTGTCATTTTGAAATCCAGTCATTGCAATAAGAATCCATGCAATCAGGAATGCTTCACCTGCAAAAATTCCCAGAGCAATGTCCAAACCTGAAGATTTGGTCACATCAAAGGGGTCATCGGATGCCCATTTTCCACAAGTTGATATGACTCTTTAGAGTCTTAGTGAAAAGTCTATAACACACTTTGGTTCAAATTTCTCAATGGTATTGTAAAACAACACCCTTTTTACCTTGCCAAAAAAAACAGCTCTGCACACAGCAACCTGTTTTGTTGCATGTCTCTTTAAATGCGAATGAGCTCTGCTCACCCTGCCCCTCTCTTCCGTGGGGTGACGAGCCATTCTCATGAGACTGTTTAGTTTAGCCACAATTAGCCACGGAACTTGCTAACTAGCACATTATTAGGAAAGATGATTTGCAACGATTCATAAAATAACCTTATACTCACTTCTTCTGTAGGTGAGGCTGGATCACGAATGATTTGCGCAAACATAAACGCATTTAGGTAGATTGGGGGGCACATTCCCTTAAGAAACAAATGTAATCCACTGCGTCTTCAGCGGCTCAGCCGTCGGGAGTAAATGATGACTGCTATATTCATTATTTCATAAATGTGCATTATGTGCATTAATGAAATGTCTGCAACATCTTGTGAGCAAAAAAAGATCCATTGTCTTTTGTCAATCATTTAGCAGCTGTAAGTTTAGGTCCCTAAGGTTCAGTCACCTAAGCGAAATTTCAGCTACATTTTATGAGCAAAAAAACATTGCCATTTTCTATTGGCAATAGCGATTCATAAAGCACAGCTCACACAGAAGTTGCTTTCAATCAAAACAGCTTTCTGTTGGTCAACTTGACCCTGATTAAATTTCTGTAGGTCAACACTGCAAATCAACATGTCCAACTTGAACTTTCCAAGCAGATATTCACTATTAGGTGAAATTCCCAATTGCATGGATTTCTATTGGCATGGAGCATGTTTTAAATTCATTGCTATGGGAGTTGAGCTTCACGTACGCGTGGTGAATTGTGGGATTGACAGTGGACCGGAAAAACCATTGAGTCCAGCCAAGAGCATCAAAAAGGTAAGGAGATGCTTGACTTTATGCACATATGACATATATGTTATATATTGCAGTTTGGATGCTTTCATTGTGATTATACTGGATGGGTTTACAAAAGTTTATTAAACTGACAACCTATATTTACTTCAGGCATTCTGAAACAAAGCTTGCCTCAACTGTAATTGCATGTATATGTGGTGATTATATTGGTCGTCTACTGAAATAAACAGATTAAACACATTTGCCATAGTCACACCCCAAAGCGTAGGTGTTGTAGTGTTTTGAGCAACTCAGAAGAGAGTACTGTCACTGTAGTGGACATTCACTGTTAAAGTTTGTTCACATTAGCGAAATATCAGCAACATTTCATGGTCAAAAAGGTCTATTGTCTATTGCAAATATTGTAGTGATGCATGAAGCACAGCTCACACAGAAGTCACTTTCAAAATTTTTGTTAATCAACACAGTGAATATATGTGTCCAACTTGAACCTGTAGTGAAATCTTTGTGGGGAAATTGTTCATCCTCATGCAAAATTCATAATTGCATGGATTTCCATTGAAATGACTGGATTTTGCCTGTGGAAATTTAGATTTAGAAATAATCTAGAAATAGAAGCGGTAAATGTGTTTGCACCTTCAGTTACATTAGCGAAATTTTGACAAGATTTTATTGCCAGAAAATCTCCAGTGTTTGTTCTCAATATTGTAGCAATGTATGAGACACACCCCACGCAAGATACTGTCTCAGAAGTCACTTTCAAACCAAGCAGCTTTCTCCTGGTATATGTGACAAATCCACACGTACAACTTGAATGCGTTGTGAAATCTGCATGGGGAAATCTTTCATCCTCACATGAAATCCCTGATTATACTGAAATGACAGGATTTCATCTGCGAAACTTTTCAGAGCAAATGTGTCCACACCTCAGGGTTCGACAAAAAAGGTCCATTGTCTATTGTCAATATAATGTAGCGATGTATGAAGCACAACTCACACAGAAGTCACTTTCACAGCAAGCAGCTTTCTCTTGTTCATCACGGCAAATCCAAATGTCCAGCTTGAACCTGTTGCATAGGGAAATCTTTCGTCCTCATGAAAATTTCAAATCACATGGATTCTCAGTGAAATGACTGGATTTCGCAGAGCAACGGTAAATGTACCTGCACCTTTACGCAATGGAATTTATCCACTTAGGTGTTTCAAAGACATTGCATTGGCTAATCTCAGTCATGAATCTGCCTGTTAAAAGAGCAAGATGGTTTTGACAAGAGGGGAAAAAACAGTGGAGTAAAGAAGACAGGAAGAGGAGTGCGGAGTTAGCAGGCAGGTAGAGTTAAATGTGACGGGGATTACGCTTATGTGGAGATGCTGCGGTTTTAAGGAGTCCAAATCTCTACCTGTCAGTCTGCACAGCTGGAGGGTGGCCCCTCCCAGGGGCTGATGGGGGGAAAAAATGCAGATAGGGCGCCATCCTCTCGGATAATCCATACTGAGCACTAATCTGCTGGAGTGTGCTACAAATCACCTGGGCGCACTTCTTCTCCACGTCATTGTAAGCTTTGAAGTAGCAGCGCAGGGAAGAAGAACGTATGGAAAAGGCTAATCTAACGAAAGAAAAGTAAGATATGAGGAAACGCATGTCTCTGAGTCGACAGATGCAAGGATTTCTCTTTTATCCTCACACTGAATCATTACACCTGTCGGACAGCGCTGATGGTACGCTTGAATAAGTGGGCAACGCTGAAAGCACCATATTTTGAAAAGCCTGGACAGGTTGTTTCATTGGAAGAGTATTGAAGTGTAGATTTGAAGCTTTTATATTAACCCCAATGAAATCAAAGGCACAGACTGCGGCGTTTCGCTAACACTCCCCATTTGAAACGAGCAGCACCTCCATTCATAATTTAGCTGCCCGCCGCTGTGATCTGTCGTATGAACCGGCCCCAGAGCTCTTCAGTCATATTTCAGCTCACACAATGTAATGCATTTTGACAAGTAAATTGCTTGCCTTTTTGCTGATAGCGTTGCACATAAATAATGAATTCTTAGTAATAGCTAGAGGAATAATACACACCATAGACTGATGCAAATGACACACTTATAATTGACAATGAAGCGTGACTGTTTAGATTTATGGGTAAAACTTTATGTAGCGAAAATAGTCATGGACGAGTCAACATTTTTGCTTGTTTTTATTTCATAACAAAATGTTCTTTAAAAAGTGAACGGGTGCCAGTTGCCTGCTGGAATTTATGGTTATAACCAGGAATATTTCTAGATTATGAGTTGGTCATTATTCAATTCAAGCTGGTTTAGATGGACTTCACTGCTGCAAAAACTATCATCGCTAGTCACAGGTGTAATGTTTGCATTTGTCGGATGCTTTTAAAGTTTCAAAGTAATTTACAGTGTATTCAGGATATTCACTACAGTCCATAAGTTTGGGGTTGATTAGATTATTTTAATGTTTTTGAATGCTCAGCAAGACATTTTTAGTTGTTTGAAAATACAGCAAATATTATTTTAATGTTTATGTTTATGTAATTTTTAATGTTATATATATATTCATTTTTTCAATTCATTTTTTATTATTTATATTATTATCAATGCTGAAATTAGTTAATATTTTTGTAGAAACTGCAACTTTTTTAGAATTCTTTGTAATTAGTTCATAAAAAACATTTATTTGAAAAAAAAAATTGTTACACAATAAATGTATTTACTGTCACATTTGAACAATTTAATGCATCCTTGCTGAATATTAAATCAATAAAAAATTAATAGAAAATGAATTAATATTAAATGAATGAAATTCTAATACATTTTATATTTGTACTCAATTCAAGAACTTCAGGCATTTAGAAAGTAAATATTATTACTTAGAAATATAATTTTCAATAATCAAATCCAAAAATAAATAAACAAATAAATACATTTTAAATGAGAAATATCATTTAAAATTGATTCATCTTTATTATGCTGGTTTTCCCAGCATGCACCAGGACATGAATAATTAATAAGGTTGTATTGGTTACATGTTTCAAACCCCAAAATGCTTAGCAATGGTGTTGACTTTTACCAGACTTTTAACAATGTTAAAAACTTGATTGAACTCTAACATTCATAGAAAGTGTTTAGTCTGTGACCTCTCTGTCATTGCCCGTTCTGTTATTTACCCAGTGGAGTGACCTGCACCGATAGCACTCCTGGGAATGACAAAAGCAAGCTCGCGTGCCCTCCACACACCGCAGAAGAGGGGAAAACACAGCGGACAGTGATTGAAAAGTGTCAGCGACACAAGGGTTTTGTTTTTCTTGGCTGGAACAGCTTGTTGTCTCAGACTGACAGATGACAAGACGTTCCTGGGTGCTGACGAGGTAACGATGATTGCGGCAGGAATAATGAAGGGCATGCTGACAGCGAGCGTGATTACATTTAGATCTCTATCTCCCCTGCCAATAAACCAACACGGCTGCTCCTTTACCTGCTGGGATTAATTAAATCAAAGATAAAGATAATAAAGGTAATTGCAACTGCCGTCATCATGGTTCATAGTCGGATTCATGCTCCTGCTGTTTCCACACACACACACACACACACACACACACACACACGTTTGTTTTTGTGAAAAGTGGGGACATGCCATAGGCGTAATGGTTTTTATACTGTACAAACTGTGTGTGCTATTTCCCTACACCTAAACCTACCCCTTACAGGAAACTTTGTGCTATTTCAGATTTTCAATACACTCCATTCTGTGTGATTTATAAGCGTTTTGAAAAGTGGGGACATGGGGTAATGTCCTGAAAAGTCACCTTCACCTTGTAATACCTATGTTGTGATTATATAAATGTATGTCCTCATTTGTCACAAAAATGCACACACACACACACACACACAAATAGACAGACAGGAGTGAAGGCAGCCGCAGGAACACACACACTGAGTGTTTCTTCAACTTGTTGATCAGGAGTTTATTTATTTATTCATGAAAACTAATGAATTGAATCTCTATCTTATTTTTACATGAAGGTCACATTAAAACTCTCTTGGAAGATTGATTGATTGATTGATTTTACAAATGGTACCAAAATATTAGTGCTGGGCAATAACTAATTGTGATTAACTGCATCCGAAATAAAGGTTTTGTGTACATAATATATGTGTGTGTACTGTGTATATTTATTATGTATATATATATAAATACACACACATGCATGTATATATTTAAGAAAAGTATGTTATGTTTATATATAAAATATATATAATATAAATGATATTAATATAAATATCATTAGTATCATAAAGTAAATACATGTAAATATTTTCAAAATATATACATTATGTTTGTGTCTTTATATATACATAATAAATATAAACAGTACACATGCATATATTATGTAAACAAAAACGTTTACTTTGGATGTGATTAATCGCGATTGATCGTTGCCCAGCACTAGAAAATATATAATATGCAGGGCTTCCCACACAATAATAATATAATAAATTCAATAAAACTTAAAGCTTTTTTTTTTCATTATTGTTCTCTTTTACATTTCGTTTATTTATGTGTACAGAATTGTACAGGCTTTTACATTAAATCTAAAAGTATATAATTTTCTACTAAAAATGCAAATTATGAAAGAGTCTCTAAAACTAAGTTTATTTGGCTTTTATTTTGTATTTTGTTTTGTCTTTTTCACTATTTCCTCTAGTTCCATTTTGTTATTAGTCAATGCTCATTAGTCTTGTACAGTCATTGGTTCATAGCCAAATATTTTGTTATCTTGTTTGTTGAAGTGATTTTGTGGCAACAATCACTGAGAAATAATAAGGTTTTATTTTTATTTATTTTTTTAAGTTAAGTTCTATGTTTTTTAAATTAAGTATTTTTATGTTGTGGTAGTAATTATTGCACTGCCTTTTTGTATTAGCATCAATATTTTAGATTTAATTTTAAAATGGATAAAATGTAAATGTAATGTCCTGACTTGTCATTATTTAATCACATTTTTGTCTTTTCTATTTTGCTACAATTGTCCTGCGTTATTTTGACAAGTAAATATTTTACCATTATTCCTTATTGTCTTTCTAGTGATGTGGTTATAAAAGCTGCATGTATAATTATAAATAATTTAGGAAAATGCTTTTAAAATAGTTTTCTGATGAAGTGTAGCATGTCACACCACAGGACTTTAATTGCCATGAAAATGTCACATAAAAAAAAATAAATAAATAAAATTGCCTTGTTTCATGTAAGATGTAATTGTATTTCTTTCTCTTTTGATTTTGGTGTAAAATATGAGCTGGACATGTTTCCATGAGATCCACCCATATAATGCATTATATTCTGATGACTGTTCATTATGGACTGTTAGACTAGATAAAGAACTCGGTGCACAGTGCAGTGTTTCATCCCTGAGCCATCATCCTCCGAATCTCAAGACTTCTGACTCCGCATCAAAGCCTTTTGTTATGAAAGAGGTGGAAAATTGCAGAGCATCATCCGATATGAAACAGGAAAGGATATCATCCCTGTGATCTTCAGCCCACGGAGACCCACAGCCATAAACTGCATAATGATCATATTATAGGCGTCATAAAGCTCTGTTTTTGTAGTCCCGCAAAGCTCGTTAGAGAGCGATATCAAACTTAAAGCATTACCCTTGAATAACTTTGGCTTCAGATCCTCATTTCTTTATTCTCCGACTCTCTCACATCTTCGTTGTAGCTCCCAGCTATTGGAATGATTCTTTAATGTGAACATTTTCATCCATTACTTCTCTTTATACTCTCTCAATATAAAACGTTTAATGCAAAAATAACTTTGAGCGTTAATCGACCAAGCGCATAAATGAGCCCTAGGAGTATTGTGGTTCTTTGTGAACTGGATGGTTTCTTTTGCTTTTTGTGTTCATTAAACTTTTTCCCTCACGTTTCCCTTTCATACAAAGTTGTTTACACATAGTAACAGTTCTGTTCAGTGTTGGGGGTAATGCGTTACAATGAACACAATTATGTAATCAGATTACTTTTTTCAAGCAATTAGTAAAGTAATGCGTTACTTTTACATTTACTTAGAGTTACTTCTTCAAATAAGCGATGCAAGTTACTTTGTTACACAATGGCTATTTTTGGCTTTTACTGCAACAAATAGAAGAGACACTGTGACTTTGACATAAAGGCATCATATGGATTATGAAGATATTTCATTTGAATACATCTATTATACAACATGTCAGTTATCATTTATTCATGTATTCAGCTAATAAACGTAGCTGAAGTGTAATTGTAGAGCTACCGTAAAAATGCTTTGCTGTGTTGGCAAAACACAGTTTGAGACTTAATTGAGATTTTTTTTCTCAAGCGCTGAGAAGTGGGAGACCATTCCTTTCCATTTTGCCTAGGAGAAACAATCGAGATATTAAAGCGATCTCATTTGTGATATTTCTGTTGTGTCAGATAAGCCCCGCAGTAGACCGGGCAGAGGTGGGCTTGAGTGTCTGCTTGTATTGAGATTACTCTCTAATGACACTTGAAATCCCTCTCCATGAGGCCGAGGTGATGTAATATGAAGACAAAGCTCTGATCAGAACCCGGCGACTGCGTTTTTCAGGAGTCAAGAGCATAAACTGCGGTGTTACTGCTTGTAAGTTACGAGATCTGTTAGAATTGGTTTTGTTGCCATGTATTTGATAATGTGTATCAAAACCAAAACTGTTTAAGGTTCTGTTGTCAATTCCCTGGTGGTTTACTTGACATTTGTTAAGAAAGTTTTGGCCATATGGGGGATTTACGTGCGTACAGATAGGCTTTCCATTGTTTTCATTAGCATACAGACCATATGGGTTTTGACACATTAGCAGATACTTGATGGCCAACGCATTAGTGTGGAAAACACAGAGGTGAGGACTAGTGAGAAAAACAGTCTGTTCATCTTGTGAACGCGTAACAGTCTTATCTCCCACACTCTTTATTAGTTTATGAGATCATCTGCTCTTGAGAGATTTCAGGAGACTTGAGTAGCAGTCTGCATTTGCTGTACAGTACATTTAATCTCATTGCTGTCTAGGAAAAACACTTCAGATATTAAAAGAGATGGCATTTGTGATTTGTCTTATGGTATTGAGCAGACATGAAGCTTTTCTTCTTAAATTTTCTTTCACATTTCACTTTGTGCATGCCAGATGTTTGTCATTAATAGTACATTGGTATATTGTAATGATCTGAACATGTCCAATTAAAAGTGTATGTATAAACTAACTAACTAATTTAACAAACAAACAAATAAATAAAAAGGCATATGAATTAAAGACTGCCAAAACTGCTTTAAAATAAACAAATGTTTTATTTATTTAATTGCATTATTATTATTATTATTATTATTATTCCCTTTTTTCAGCCATTGTAGTTTATGAAAAACACAACTTAATTATATAATAATAATAATAATAATAATAATAATAATAATACAATTTTAGTAGTAGTAGTAGTAGTAGTAGTAGTATGAGTAGTGGTAGAAATTATGATCTGCTGTATTATTATTATTATTATTAGCAATAATAATGATAATAATAATAATTTCAATATGTTTTGTTTTCTCCAGTCACTGTAGTTTATTAAATATGCAAATTTAATAATACTAATAATGATAATAAAATGTATTATTATTATTATTATTATTATTAATAATAATAATAATAATATAATACTGTTATTTTATTATGTATTATTATTATTATTATTATTATTATTGATAATCCACTGTGGTGACTCCTAGCAGCTGAAAGTGAGAGTTATTATTATTATTATTATTACTATTGTTGTTGTTGTTGTTATTTATAATTATATTTAATAATTATTAATACTAATTTTCAGCATTTTTCATTTCATAAATATGTAAAAACTTCATATCTTATCTTAAGATCGCATAAACTGCGATCACAGTCTCAGTGTGCAGGAACTGTTCACATAGATTATACAGCAGAGAATGAAACATCATGGTCGTTTTAAGCCATAAGAAAACAAGCACTGAGCTGTGTCATTAAACATGCAAGTCACTTCTTATTTTGCTTTTAGTTTGCACAGTTGCTGGAGAGCAACTGTGGCGTCTGGCTCTGAAAACGGCAGCTCACTGTGGTGAGAACTTTTTGGCAGTTAAGCCAGATGTATAATTGGACAGGATGTCTAACCGGCATGATCAGCGGTGATCGATCTCAGATCTCATCTGCTTTGAAAACTCCTGAAAGGTAACTGTTATGGCAAGCATTCACACTCAAGAGCATTTTACTGAGAAAACAATGTTTTCTCATTTCCAAGATATCACCCAGACTATTTCAAAGCTCTAATGACAAATGGCAAAAAATAAATATATAATGGAAAGTAAAACCTTTCCCGAATTAGAAAAGTCCAGCTTTAAAGGGTCACTTGTGTCCAGGTCTTTAGAGACCTCTGGCCCTGAACACAACATATTTCAAGGTGTCAGGGAGGCCAGTGAGGCAGTTCTCCTGTGTAAGCACTACCGTCGAGAAGAGCCAAAGAGGCCAAAAGATTTCTGGGATGCTGACTCCATGCATTCCGCCTTAAGAGTCTTAGCTCAGAAAGTGCATCTGAGGAAATACCAGTGCCCTACTTTAAATAGTGTGTGTTTTTTATTACTTGAACCAACTGATGGGCATATAGAATGCAGCTCCTCTTTGTAAACCACACAAAAAAATAAAATTATATATATATATATATATATATATATATATATATACAGGTGCATCTCAATAAATTAGAATGTCGTGGAAAAGTTCATTTATTTCAGTAATTCAACTCAAATTGTGAAACTCGTGTATTAAATAAATTCAATGCACACAGACTGAAGTAGTTTAAGTCTTTGGTTCTTTTAATTGTGATGATTTTGGCTCACATTTAACAAAAACCCACCAATTCACTATCTCAACAAATTAGAATATGGTGACATGCCAATCAGCTAATCAACTCAAAACACCTACAAAGGTTTCCTGAGCCTTCAAAATTGTCTCTCAGTTTGGTTCACTAGACTACACAATCATGGGGAAGACTGCTGATCTGACAGTTGTCCAGAAGTTATCCCTTCACAAGGAGGGTAAGCCACAAACATTAATTGCCAAAGAAGCTGGCTGTTCACAGAGTGCTGTATCCAAGCATGTTAACAGAAAGTTGAGTGGAAGGAAAAAGTGTGGAAGAAAAAGATGCACAACCAACCGAGAGAACCGCAGCCTTATGAGGATTGTCAAGCAAAATCGATTCAAGAATTTGGGTGAACTTCACAAGGAATGGACTGAGGCTGGGGTCAAGGCATCAAGAGCCGCCACACACAGACGTGTCAAGGAATTTAGCTTCAGTTGTCCTCTCCTGAACCACAGACAACGTCAGAGGCGTCTTACCTGGGCTAAGGAGAAGAAGAACTGGACTGTTGCCCAGTGGTCCAAAGTCCTCTTTTCAGATGAGAGCAAGTTTTGAGTCTGGAGGCAGGGTGGAGAAGCTCATAGCCCAAGTTGCTTGAAGTCCAGTGTTAAGTTTCCACAGTCTGTGATGATTTGGGGTGCAATGTCATCTGCTGGTGTTGGTCCATTGTGTTTTTTGAAAACCAAAGTCACTGCATCCGTTTACCAAGAAATTTTGGAACACTTCATGCTTCCTTCTGCTGACCAGCTTTTTAAAGATGCTGATTTCATTTTCCAGCAGGATTTGGCACCTGCGCACACTGCCAAAAGCACCAAAAGTTGGTTAAATGACCATGGTGTTGGTGTGCTTGACTGGCCAGCAAACTCACCAGACCTGAACCCCATAGAGAATCTATGGGGTATTGTCAAGAGGAAAATGAGAAACAAGAGACCAACAAATGCAGATGACCAAATGACCATACCACCTCAGCAGTGCCACAAACTGATCACCTCCATGCCACGCCGAATTGAGGCAGTAATTAAAGCAAAAGGAGCCCCTACCAAGTATTGAGTACATATACAGTAAATTAACACACTTTCCAGAAGGCCAACAATTCACAAAAATTTTTTAATTTTTTTTATCGGTCTTATGAAGTATTCTAATTTGTTGAGATAGTGAATTGGTGGGTTTTTGTTAAATGTGAGCCAAAATCATCACAATTAAAAGAACCAAATGAACTTTTCCACGACATTCTAATTTATTGAGATGCACCTGTACATTATGGATGGATGGATGGATAGATTCTAAATGCATAGATTAAATATGTTATTTTACACAATATTTAAATTTTTTTGATTTTGTCCAAAATTTGTTCCAATTTGAATGTATTTTAAGATTAGAAATCCTCCCCTTAAAGTACATTTTGAAGTATGTTGCAGTATGTTGTAAATCTGTTCAACTGTCCATCCGGTGAGCTGCTTATTAGATGAGTAATGGAAACTCTATCACTGTGTGTGTTCAGTGATTTTTTTTTTCCCCAGGCTTCAGGATGGACTGTAGTCCCCAGTGTGAAGGACTGGAGAAGATGGACACATCTCTTAATCACAGAGCGGTAGCCAGACAGAGGCTGCAGGAACACAGACTCATTATGAACAAGCCCTCGTGTCCACCAGGACCAGATCAGTCTCTCCACCTCCAGAACCCAGGAGGATTCGGCAAAGACCCGACCTAATCCCTGTGCTGGATCAGTGGCCGGACCAGCTGAAGCCCTTTAGCTAATGAGGCGCTGCAGAGACATCCTCACGCTTAGGAGCAGTAAAGTACACTAAATCAAAGAGCAGCTAGATGATGGATAGAGACAGAGATGGAAAGGGCACATTTATTTATTTTGCAAATTGATCAATGATTTAGTCCACCTAAAATCTAATTTATTAATTTACCTTACAGGGATAGTTAAACCAAAAATGAAAATTCTGTCATAATTTACTTACTCTCAAGTTGTTCCAAACCTATACGTGTTTATTTCATAAAAAATATATTTTGAAGAATGTTGATATCCAAACAGTTGACAGTAGTCAACTAAAAATAAAAAAAATAAAAAGGCAATGGCCCCACATGGAGGAGAAAAAAAACAAACAAAAAAAACAATTATATAAAATCTATTTAGTTCTAACCTTTATACCAAAATATATTTGTAAATGTATTTCAGGGCAAGAAAATAAATTTCCAGTCTTACATTTAGTCTAAATACAAATGTGGTTGGCATGCTAGAAATCAAAATATATTTGTATATTTTAAAAATGTGCAGTTTTATCACACAGCACAATATATATATATATATATATATATATATATATATATATATATATATATATATATATATATATATATATATATTGTATATATACAGGTGCATCTCAATAAATTAGAATGTTGTGGAAAAGTTCATTTATTTCAGTAATTCAACTCAAATTGTGAAACTCGCATATTAAATAAATTCAGTGCACACAGACTGAAGTAGTTTAAGTCTTTGGTTATTTTAATTGTGATGATTTTGGCTCACATTTAACAAAAACCCACAAATTCAACCTCAACAAATTAGAATACTTCATAAGACCAATAAAAAATACATTTTTAGTGAATTGTTGGCCTTCTGGAAAGTATGTTCATTTACTGTATATGTACTCAATACTTGGTAGGGGCTCCTTTTGCTTTAATTATTGCCTCAATTTGGCGTGGCATGGGGGTGATCAGTTTGTGGCACTGCTGAGGTGGTATGGAAGCCCAGGTTGCTTTGATAGCAGCCTTCAGGTCATCTGCATTGTTGAGTCTGTTGTCTCTCATCTTCCTCTTGACAATACCCCATAGATTCTCTATGGGGTTCAGGTCAGGTGAGTTTGCTGGCCAATCAAGCACAGTGTAGCACCTTTGGCAGTGTGGGAAGGTGCCAAGTCCTGCTGGAAAATGAAATCAGCATTTCCATAAAGCTTGTCAGCAGAAGGAAGCATGAAGTGCTCTAAAATTTCCTGGTAGATGGCTGCGTTGACTGTGGACTTCAGAAAACACAGTGGACCAACACCAGCAGATGACATGGCAGCCCAAACCATCACTGACTGTGGAAACTTCACACTGGACTTCAAGCAGCTTGGATTCTGTGCCTCTCCACTCTTCCTCCAGACTCTGGGACCTTGATTTCTAAATGAAATGCAAAATTTACTTTCATCTGAAAAGAGGACTTTGGACCACTGAGCAAAAGTCAGTTATTTTTCTCCACAGCCCAGGTAAGACGCTTCTGAAGTTGTCTTTGGTTCAGAAGTGGCTTGGTAGCCCTTTTCCTGAAGACGTCTGAGCGTGGTGACTCTTGATGCACTGACTCCAGCTTTAGTCCACTCCTTGTGAAGCTTTCACAAGTGTTTGAATCAGCTTTGCTTGACAGTATTCTCAAGCTTGCAGTCATCCCTGTAGCTTGTGCACCTTTTCCTACCCAAATTCTTCCTTCCAGTCAACCTTGCATTTAATATGCTTTGATACAGCACTCTGTAAACAGCCACACCTTTCAGTAATGACCCTCTGTGACTTACCCTCTTTGTGGAGGGCGTCAATGATCGTCTTCTGGATCATTGCCAAGTCAGCAGTCTTCTCCATTATTGTGGTTTCAAAGAACAAGAGATACCCGGAATTTATACTGTAGGGATGGTCATTAATTGAAACTCAAATGTAAATATTCTAATATTTTGAGATACTGATTTTTGACTTTCATGAGCTGTAAGCTCTATCATCAAAATTAAAACAAAAAAAACTTTTGAAATGTTTTACTTTACATGCAATGAATATAAAATATATGAAATTTTCACTTTTTGAAATAACTTACAAGAAAAAAAATTACTTTTCACGACATTCTAATTTATTGAGATGCACCTGTATTTCAGCCCAAGAAAATGCATTCAAAAGTTTTTTAAAAATGTATTTTTAAAAGCATTTATATATATTTATATATATTTAAATGCTTTTAAAAATACATTTGTACATTTAAAATGTATCTCAAAAGTATACAAAAATTAACAAAAAAATATATATTGGTAGAAAATATACACTGAACAAAATTATAAATGCAACACTTTTGGCCACATTTTTTATGAGCTGAACTCAAAGATCTAAGACTTTTTCTATGTACACAAAAGGCCTATTTCTCTCAAATATTGTTCACAAATCTGTCTAAATCTGTGTTAATGAGCACTTCTCCTTTGCCGAGATAATCCATCCACCTCACAGGTGTGGCATATCAAGATGCTGATTAGACAGCATGATTATTGCACATGTGTGCCTTAGGCTGGCCACAATAAAAGGCCACTCTAAAATGTGCAGTTTTATCACACAGCACAATTGTCACGTTTCATGGATTCATTACCTCATTTATGCTTGTGGTGTGTGTGTGTTTAATGAGTGGGTGTGTTTGAGATGCGAGCTGATTGGAGTCAGGTGCGGCTCGTAATCTCTCTGTCTATTCATGGCAAGCTAACCTGTCTTGTCTTCGTCAGTTCCTCTGTTGTTGTCCCTGGTTTTGGCTGGTGTGTACTCCTGACTCCAGTTTCTGTCCGGCCAGTTCACTTTCCGCTTCTCAGGTTGAGGATCTTCATTCCGTCGAGGCTGCCCATTGGATCCCTGCGCTACCAGCGAACCTCCCGAGGACTACATTTGCTTGTCTTGACTTCTGTCAATAAAGCTGTGATTTAACCGCACTTGAATCCTTTTGTCTCATTCACCGTGACATTAATGCCACAGATGTCGCAAGTTTTGAGTGAGCATGCAATTGGCATGCTGACTGCAGGAATGTCCACCAGAGCTGTCGCCTGCATGATAATGCACCGGCCACGTGTTGCAAGGATCTGTACACAATTCCTGGAAGCTGAAAACATCCCAGTTCTTGCATGGCCAGCATACTCACCGGACATGTCACCCATTGAGCATGTTTGGGATGCTCTGGATCGGCGTATACGACAGCGTGTTCCAGTTCCTGCCAATATCCAGCAACTTTACACAGCCATTGAAGAGGAGTGGACCAACATTCCACAGGCCACAATCAACAACCTGATCAACTCTATGCGAAGGAGATGTGTTGCACTGCGTGAGGCAAATGGCGGTCACACCAGATACTGACTGGTTTTCGGACCCCACTGGACAGCCCTCAATACAGTAAAACTACACATTTTAGAGTGGCCTTTTATTGTGGCCAGCCTAAGGCACATCTGTGCAATAATCATGCTGTCTAATCAGCATCTTGATATGCCACACCTGTGAGGTGGATGGAGTATCTCGGCAAAGGAGAAGTGCTCACTAACACAGATTTAGACAGATTTGTGAACAATATTTGAGAGAAATAGGTCTTTTGTGTACATAGAAAAAGTCTTAGATCTTTGAGTTCAGCTCATGAAAAATGGGGGCAAAAACAAAAGTGTTGCATTCATAATTTTGTTTAGTGTAATGTAACATCTGCTTATGATCCTTGATGGTCGTTGGGACTTTATGTCTTAAGAGACCCTTTTAGCCTTTTGACATTTGCATATAATTCACAGCCTGGTCCCACATTCTACAGTTATATGGGTGCTAATTGCCAAAGGTTGCCCCCCCCCCCCCCCACTGTCAAAAAGATGCTAAACAGATCGACTATCTTGTCTCTCCATCGGACTTCAAACACATTCCAAGAGAACTAAATGACCCTCGTTACCAGGCCTGGCTGACCAGTGCACTACCCCCACAATTACAAGATACATAACACACACATAGAGGCATTTTCTTTATTTAGACCATAATTAATCAGTTACAAATGTATCTGGTATATGCATGTGTTGTTTGTATGTTTCCTTATTATTATATTATTATATTATTAGCCTAGTTACCACTCGTTATTCGTATTAGTAAGCTCTAAACACTCATATTCAGGTGTATGAATGTATCTCCGGTTTAATACCTTTTAGATGTCTCTTTCTTGATATCAAAATGATCTGCTCTTTATTACTCACACAATGATGTACACTATGTGATCGTGAAATGCATCATACTATTTTTACTGTACTGTGGGAAAAATAGTCTCCAGATCAGTCGTAAAACATGCAAATGAGGTGTCAAGTGGGACAAAGAAACACTTTCCCGCTGAAACTATGTGCCTTGTTATTGGTCAAACTAACCAAAATGGGTGTTACAGGGAAACCAGATAAAACTTCTCCCACACCGAAAAGGCAGGTCTTCTCTTTACTTTCGGTGCCCTGGAGACACACATATCACCTTGGAAACCTCACGACTCCCCTTCCGGGGGGAGTCCGAACTTCTGGCAGTTTTAAGTTCAGTAACTTTGTCGATTCACTTCGGACTAATCAACCCATGGCTGGAATGACGAAGCTTTCACTCCTAAAGGAATTCACCAGGAATCTACGCATTATACATGCACCAGGACACTTTACTTAGCACCCTCAAAACCCATACAAGTAACCGCTTGTTAACTATTTAGATGCGCTTCTAGTCTAATCAGTCATTAGACTAAACTAATCATTTTATTGTACTATTAATGCTACAGCTAATTCCTGAAGATGGATATATAATTGATAACAACCCGTTATGATTAATTATGTTCATCTCACTTAGAACAAATATGCAACAGTAAATATATTTTGAAACATATTTTAGAATTTTAAAAAAATATTTTGAAATTATGTATTTATTTATTTATGTATTTATTTATTTGTTTGTTTGTTTGTTTATTCTGCTGTATGGTGCTATACGTCAACTGTTTGGTTACCAATATTATTCAAAATATCTTCAAAATATCTTAAATATAATGTTAAGTAAGTGCATAAGTGACTCCTATGTTCAAATGGTCAAATTTCCAATTCCCACTGAAGTACAAGATGCTCTTTGAATTCTCAAACCATGCTGGATAACAGGGATAAAACATTGTTCCATACAATGCATACAGAAGCCACATGTGCATCAGATTTTTTTTTTTTTGTCTTTTTTGCTCTCACACAAAATAATTCTTTAATTTTTAATTTTTTTTTTTTTTTTGTAAATTCAGCAATGTATTTGTTTGATTAAAATAGACTTTGAGAATAGACAGACTAGAGCTATCATACATCATACATACTTACACATAAATAAACGATCAACCTGAACCCACTGCAAAATCTGCATGGTAAAATCTTTCTGGAAGTGACTGGATTCATTTCAGTGAACAACGATAAATGTGACTGCACCTTTAGTGTTAGGGGTTTGTTCAAACTTTTAACCCTAATTATAAATAATATGGGTTTACACTTTATTTTAAGGTGTCTTTGTTACCATGTAATTATGCATCATTTATTGTTTTTATAATAGTAAGTAAATGTACCGTGTAACAAGGACACGGTAAAATAAAGTGTTTCCGGGTTTTTGTTTCCCAATAGGATTCTATGGAAGAGCGTTTTCACCATGTAATGAAAAAATGTAGACTTTTTATCTCACATTTTAGACTTTTTTTTCAATTCAGAATTTTTTAATTCATAACTTGAGATATATGTTCAGAATTGCAAGATAGAAACTCACAATTCTGAGAAAAAAGACTTTATTCTTACAGTTCTTCCGTTTTTCCATGTTTATATCTTGCAATTGTGAGTTTATGTCTTGCAATACATCACAATTCAGGCTTTTTTCTTTTTAATTTCTACTTTTTCTCTTAGAATTGCATTGCAATTTTGAGTTTATGTTTTTGCAAATTTGAGGAAAAAACTTTGCGCGACAGAATTGTGACATATAAACTCAGAATTGCAAGAAAAAAAATCAGAATTGTGAGAAAAAAAAAAAAGTTGGTAACACTTTATTTTAAGGTGTCTTAATACAACGTAATTACCTAATTAAGTACTTAGTAGTAGCCATGGTACTTGCATGAAATAAAATCTACTTGTAAGTACAGGCTGTTCCATAACTTAGTTACATGGTAAGTACATTTTGTTTCATGTATGTACAATGGCTATTACTAAGTACTTAACTAGGTAATTACTCTGTATTATGGACACCTTAAAATAAAGTGTTACCAATAATTTAGTTAGTTATTTCATGGTGGACACAAGCTTCCATAGGATTCCATGTTTATTTATATTCTGTGTAATCTTAAATGTATGTATAATCTGCTTATTATTCAGGTATAGTGACATCCTCCACCACATTTTAAAACACAACAGACATAGCTCTCAGTAACAACAAAAACCCTTAATGTGCGCAGATAACAATGGAATACACTTGCGAGAACATTCACGAAACTCTTGAGGACAGGCAGCAATCTCGACTTTACACCTGAACAGCTTGAATGCCCCTTAATGTGTCAGTCTTGAAGGCAGTCATGCATGGCTCTGGATTTGTGTTTAATTGCTCCCCGGTGATCACTCTACAAGATGTGTTCACTTGAGTCTTGAAGGGGTCTGAGGAAGGCGAGACTGTAGATGTTTCCAGGAATGATGGCACGATATATTACTGTATGTATCAAGGTAAATCTTGCCCACTCCTGCTGCGGGTATAACAGCTCTGACGACACTTGATTGAACTCCTAAAATTTTAAAGGCATAAATAATCTTGGCTTGCTGACATTTCTTTTCAAACTCCAGCAATCTGAGTGTACGGTGAGCCAAGCATGATTAATTAAAATGTGTGGCATTCGCCATCAAGGGATTAATTTGCGAGATTTAACTGTGTGAATAGTTTTTGTGACTGTGTGAAAGTAATGTTTCAAAATCACACCGCTTTTGTGAAGCTCTGGTTGACGTCAGGCTGTTCGCTATTAAGTCCGACCTTGGTTTTTGGTTTTGTCATGCATTTTAACATATGAATATAGGCTCTGTTCCAAAACCTATTAGCTCCCTTGCTGTCTTCGGACTACATAGACAGCTGCCTGAGGTCAGAATCCTCAGAATCCTTCAATTTTAAACACTCTACTTAGGCCACAACTGCTTACGTCACACAAAATGCACTGGAGATTTAACTCATAATTAATTCCAGTGGAGTTTGATGTTAGCATGTTGCTAAGATAAAACCACAATGTTTTAAGTATGAAAGCACATAGTACAAACGATTATTGTGTAAAATAGTAAGCTTTTAATTAGTAGCATTTTTAGTTAGATAATATTGTGTTATTATAAGGTGTCTTCAATTATATTCAATACATTAACATATAAGCAACAATTTATTGACTTATGGCACATACATAACCATCGAATGAACTCTATATAAGCACTAAACTTCTATAAGGTTAACATTACATTATTGGCAAGACATTACCTTGAAATTATAGGAACATAAGAATAACATTAAAACAACCTTACAGTAACATTGACACAACATTACCGTCAAGTGAACACTAAATTAATATAAAAGCAAAAATTCAGGCACAACTGTACATACCCATCAAATGAACACTAAACATCCAAACATCCATTAGGTTAACGTTAATATCGACAATACTTTAGAATTAGAGGAACATGAGAATATAACATTAACAGTGACATAAACTAAACATTGCCATCAAATGAACATTAAATTAATAAAAATAAATAAATATTGACCTTCGCACAACCTAACACAACTGAACACTATATTGCCACCAGGTTAACATTACATTTAAAATTCATTGTGTTAGCATTAAAGGAACATACGAATAACATTACAATAACATTGCCAACATTACCATCAAATTAACTATTTTGATTATCTTCAGTATTGAATTAAATGTGTTAGCCAGCATTTCATCTTGTTTCATCTTGTTGCAATGAATTCTGGGATTGCCTTTCCAATGAGATATACATGCAATTCCTGCTCATTTTTGGCAAATTATTCACCCTACAAGCTTGCATAAAGTTGTTGCCAAACTTGACTTGCTTGACTCTCAGAAGAAAAAACAAACAAACTGTGTGGTAGACCCTAAAGCAGGGATGGGCAACTTCAGTCCTGGAGGGCTGGTGTCCTGCAGAGTTTAGCTCCAACCCTAATCAAACACACCTGAAGAAGCTAATCAATGGCTTCAAGATCACTAGAAAGTTACAGGCAGGTGTGTACGTAAATTGTACATATTAGTACAAGTTGTTGGAGAGTGTTAAATTACTAAGCAGGCAGGACACATGGTTTTGATATAAAGCTATAATATCTCTGAAAATATTTGTGTCTATTGGCTTCATTTCATTTAAACAGAGTTAAAAATAACATCTGTTTCTCTAAGAGCTATGAGACGAGATTTAGCGCCATTCTTGCGAGACATCTCAAGCTGCTCCTATCAGTAGAAATCGCTGGAGAACTATTAAGTTTGATAGAATGATTACAGTTTCTGCAGTTCCCATCGCTGCCAGGATTTCCAGCACTTCAGGTCTGAGACGATGCAACATTTGTTAAACCCTGAATGTGAAAGCAGAACTACACTTGACTTGTTATATTTGAACACTGTAAGTTGTTTATTCCAGTACAGTTCAATGTGAGATGTTCTTACTCTTGTCATACTTGTAGAATATCACTGTTTGTGGACAGAGCCTCAAGACTTGGAAAAAAATATCATTTATTTAGTAACCCACCAAAAGAACCATGATTAATCCTATATGGCAAAACGTCTCCTGGCTGATATATTGCATTTCTGAAGGAAAGTTTACCTTTCGAGAAAGACGGATGTTGAATTTAGCCTCATAAATTTAATAATAACCTTTCCCTAGGGTCATATAAATCTTTTTGGCAGGAAGGGAAATGTATATTCAAGCACAATTGCCGCCAAGTTGCATGTATTCCAGGAATAGAAGATTACCAGTCAACTTTATGATGTCCCATATGTATAATCTGACTGTTGATGCACGCTCTAGAATTGCTTCAGAGTTAAGCTTTGGTGAGTTTTGCTGAGTATAGTCCATTCCTGATGCAAGTTATCGTAACTTTGCAGAGAAACTTATTGCTCAGGCTTCACTCAGTTCTGTTTGATTGCAGCAGCAAATGTCATTTTGGATGATGCAGCACAATAACTTTGCATGTTAATTTAGAAAGCATGGGATTTTTCTTTTTTTCCCCCTTTTTTTTACGTCTATGAAATATGAAGACGACCCATCAAAGTAATTCTAATCACTGACAGAGGCCAGGGGAAGAATTAGTTTGTGTGTGTGTGTGTGTGTGTGTGTGTTTGTCCTTGTACTGTACGTTTTCACACCGTGTTTCCTCGCAGTCCTCAAATGTCTTAAGCAAAGCTGATTAAAGAGTGAGAAAATGATTATTATTCACAGCAAACGAGAAAACTGATTTTAAAGTTAGCACGTTTTAATTAGGGAGAACAAATATCTGTTTCTGTGATATATTACAACACAGGTGAAATGCGGAAGACCTCAAAAATGAAACGTATTTGCTTTAATAGATGTTCCTGAACTTATTGTGAATGATTTATTAGTAGATGTTATTCCAAAGATAATGTTTGTCTTTAAAATGTTTAATTTATTTAAAATATAAAAAATTGTTGGAGGATGACGTGACCTTTTGGCAGCAATGCACACATAGTCCGTCGCTCTGCTCACTTTGTCAGAAATTGTATATATCCTGTCAGTAAATCTTAAACCACTCTTTATTTAGCTCACTATGAGTACCCCAGCAGTCAAGGACAGCCGGAAAAGAGAGAGTGAACAATTGCCAATAAAGAAAAAATTTAAAGATCCCACCATCTCCAGAGAGGATCTCAACGCTGCTATAGCTAACGGTATCAATCTAGCGCTTAAAGAGCAACAAAGTACTCTCGATTCGGTAGTGGCTTCGACTGTAAGAGAAGCGATAGACTGACCCCAGCACTCTGTGATCTACATTTGGATATACAAACGACCAACGATTCTGTAAAAGAGCTAAAAGCAGAAGTTGAAAAGCTAGCCATCGCGGCAAAACAGACACGTGACCGGGTTGATTCCGTTCAAGCAGCTGCACGTGAGGATAGGAGGACAGTCACAAACTTAAGAAATCAGCTGGAGCAACTCACAGAAAAAATGACGGACATTGAAGATAGTCCTTTAGTGACGGGTGGTGATTTGAATGCTGTTTTAAATCCTGCACTGGATAAGTCTCACCCGGATACTACAGCTAACCCATCCTCTAAGTTATTGAATACATTTATCACTGAACTTAATGTAATCGATCGTTGGAGAATCCAGAATACTACATCTAAGGACTTCACTTTTTTTTCTAATAGACATAAGACTTTCTCTAGGATAGATTACATATCTCTCAGCCCATCTCTAATTTCTTTCATCTCTATATTACCAATTTTATTGTCTGATCAATCTGCAGTATTATGTAATGTTCACTTTGCAACATTAAGACCAAGGCCCCTAGATGGTGCCTTAACACATCATTACTAAATAATCAGACATTCATTAATTCGCTAAAAGATCATATAAAGGAGTTTCTCGAAATGAATATATCTTGTGATGTAGACCCTCAAATATTGTGGGAAACGACAAAGTGTGCAATACGAGGATTCTGTATATCTTTTTCTTCTGCCCTTGCCAAAAGCAAAAACCCGCCAATTCACACAATTAGAAAATAAGATCCAATTATTACAAAACTTATAAAAACTATTTATTTTTTCTGATCAACAAGCTACACGATTGTCCTCCCTGAAAGTGGAATACGACTTACTTTCACAATCAAGGGCAGAGTTTATTTTACATAGGACGAGGCAAAAATATTATTTTGAATCGGAGAGACCTAGCCACTTACCTCAGGCTGAGGGAATGAGAGTCTAAGGCATACATCAGCGCAATAAAATCTTCGGATGACCAGGTAACCACAAATCCTATAATAATTAACAACATATTTCCGTCTGTGCTACGTTAGCTGAAGGTAAAGTGCACACTCACTGTTTCCCTGGTGCTCGTGTTCTCGATGTTTCTGCGCAGATACCCGTGATCCTGGAGGGCAACGAGAGCATTGGCGCTGTCGTGCTGCACGCGGGGGTTAACGACACCAAGCTGCGGCAGACGCAGACACTGAAGAGGGACTTCAGGAGCCTGATCGAGACGGTACGCAGCACATCGCCCGCGACAACGATCATCGTGTCAGGACCGCTTTCCACGAATCGACGAGGACACGAAAGGTTCAGTAGACTTTTTGCTTTAAACTAATGGTTATTATCATGGTGTAAAGAACAGAAACTGCTCTTTGTTAATAATTGGAATCTTTTCTGGGAGCGTTCTAGGCTTTTCCGTGCTGATGGCCTGCACCCCAGCAGAGTCGGAGCGGAACTCCTGTCAGACAACATCTCCAGGACGCTACGCTCCATCTGACTAGTAAGCCAATTCTCAAATAACTGCTATGATGGCTTTTGCTCTACCCTCCTAAATGACAGAAGTACTTGCGTTGTCCAATCTATACAGACTGTATCTGTTCCCCGAATAGTGAGATCAACATATAAATTTAATGTAGGATCTAGAAAACATCTGATCGTGATTAAACCTGAAAAATGCAAAATAAATGAACAAAAACAATTTTTTTCACAACTAGATTCTAGTGAACTGGCAAATTACAGACCCATTTCAAATCTGCCGTTTATGTGTAAAATTTTAGAAAACGTTGTGTCTGCTCAATTGTGCTGCTTCTTGCAAAAAAAATTATCTCTATGAATAATTTCAGTCAGGTTTCAGGACTCACCATAGCACAGAAACTGCACTTGTTAAAATTACAAATGACTTGCTTCTTGCGTCAGACCAAGGCTGCACCTCATTGCTAGTTTACTTGATCTTAGTGCTGCGTTCGACACTATAGACCATGACATACTCATAGATCGATTACAAAACTATACGGGTATTCAAGGGCAGGCTTTAAGATGGTTTAGATCCTACCTATCCGATCGCTACCACTTTGTTTTTTTTAAACGGGGAGTCATCTAAACTATCACCAGTAAAGTATGGAGTACCACAAGGATCTGTCCTAGGTCCTCTGCTATTTTCAATATACATGTTGCCCCTTAGTGATATTATTAGAAAATACGGGATTAGTTATCATTGTTATGCTGATGATACTCAACTATATATCTCAACAAGACCAGATGAAACTTCTGAACTATCTAAGCTAATAGATTGTGTTAAAAATGTAAAAGATTGGATGACCAATAATTTCCTCCTATTAAATTTGGATAAGACCGAGATATTACTTATTGGTCCAAAAAAACAGTACTCAGAATCTCTTGGATTACAATTTGCAACTAGACGGATGTACTGTTACGTCCTCTAAAGTCAAAAATCTGGGTGTTATATTAGACAGCAACTTGTCCTTTGAAAATCATATTTCCCCTGTTACAAAAACAGCATTCTTCCATCTTAGAAACATTTCCAAGCTTTGAAACATGCTACCTGTTTCAGATGCAGAAAAGCTAGTTCATGCATTCATGACCTCTAGACTGGACTATTGTAATGCACTGTTAGGTGGTTGTCCTGCATCTTCAATAAACAAGCTACAGTCCAAAATGCAGCGGCAAGAGTCTTTACCAGGTCAAGAAAATATGATCATATTACCCCAAGTTTACAGTCTCTGCACTGGCTACCTATTAAGTTCCGTATCAATTACAAAATATTATTACTTGCCTATAAGGCACTAAATGGTTTATCTCCTGCATACCTAACTAGTCTTCTACCACGCTACAATCCAACCCGCTCCCTAAGGTCGCAAAATTCTGGACTTTTGGTAGTACCTAAGATAGCAAAGTCCACTAATGGAGGTAGAGCTTTCTCACATTTGGCTCCCAAACTCTGGAATAGCCTTCCTGATAACTTTCGGGGTTCAGACACACTCTCTCTGTTTAAATCTAGATTAAAGACACATCTCTTTAGCCAAGCATTCACATAATGCATCTTATAATCTTGTACTGCATTTATATCTGATCAAATGTACATTATAATTCTTTAGATTGGGTTGAACAAATCATTTTTGCTTGAATAGAACAGCAGCTACGCTAATTATGTCTCTATCTGTTTCTCTGATTCACATCCCATGGTAACTAGGAATTACTGAAGCGTCAGTCTGGATCCAACCCTTAAAAAAGATCAGAGATGACCAAACACCTAAGAAGAGATGATGGCAACACCTCAGAGGACCACGGAGGATGCCAACCCTCAGACAACACATAATTACCAAGTTAAATCTGTCATAACTTAAATATATTGGGTTTCTTCTGTGTGTATGTGTATATGTATGTATATATATGTGCATGTGTGCATATGTGTATGCATATATATAGTAGAAACTTAACTTAATTTCCTGTAAAGCTGCTTTGCATCGATTGTATCGTAAAAAGCGCTATACAAACAAACTTGAATTGAATTTAATTGAATTGAATATTTAAAGGGTTTTACACAAATCTGTACAAAACGGAAACCGATTTTGATGAGTCAGTTTGTAAAGAGTCCTTGGATAAATTAGAACTGCCTTGGGTCACACAGATGGATAAAGACTCTTTGGAGGCCCCGTTAAGTTTGGAGGAGCTCCATGAAGCACTAAAAAGCCTTCAGAAGGGCAAGTCACCAGGCCTAGATGGCCTCCCTCCTGAATTATATTTAGAAATATGGGATGTGGTAGGGACTCTCATGATCGATTCATTTAATTTTGCGATTGAGTATGGTACATTTCATAGAGACCAAAAAACATCTTTGATATCACTGCTTCTTAAAAGGTAAAGATTCGTTAGATTGCTCCAATTACAGACCAGTATCACTCATCCCATGCGATCTAAAAGTTTATGCTAAAACTCTTACCTATCGCATGGAGAAAGTAATTCATAGCTTAATCAAAAAGGACCAAACCGGTTTTATTAAGGGGTGTCACGCGTCCGATAATATGCGGCGACTGTTTCATGTACTTGATTTTGCAGACTCTCTTCCGAGTCCTTGTGCGGTTTTTTCACTTGATGCAGAAAAAGCCTTTGACAGGCTAGAGTGGAACTATATGTGGGCAGTTCTGGAAAGTTTTAGTTTTGGTGAACATTACATTTCTATGATTAAGACACTTTACCACTCACCTGAGGCATCAGTCTTAACTGGTAATATTAACTTCTAAAACCTCGGCTCATCGTCTTATCCATTTCAAAGGCATCCATAGAGTATACATAACTCCTTACAAGAGGTTTAAAATTAAACTGCAATCGACCTATAACTGTCATATCTGTAACGCTGTATCAGCAGGTACTTTTCACCACATGTTTTGGGAATGTCAAATTGTTGTCAATCTATGGACTCATGTGAATTCTGTTTTGTCCTTTTTACTACAAATTGATTACGTGTGTAATCCAGGTTTATGTCTTCTCAATGACGATTATAACTTCTTTATAAGTTCATTAAAGAAGAGAATGTTGTCTGCTGGTTTTACAGCTCCAAAGGTGGCAATAATACAAAACTGGTTTACTCCGCACATGTGTGCAAAAACATTTTGGATTCATAGCCTCCTTAAAATAGTGACTTGTGAATGTACAACAGCACGAATTAACAAGGCTAAACCTAGTACCATTGATGCATGGCAATGTTTTTCTTCCAACATTTTGGACTATATAAAGGAATGACCATATAAAGTTTTGTTTTTTTTCTTTTTTTCCATTTTTTCTTTCAGATTGTGAAATTGTTGATGGTGTGTCTGTTGCTTCCATTATGTTGTGCTAATTTTATTGTTTTGCGGCTTGTTTCCGTTGTGTTGTGGAGATTTCCTTGTGTTGTGCACTACTGGGCCACCATACCTTTCCACTATCATGTCAAGTAATAAATAAATAAGACTTGACTGATGATGGACCGGCAGGCTCGAGTCAGCCGCGGCCGGCAGGCTGACTTCGAAGCAGCCGGTGAACTTGACTGATGTGCGTCCGGCGGACTCGCGGTGATCCCGCCGAACTCCCACCGAACTCCAACGCATCATCCGCGGGCTAGAGTGGGAAGACGAGCGGCACTTCCATGCCGCGGGGGAAACACAAGCAGGGACAAACAAAAACTATCAAAAAACAGAAAACAAAACGGTGAAAAAGGGGCGCCGCTTCCTTTTTTGGGTCTGGTCTTCCGTCAAGGTGCACACACGAGGGAAGCGAGGAGACCAGGATAACTCAAAATAACAGTCTTTAATGAAGATCCAACAAAGGCAAGGCAAGGAACACCGGGAGTAAGGAGTAGACCAGATGAAAAGAAACTGAACGGGCAGGAAATAATATACACTGGATTATTAGACACACACAGATGAACAAAATCATAAACAATCACACTTAACAAGGACAGGAACAGGAAAAACCATATAAGGACACAAGAGGGCGGGAAACACACGACAGAGGACTGTCAGTTAGAGGATCCAAACATCATGAGTTGACTGCTTACTCTTGACTTCAGTTCAAAGTCACATGTTTGCAGTGTTGTGGGAAAGTGGAGTAGATATTATTAATGATAATAATAATTTTTCTTATTGTTGTTATTTATCAAATGCAGATGCAGTTAATTTGGAATTAAGTGAACCTGTAATGTTCTTTGCAACTTATTTTTATTCACATTATCAATTTCCATTCTTATCAATGAGTAGGGTTTAGTAGAGTTTAATTTCCAGGTTAAGAAAGCAGTTTTGAGTAAGTTCTACCAGTTTGAGAAAATTTCACTTTGAGCTGCTTCACTTGCATATTTGCGACCATCCCACAAACAGATAAACACTGTCAATCAATACTCTGCCACATCTGAAATATGATAATAAAGCTGCCAGAAGATTTAAAATTGTAACTATACGACAATAACTGATGTCAGATAAATACATCCCACTTGTTAATTTAGTCTCCCACATCCAACAGCCAGATTTGCTTTGTTTCTGACCTGATTTTCTAGTAGAGTTACACGATTCTGCTATTTTAAATGACTGTCATTTCTAACACAATACTGTCATTACCTTAGAATGACTGACGTTTCTTGCTGGAGGTTTGATCTTTTTGCTATTATTTTTATCTGACATCTCTTTGCCTCCCAGGCAGGTCTGTCTACGTTTGTCAATGAGGGAAGGCAAATGGGACATCTTACTCCTGTGTTATCTCAGATCGCCCCGACTGCCCACGTCGTCAGTTTAATTTACAGAGGTTTGAGGAAGTGAAACCCCAGACGGTGTCAGCCCTCTGTGATCTTTCACAGGACAAAAGACGAAGCGCAGGCCATGCGGCTTAACTTGTGGGATTTATACAATAGTCTTTCTTTCATTTGTTCCTAAATCTGAGGCTAACTTTGACAGACAGACAAGCTTTGTTCTGTGTCTTCAGTCCAGTTTAATGCTAACAGCCCTCTGGAGACAATTAGGAAATCTTTTCCCATGCCCTTATGTGATATCCTTGTACGTTTTGCACTTTTAACACAATCCTAATTAAGATTCCTCATTTAAAACATTTCCTAATTTCATATCATTCATGTTTTAATGCTTAATTGCATATGTTACATATTGTTCACTTTAATTGCTGACTGCATTCGTAGCATGCTAAATTGTCATCTGCCAAAAGCACCAATCTGAGTGGTCCAAAATGAATTCTAAATGTTTACTACTACCATCTGCTGTTCATATGGAGAAATATGATTTTTTTTTCTGGCTTCTTCTGAAACATGTGGTGGTATATTTAGTAAAAACTTACTAGCTGAGGTAAACCTGCAACATTTTTCCTCTCTGCTCGCCTGTAACCATGTGTATTTAATGTGAGAATAGGCGATGTATCACTTTACTGCATTTAATCAACCATAATAAATGGCTCTAATGTGATCGTTAACACTCACTTAGAAAACACCCCGTCTCATCCTATTAACTGCCTCTAACACAATAAAGGATATTTAACTCTTCACTTTGAAGTCGTTTTGAAGCCGTTTTATTTGTTGTTGCTAAGGATACCCTGTCACCATGGCAGTAAAATCTCTGATACTAATATGACTGCGTAGTCTGGCTGAAGTAGACCGTAGGGAAAAGAAAGCCGTTGATAGCCGACGAGAATATCTTGGTCCACGTTCTGTGGGCGGTTAAAGAATTCTTTGGCATTTATCTTTTATAATACAGGCCAAACAGTCAGGAATGACAGTGTTTCTATAGTATGGAAGTCAGGATGTCAGTCAATGCAAAGCATTTTTACAAATTACTGATATTTAATCAAATAAATGCAGCCTTGGTGAGCAGAAGAAACTTCAGGAAACATTAAGCAATTTTACCAACCCCAAACTGCCCCCGGGGTCTCTGACTGTCAGTGACCTCTAACTGAACACAAGCCATTGCAAACGTAAAATTGATATAGACAGATAAACAGCACAGAATGAGTGATGTGATTGCTCCTGGTCCTTTCTGAACACCTTACTGCAGCTTTGATGTTGTATATTAATTGTAGCATTGGTGCCTCTTTTGTAATTTATCATACACATAGATCATTCACACAACTGCAACTTTAGTTGTTTTATTTGTGATCTAGTTACTTGTTATTTGAACATTATATCTTGCAATTGTGACAAGAGGCCCTGGGGCCTCATAAGGATTTTGTAGAAAATGATTTAGAGTTCTGTCAGTTTAATAAAAGGAACAGTTCATCCAAAAATGAAAATTGTCTCACCCTCAGGCCACCCAAGTTTGTTTCTTGATCAGAACAGATTTGGAGAAATTTAGCATTATATCACTTCCTCACCAATGGAGTGAATGGGTGCCTTCAGAATAAGAGAACACACAGCTGATAAAAAACATCACAATAAGTATTAAGAATTTGTTTCTTACAAACATGCAGATTTTCACTTTCACTTTCACATTCATTTATGGACTGGAGTGGTGATTTTTTGTTTACTTGTGGATTATTGTGATGTTTTTATCAGCTGATTGGACTCTCATTCTGACGGCACCCATTCATTGCAGAGGATCCATTGCTGAACATGTGATGTAATGCCAAATTTCTCCAACTCTGTTCCCATTAAGAAACAAACTCATCTAGATCTTGGATGGCCTGAGGGTACATTTTCATTTCTGTGTAAACTTTTCCTTTAAAAACCATTATGCACCGGATGAAAAATGCACTGGCATTTTAATCTTTGTTAAATTCCTAATTCAAGCTGCAATGATTTTTTAATTGACTGTTAACTGTTTTTCCCCTTCCTTTTTTTTTTTTTTTTTTTTCTTCTCCCAGGCTTTCATGTGAATGTTTAAGCTCTGAGGTTCTGACCGTCAAACCTTTTCAGCAACCTATTTGTGATTGATTATATGCCATTCAGCATTCACACCAGAAAAAAAGAATGAGAGAGTGAATATGAGAGAGAAAGAGTTTGCATTCGGTGCGGTCTTGTAATCAGTGGCAGGCAAAAGGAGGTGCATTGGAGCCGCAATCACGCGTCACATGAATCATTGCTGGTGCATTCAAATTCAGAAATTATGGAGAATTTTCTCTTATTATTACCAACTTTTTTGACATTTAGATATTAAACTCCTTTAAAACACATTTCACACTAGTTTATTTGTCCACTAAAAATGTAGAAGGTTTTTTTTTTTTTTTGGAGGCACTTTATAATAAGATACTATTAGTTAAGGCATAAGCAATACATTTGCTATAATATTTCACAATCTTTGTTAATGATACAACTGTTCATTGTTAGTTCTCATTAGCTCAGGTCCATTAAATAATATTAACACATCAACTTTAGATTTTTTAATGACGTGTTACTAAATTAACTAAGGATGATAAATGCTTTAAAAGTATTTTCATTGTTTGTTCATGTTTGCACATGTAGTAATCTAATGTTAACAAAAGAAACCTTATTGTAAAATGTCACCATGTAATTTAGTGTGTGGTAGAAACAACATTTTAAACATAGTCATAACAAAATTAAAGTTATTTTTTCTTGCTAATTTTATAGCTGTTTTAAATTCACACAATTAAATAACATTTCACACTTTTTGCATAATTTGACTATTATTGCATGAGTGGAAAAGATGGAAAATACACAAAATATGTAAAGGAAATCAGATCAAATATATTTGTTTAAAAAAAAAAAAAAATCAACCCCTGGGACATTAAAGTGCTTGAAGTTGAAGGAACACCCAATTAGATCTGCCGCACTATAATTTGAAGTCTTTTAAAGCAATTTATTTAGCAATTTATTTAGTTATTTTTTTCTTGCACATTCCAAACAAAGTAATTTTATAAGAATCATTATCTAAAAGCCTTGCTTTTAGCATTAAAAGAACATTTTTGACATACTAAAGACATAAGTTATGGCTGAGTGACTGTGTTTTATCTGAAAACATCATCCAAGCAGAAAATGAGAAAATGTTTTACAGTTTCACAAATCGTACAAATGAAACAACAATGCGGGCCATCTGTTGCCGGCATCAAATCAGTGAGAACACAATGACCTTTTCTGATGTCACGGGCAGCATATGCCGGACCGCAAAGCCGTCCGAAAGCATGTGTGAATTCTGCCAACTTAATAAACAACAGAATTATTACAATACAGTGCTAAATACTGCACTTGTATTCCTGAGGATTTAGACACGAGGACAACATATGGCACAATCAGTGTAGTCAAAATGAAAAAGACATTGGAAAAAAAGGCAAACAAACAGCGACTGTATTTTTTTCCCCCCCCAAATCCACCCATGAATGCAATCTGCAGCTACCTTGCGTGTTTTTCCCCCCTCTTAGTAAATCCAAGGAAAAAAAGACATTTCTGCCTAAGTCCTGTGGAGTGTCAGGCAGGATATTGGTGAAGTGGCTTAACATCTTGCGCTTACGTTTCTCTCCAAACTTGTCGAGCGGCTTCAGATGTAGCCGAGCTCGGAGGAAGTGGTCTGAAGGATTACTGTCGGGGCGTAAAAGAGGCAATTAATCGCAGGCTCGGAAATACTGCGATATACAGTGGAACTTCAAGGACTTGTGGAGTCTTTTCAGAAGATGATCCAGTATTCGCTAATTTGTGCCGAGTGGGCAGAGGGAGAGAGATGGAAAAACTTCTTTAATGTGTTTGTGCTAAAGATATGTGACTAATTGAAATATGCTGGGCCGTGCCATCTATAAGCTTGTGAAAATGATCTACAGTGTGGGATCAATTATTTTACTGAGCTTAATGAATTGCTAGGAGACAGATGATTGTGAATGAATGAGATGGAAATATACAAAACATACATTATAGTTCTGTCACTTCTATAAAGAATTGTGATGTTTAGAAATTATGTTTAAAATGAATGGACATTGTTGTCTCAGTACTCTATCTGGTTTATGGTGATAATGAAATGTTCAATTTTTAAAGTGTGTTTGTCAGAAACTAAAGGTTTGTACCTAGAAATTTCAGTTACTTCTTAAAGATTCTTGGTTGCTGAGATCCAACACCGTTCTCAAGCTCATGTTGGGATTTCTGCAAAGGTCAGACTTTTGCCTGGAGGTTTTCTCATCTCTGTCCTTGATCTCAGATTATAACCACAACAGTAAATGTTTCTGTGTGTATTATTACTATTGTGTAAATCACCGGCTCCTACAGAGAAAACATAAAATATTCCCAATATGACAGATGACTTTATTTTATTTTATTTTATTTTATTTTATTTTATTTTATTTTATTTTATTTTATTTTATTTTATTTTATTTTATTTTATTTTATTTTATTTTATTTTATTTTATTTTATTTTATTTTATTTTATTTTTTTTATTGGCACATGGTACACTCTCAGAAATTAAGGTACAAAAGCCATCACTGGGACGGTACCTTTTCAAAAGGTACACTTTTGTACCTATTAGGTTCAAATATGTACACTTTAAGTACTAATATGTACCTTTAAGGCACCGAAATGGATCCTTTAGGTACAAACATGTAAGGTACCACCCCAGTGACAGCTTTTGTACCTTTATTTCTGAGAGTGTATAAACATAAATCTAAGGAAGCCCTGAAATGTCTCATAATTCTGAGTTCATATAAATGTGTATAAAAAAGTCAGAATTGTGAGATCAAAATTCAAAATTACTTTACCTTTTATATATAACTATATAAACTTACATAAAAAAAAATATTACTTGTGATATGTAAACTCAGAATTCTGAGAAGAAAAAAAAAAGAAGTAAGAATTGCAAGATACAGTCCAAATTGTGAGATAAATTCCTAATTACCTTTATTATTTATTTATTTTTGAATCTGTGGCGGAAACTATAAAAATCAACATTTAGAGGCTTTTTTTTTTTTTTTTTTTTTTACAATAAATATTAAAATATTAAAATATTTAATTCAAGTTTGATTTAAAAGAGTAATTTATTTTCTTTTATTTAGAACAGGTAATACACAGATCCCCAACATGATTTCTGACATTTATGTATGTGCCTTATATTGCAGCAAGTCTGAAAATGCAGAAGTGTGAATGAAATTTGAGAGCTACAGCATGAAGTGATGATTATCAGTCAATTATGGCTCAAATATTGCTCTGTTCTTGCTCTATTGCAATTGTATTTAAGACATGTAATGAAGGTGAGTAAATTATGGTCAAATGTAAATTTTTGCTAGTGTATTTTCTTTTTTTCTTTTTTTTTTTTGACACAGGATCAGTTCAAAGCCTCTAACTTTGTGAGCGTGCAGCTCTTACGTATATCATGAACACGTGTACTACCCACTGTGCCACAGCTTTGACAGCCCAGAATTTCTATCAGAAACATTTGCACTGTACCTGACAGAAAGCACTAGAAAAGCACAGACAAACACAAATGCGGTTGTACAGCTCACCTTCACCAGCGCGGGTCGGTCTGATTGGAACTGGCACAACCGAGGCATTACCGCAGGACTTGCTTTTACAGTTCTCTGTGCCCTACTGTCATGCTGGATATGTGCTTCAGTAACGCCTGACACAAACGGAAGGGAAAAAGCAATTTTACACACTTTAACGACTCATGAAGTCGCCTCATGTCCCCAAGTCTCCGCCTAGCCCTTCCACTTTCTTGTAAACATAGATATAATTTATTTTCCCCATTCTTTTTGTTTCACCTCTTAACTTTTCCTGTTTTTCTGTGATAAGCTCCACAGACCAGAAATGCACATAATTAGCCTATTATGAAAGGCCAGTGAGCTGATACAGTTCTATGACATTCAGGACACCTGTGTGTCTGTCTCTATTCTCACACTGATTTAAATAGAGCCATTTATTCAGACAAAGAGCAGCTTGTTAATGAATTTGAATCATGAAAATGTTTAACTGCATTTGATTTGAAAGGGGTCATGTCATAATTATTTCTAATTTTATCCTTCCCCTGAAGTCCACTCAATTTTTTTTTTTTTTAAGTCAAAATTTAGTTTCACGTCTATCTCCACCTTATTCTAACCATTTGAAGTCTGTAAGGCAGAGTATCAAAAATGCTTATTGTGTTCTATATAGACATCCTCTTTACATGTGAAATGCATGACAAAGCTTACTGTGGGTTTGATGCAGGTTTACAGGTTTGGCTCAGTATATTTTGGCGTGGTCAAATCCTTCTACTGTACTGCATATCAACTCTATGTTAAATTGTGACAGGTAAATATTGGAAGTTCATCTGTTTAAGGAATAGTTCACCCAAAAATTACAATCTTCTAAATATTTAGTCACCCTCAGGCCATCCAGGATGTATATGTATATCAGAACATCAGCAGCATTCATAATCCCTCCCAGAGAGCCGAAAAGTGCCGTCAGAATGAGAGATAAAAACATCACAATAATCCACAAGTAATCCACACCACTCCTGTCCATCAATTAAAATCTTGTGAAGCGAAAAGCTGCATGCCTGAAAGAAATAGTGACCATTAAGGTGTATTCACTTTACAACTTTAACTGCTTAAGACATTAATTGATGGACTGGAGTGGAGTGGTCTGGTTTACTTATTATTATTGTGATGTTTTTATCAGTTTTTTGACTCTCATTCTGACGGCACCCATTCACTGCAGAGGATTCAGCTCCGAAAGTTACAGCATATTTTCATGGAACATCAAAATATATTTATTTTATATTATTATTTATATTATTATTATTGTTATTTTAAAGATTACGTAAATATTTCATAGCAATCTCCATATTATTTTAAGATAATTAACAAAAAAGAATATTTGCAACCTATGATATTTTTAAAATGCAACATATTTTCCAAAAAATAAAAATAAAGTGTTCACTGGACAAGGGTAAAAATGTAGGGTGGGCTTGATTTAATTTCATTTCAAATGTGGTTGTAGACATTGACCGAAAAGGAAAGTTGGGATAGTTAAATTTTAATAAAATATAAGCAAATGGGTCAATTTAAATTTAGTTTTGATTTGTAACACCCATTGTTTTCATACAGTTAGGATTTAAGGCCTGCAGTGCCCATATGTGCACTCTGGAAAACTTTAAAATGTCCCCGCCAAACCTCGGTATTGTTCTTGCGTAAGAATAGACGTTCCTATCAGGATGAATATATCATCTTCCTCTCTATCCTTGCAGACATACCTTTGGCACTTCCAGTCTGCAATGTTAAGCACATATTGTGTTCTGAGATGGCCCCAACCCCCACCGCAACCCCGGCGACGCCAGCTCCATAATAACAGTCATTTTGAATTAACCTTAGTCCTCCCAGAATGCCCCACTGTCAGTGTGATTATGCTCCGCCTCCACAGCCCCCTGCCACAGGAAGTCAATTGTTTTGTGTTTGTGACCGTGCATATGTCTGAATTTATGTGCCTGAGAACAGACATAATAAGATGTGATATTTCTGCACTGTCAATTTTCCTTCATTCTCCCTTTTCAAAATCATGTCTTTAAATGTCTTTAAAAAGTTTTATTAAATATAAGCATTGCAATTAAGCAACATTTGTGCAATGAACATGAATGATACTTCTGATTGTGTAGCTTGTTGAACAATTAGACATTTGATTTTAACTTGGTGGTTAATAAACAAAAAAGCAAATAGACTTTTATTGAAAGAGATACAAGAGTCATATCTAGACATCAAAACATCATTGAAACTTGGGAGCTGGACCAATAAGCAACCACCATAAACACCCTAAAGCAGCATGAAAGCATGTTAAAAATTAATCTGAATACCTTACCAACTACATAGCAACACTATAGGCATTTGTGCATAATTATTTTACATGGCTATGCCAGCAACCACCCACAATACCCTAACATTGTGGCAGTCACTTTTGCATTATTGTATGGTTTAAATATTTTATCAGCTTTCTGAGTTCGGTTTCTTTGAGCTTAGAGACTGTGACCTGTGAATGTACTGTTTAAATTTTGAAGATGGAGGGTAAATTTGTGCTTCAGGCAAGTATGTGTGTTTTGCCTATGGACGAGAAGTTTTTCAGAAGTGTCTGTGCGTGCATGTATGTGTGTGTGTGTGTGTGTGTGTGTGTGTGTGTGGGAAGGGGGTAAGACATCTATGGCGGGCAGATGAAGGCAGATCTTCAGACCCTTCGCAAACCACATGTGAGGCGCCTCAGCACAAGATAAGACGTAATCCCTCCCAGAGAGCCGAAAAGTCAATATCCACACACACACACACACACACCAAAAGAGGCTCCAAATCTTTGTCCAGAGTTGCACAGTAACTGGCAGAAACAACTACGAATTATGTACATACCACGGACAAAAGGTTAAAGGAATAATTACCTAAAAAATGAAAATTGTAATTTACTCATTTTCAAGTTATTTTTTGTCCTTCTGGGGAACACAAAAGGATATATTTTGAAAAATGTTTGTGCTGCTCTTTCAAAACAATGAAAGTGAATGAGAAAAAAATAAATAAATCACAAAAAAGTAGTCCATAAATTATGTTCCAAGTCAGGTGAAGCCATTTGATAGCTTCATGCAAGGAACAAACTGAAAATGATCCTTTTTCCTTAAATTGTTCTAAAGTCAAAACCTGAAAAAGAATAAAAATTTGGGATAACATCGAACTTTGGCTTAAATCCCCAAAGGTAAGATGTTTTAATTCATGTCATGAATTTGTTGGGTTGTTTCAGATATAAGGCAAATAAAATAAATACATACATAAATAAATACAAAACAAACAATAAAAAATAAAAAAATAAATATAATAATAATATATTACTGCGGTTGTGAGGCCGATTGGATCTACTGCCAAATACTCTGAAACGCCTTTGGAGATGGCTTATGGTAGAGAAATGAACATTCAATTCACGGGCAACAGCTCTGGTGGACATTCCTCCAGTCAGCATACCAATTGCACGCTCTCTCAAAACTTGCAACATCTGTGGCATTGTGCAGTGTGATAAAACTGCACATTTTAGAGTGGCCTTTTATTGTGGCCAGCCTAAGGCACACCTGTGCAATAATCATGCTGTCTAATCAGCATCTTGATATGCCACACCTGTGAGGTGGATGGAGTATCTCGGCAAAGAAGTGCTCACTAACACAGATTTAGACAGATTTGTGAACAATATTTGAGAGAAATAGGCCTTTTTTGTACATAGAAAAAGTCTTAGATCTTTGAGTTCAGCTCATGAAAAATGGGGGCAAAAACAAAAGTGTTGCATTTATAATTTTGTTCAGTGTATATATAATTTGGTGATGCTTTGTAAATCCGCAGTCTTTTTTGGATGATGAATACAGACTGCTGCCACCTGCTGGCATGGAGACTTATTTCCTTTTACGCATACACAGGACATACTGTATATCCTAGCTACCCGTTGTCTGTAGCCTTTGCAGTGTGTTCAAATGCAACATTTTGGCCCAATTATGATCACTGATGAATTTTATCACGGTTAGTTCTGTGATGGTTTGGTATATCTAGGTCTATAGAGATTTTGGAGTTGGATCTTTTGACTTGGGCCAGCAAGAAGTCACCTTGCAACCATCAAAATCACCCTAAAGCAGTATAACAGCATGCTGTAAACCAATCTGACTACATTAATAATAGTATATCGACACATGGCTATGCTACCAACCACCCACAACAGCATAACATTGTGGCAGTAAGTTCTGAAGATGTTTTCTCCCGAACCAAAGGAGTTTTGCATCACTGATGTCCCAGCATGATTAATGTTGAAGTTACATTTTTGTTTGGAAAAGAGCAGCTTGAACATTCTCAAAATATTTCTCTTTTGTCCCACAGAAGATAAAAAAAAAAAATCATATGGCTTTGGCATGACATAAGGGTGAGTAAATGATGGCAGGATTTTAATTAAACGGCTACTGATAATGGCTGGAATTCCACTGTCATTTATTATGTTATAATGCTTTATATTCATGAGAAAGCTGGTGGCAGGCGAGAGTCCTCATCTCCCACGTTCTCCTCTCTCGCTCTCTCTGTCTTCCTCTGTTACGCTGTGAGTATATAGAATCTAACGAATGACTAACATTCCCCCGGGGAGAGTGTTAAATAAATAGACCACCAGGCACTCTGACAAAATGGAAATGATCATATCATTAGACGTAACGCATCTGTCATAAGAGACAAGACGTTGAATTCACTGCACAATCACAAGCAGTCGCACTAAATTTGATTACCGGCTATATAAAACACCGCCGCACATTAGCAGCCTAGTAAAAATGGGCATCTCTCATAACATGCAATGTATTTTATGATTCACAATGCCACCGCTGCTGAAGTGTTTCATTTTGATTGGATCATATCAAATTTCCTTGAACAAATTAGGCTTTTCAAGTAGCGCAACGTCGTGCTTTCCTCACACTGAGCAGAGAAAACAAAACATATTGTTTTGATATTTCCCTTTCCTGTTTTCACAGGATCGGGCGAAGTATGAAGTTCCAGAGAGTGGTAATGACAAAGCAGGCAGAGAAGATGAAGAGGGAAAGATAACGTGGACAGTGTGTTCAAAAATACAAAAAAAAAAAACAAGGCAAAAAATGTTTGTGCCCCAATCTCTTTAAATGCTTGAAACTGTAGCACTGAAAATAGTCCAGCCAGGACTGAAACGTTTGCCTTTTTGTTTGTGTGTGCACAGTCACTTTTTCGTTTTGTGCACTTTAGTTTTTGTTGTCACCTCTATGTAAATCTTCGTTCAAAGGATGTTGTTGTTTGCATTTCGTTTGGTGTGCGGATTTTTTGCCTTGGTTTTTTGTATTGTTCTTCAATTGACTGAATCTATGCACCCAATTACAAACATTATGTTTGCTCTATGTAATTGGCACAGAATTTGTTCATATGTTTTGACTGTGTGTTCAAGCCATTCAAAAAGGGGAATCACAGAATTTTTATCACCTTTTTTTCCCCCATCACATATTTTAGTAATAATCGTAAATTAGATGTAATTCGAAAACTACTCAAAATTCATCCTGTGCAAACTGGTATGAAATCAGACATTGTGTTACTATGGAAATGGTACTTTAAAATCTTTTCGCTAGCTCCTGGCTCAAGTGGGTGGTGCCAAGTGTCATATTACAAAGTTTACTGCAATGTTTTATAATCAAAACTTTTACTAATCTTGACAAAACATATATCGTTGAAAAGATCTGAGTTTCAAGGTTCCATATTTAGTGTACATTTTTAATAGAATCTACCAAAGAGCAAAAAAAAAACTCAATTCTTGAAATTTGTTTACATGCCGAGATACTAGCAATCTTCTTTATTCTTATAAAGTGCAAAACGGTTCATTTTTATATTCAATTCCTCACATATCAATCGAATTGAAATCGTGTTACATGTGAATGGAACCAAGCACAAGTTCATCTTTTTTTAATCTTTTTTACAGAAGTAATATTATGATAGAAATGTAGAAATTTGTGTCAGGACAATGCATCAAAAAAAAAAATTCAACAGAGTTTGGGTGTCAGCCGGTGGCTATCATTAGTACAGCGCGTAAACACAGCACCTCACAGGAACCTCCATTTTTTTGTAATATCAACTTCAAATTTGGAACATAAGCTTTTTAGACATATGTATTTGATTTTATATCAATTTTAGATTCCAAAATATTTTGAAAATATTTATTTTATATAAAACAAAAAATCATACAGTAGAAGTTTTCATACAGTAAACTTAACATTCTATGACTTATTTTATTTTTTTCATATTTTCACTTCAGCAGATTGTCTTCTGTGAAATTTGTCAACTGAAAGCTCTTACTTTTGACAAAAAGCTTTGCCTCGCCCATACTGTAAATCTGGGCAAAAGTTGCATACTGTATTACAGCTTTTAGTTGATTACAGTAGTTGGGGGCCTTAAAGGGCCCAGGCACCCCAGTGGTCAGTCAAGGGGTCATAATAATTAGATCGCACTGTACACAGTGGTCACTGGTCAGCTGTTTACACCAAGGTTCCTAGAGATCTTAGTAGGGAGCTCATGTTGTGTGTGCTCAGGGCCCGGGGTCACCTAGAGGTCAGCTTGCGCTGTGTGCAGACCTGAAGGTCATTGTGGTCATTGTGACACTGTATGAGCTTAGGTGCCCAGCTGTTTGGTGATTATCTCACTGAATGCATTAAGGGCCCAGGTGTTGAGCTGTTTTGTTATCTCAGGTCATGGCCTCTTGTACGTTATTACTTAAATATGAACACCATTTTTTCTGTAAGACCAGGAATTGCACACATAGTTCTGTCTTGTGAAGTTATGCCCCAGGCATTGAACAAAGTTTAGCACCATGGACAGTGATCAGTAAAGTGAAAACTTTCCACAGCAGTCCAGTCTGCAGAGTAAATTACAATCAATATGAGTCAGACCACATGTGTACATCTATAAAGCCTTCTGCAGCATGAAGAAAAAGCAGCTTGACATTAAGTGATATATGAGACAGGGAAGAAATGTTTTCCTGAGATTTTATTATTATTATTATTATTATTATAATTATTAGTTGTTGTTGTTGTCTTTGTTGTTAATTATTTATTTTCATTTGTTTTATTTATTTATTTATTTATTTGCATCTTAGCAACAACATAGATTAATTGTTTACTTTAATTAATTAAAACCTGCAGGTTTATCTGTCCTAAGCCCAAACCGGTTCTTCTATGATCCAGAAAGTACATGAACACAGTTCTTTTCCTGCAGTGCCCATATGGATTTTGTCCATAAGCAGTACAATTCTTAAAATGAAATGTAGTGCAATAAGGTGTCACAGTGCATCATGGGAGTGACATCTAGACTGGTGCCATTTACAGTAAGTACAGACCAATTGAAGTGAACACACTGAAGGTATCATATATGACTGGCACTTTATTTTAAATAGGACAACAACATTAAATCAATGATCATCGTACATTATGAAAATTTGTGTTAAAAAGAACTGTCATTCTGTGTGTTTATTTAGTTAGTTAGTTAGTTAGTCAGTTAGTTACTTTAGTCTGTACTCTTCACTAATGGCCTCATCAACTGTATAATAATAATAATTATTATTATTAGTAGTATCATTATTATCTAGGCAAATGCTGAACTTTAAGTCTTTACTTTTCTGTCTTGACATTATAAATTAACTTAATAATAATAATAATAATATATATATATATTTATTTATTTTTATTTTTTTTTCTGGTGTCACCAATTTTCGCTGCTTCCGCTGTCACATCCTGTTTGGTGAGACAACCTGTGTAGTGACGCAAACATCCTCTCAGATCTGACCTGAAATCAGTGAATAACCTTCAATAGGTCTGTCTGTCTCGTCCCTTTTCAGTTTGTGTTGGTCTCAATTTATTGTCTTGTTTACTTGTGCATATGGAAGCAAGTCTTTGTGAATAGACGAGCTGTGCTGATATTCTTTCTTACAAACACACACACACACACACACACCCTATGGGGTTATCAGGAAGCAGTTTGCCTCGCCAAACGTTCATTATGTCCCCAGATAGTGGCATTGGCAACTTGTCACCATCATTGATTTCTCTTAAACTGCAATTTACATGGATATTTGTGGGTGTCCTCTAGGCAACCAGTGTCCCCTCAGACCACCCAACATCCTCTCCTATCCATCCTATACACACACACAGGTACCCATGGAAACACACACTTTTTCCCTATAGCCCTCATGGAAATGTTCCAAGCGCACAAAGGAATCTCAAAGTGACTTTTCTGTCAGCAAATATGCCGTGTTTTCAAATGTACTTCCATTCGCTCTCCATTTTTTTCCTGCAGTAAATGTCACCAAGTAGTCGCACTGCTGGTATTTTAGAAGAAGTCTAATGACATTTGACAGGGGAAAAAAATTGCCTTTTGTTTTGTTAGCAAAATGTCAACATCAATGCATGTATGTCTACGATTATTTCAGTTTAGAAATCTGTCGATCAGCAGATTGGAGGAGGTATTTGCTTTAGGGGGAGAGTACAGTTGCTTCAGAATGTGTTTCCAAAGCTGCACTCATCTTAAACTTATTCTTCTGAAGACATTACTTTGCTCATCATAGTGGTGTGAACCAACCCATTCTCACACCCAACTCGTCACATATTGAAGCTTGGTCAGGACCACTTGGCGTCGCTTTTTGACGCTAAAGGTACCCCTTAGCGTCATTTTTCGACTTGCAGGGTCCTCCGTTGCTTTAAATAGGAAACCCTTAGCGTCAATATGCCGACGCCAAAATGGGAATTTTATCGTCATAATTAAATTATATATTGGGTAATAACATTGCCATTATTGCATATATGTTGGGGTGTGATTTTTCAATGTAAACAGCCACAACAGTTTTATTTATATTACATTATTTACACATTTATGAGCACATAACCCAACCCCTGCCCCTAAACCTACCATTTGTCAATAAAACACAAGATATAACAGGCAGATACAACTACCGTCATAATTTATTTAAAAAATATGAATATTCCAAGTCTTCCGAGGCAAAACATTTGATTTGTGAGAGGAATAAACGCGATTGCCGTCTCTTGCCGTTAAACTCAGCCTGTGTGCTGCAGTCTGTGAGCGAATTCAAAAAATGCCGCCAGAAGAAGCCTTACGTCAGCCTTGGTTGTGAAATACTATTGGTTCTTGTGTGTCTCGTGACCAATTGCGTCATGCTACGGGACTGGAGTATCTTTTGAATGAGATGTGAGCGCGTTAAGGGAGCGGGATCATTTTCAGCGATTAAAACCTTGTTTTGCTCTCTTCTTCTCACAAAGACTTCGTATGGCTTCAGAAGACTTGGAATGCAACATGACTTGTTTGTAATGCTTTTATACTGCTTGTTTATGGTCAGTTTTTGCAATAAATACCTGTGACTGCACTTATATTTGCCTGTTACGTGTTTTATGTTGTTCAGAAGTGGGTAGGTTTAGGGTAGGGGTGGGTTAGGTGCTCCAATAAAAGTATAAATGTATATAAAATGATTTATACATTTTTTACAAATGCATGCAAACCATTAAACTAAGACAAACAACTGAAAACAACGGAGGATAACGTGTTGTCATTTTCCATAAGCGTCTTGACCTGACGCATAAAGCAAGTAACTGAAAGCAATGGAGATCCTATTTTGTCATATAATGACGCCTAGGGGCACCTTTGGCGTCTTCATAGTGACGCGAAAGGAGTTTGACCATGCTTCAGTTTTTGACGCCTTGGGAGTGAGAATGGGTTGTGTGAACATGGGTGAGCCCTCTTGTAGTTTCCTCATAATACCACCTAATTTTGAGTGAGATCATATTTATTTTAAAGTATTCAACATTTTTACTGCATGATATACTGAAAAAAAAAAATCACATACATCAGTATTTATTGAGAAAAGCCTTTAAATAAAGATAATTGAAAGACAATATGTGATTGTGCTAGCTTAAATCACTTGACAAAAGTCAGTGTATTCTGTTTTATTTACATATTTAACATTTTAAAAATATATGTTTTTTTGAAGTTAAGTTTGTCACACTGTCAGAGGTAAACTTTAAAAATGTGACATTATTATTACAGAAAAACAAACAAACAAGAGTTTCACCTGGGCTCTAAAAGCAACTTCTGCCAGTTAAATGTCAGAAATGTCTAAGTAACCTCATGATAATTCTCTGACAAACAGGCTATAGGATCAATCTGACGAGTGGGGACACGGCATGGATCTTTGAAAGTGATATTTTTGGGGGTCAGTTGTAAAAATTGTACAAGTTTTAACAATTGATATGCACCTGGCTCTACAATCAATCATTCAATCAATCAATCAGTCAGTCAGTCAGTCAGTCAGTCAGTCAGTCAGTCAGTCAATAAACAGTTGCAGAAAAAACAACAATTTTATTTAAAAAGTTTTATTTTGATGATGTCAGTTACCATTAAGTGTAATCCATTGTGCAGGACATTCCTTCATTGGAACAGATTTTGAGAAATGTAGCATTACATCACTTGCTCACCAGTGGATCCTCTGCAGTGAATGGGTGCCGTCAGAATGAGAGTCTAAATAGTTGATAGAAACATCACAATAATCCACACCACTCCAGTCCATCAACTAACATCTTCTGAAGTGAAAAGCTTCATGTCTGGAAAAAAAAAAAAGTCATCATTAAGGTGTTTTAACTTTAAACTATTGTTTCTGGCAAAATATGAGTTCATGATCGATAATAACACGTCCTAAACCAAAAAAGTCCACCCCCTGTTGGGATTCACATCAAAATTCTCAGACACATTTGTTTGGAACTGTTTTTGCTTGTAAATGGTGTTTGATCTGTGCATATTTCTCTCCTGATTCAGCCGAGATTACCTTTTTCACCGGAGAAAGCAATATTGTGAACAGAGTAAAAGTTAAGTAAAAAAAAAAAAACATGTTAATGATGGATTAATGATGGACTTCACAAGACATTAACTGATGGACTGGAGTGGTGTGGATTACTTGTGGATTACTGTGATGTTTTTATCAGCTGTTTCGACTCTCATTCTGAGGGCACCCATTCACTGCAGAGGTTCCACTGGTGAACAAGTGATGTTATAAAATACTTACATTATCACATTATTTAATGATTAGCATAATAATCATGAAATTAGAAGAAAATTCACGCTGCTGGATAACATGAATCATCAGGTTGACACAAACTTGTCCAAATGCTGTAGTTATTTAAAGCAAAATGGAAAAATCCTCACATTTCTAAGCTAATCATATTATTTCTAATTGAAAGATTTGTATTTTTTTATTGGCTAAACAGAAACATTTTCACTCATTTTCTCTAACTTTTGAGCCTCCCTGTGTACTGTAAATCCGCAACTTTTGCTGTCCCAGCCACATCTCACCTCCTGTCTGTCCTCTCATCGGCGCGCATCAGAGCCATCATCACTCATTCAGAGATGAAGGCTGAGTTCGCACGCCCGCATGGGATGGGATGGGGGTGTGTCATTGGTCGTGATGTCAGAGCGCAAGGACTCTCATGATTGGCTCTAATTAGAATCTGCGGCAGCAAATAGACACGCGTCCTGCATGATTGGATTCAAAGTGGCTGGTGCCAAAAAGCGCAGAGAGGCGCAGGAGCTCCAGACGCGGGAGGAGGACGCGGCGGTCCGCTGCGCTCCAAATACGGTCAGACAGGCGAGCAGCACTTTTAGCTTGTTATCGAGAGCTTATTAGAAGAGTGTGTGGCGGAATAAGACGCAGCTGATATTCCCGGAGCGTTTCGCGTGCGCAACTGCAGCACGGCAACTTCAGAAACATCAAGCAGAACAAGTTCTCCAAAATCTGAGCACCATGGCATCGGTCCCCAGCAGCCAAGTCAAATGCAAGTTCAAGAGGAGGAGGAGGAGGAGATCCAAGCGAAAAGGTAAAGTTTCTTTCAGTCGTAATTGAACGCTTTCCCTCACAAAGCCGAGGTTGCGCGCACATTGCCTGGAATACGCAGCGTTAAGTGGCGATCATCTCCGCGCAACTGCGCAGTGTGGATGTCTGTACGCGGGTTTGTGTTTGATGCGCGGCGGTCGCGTCACAATCGTTCCTCTGTCAAGTTTGTGTAAACATAAGACAGCTCGCTTCAGATGCGCACCGATTCACGCTCGCAGGAGGAAAGACTCGCTCGCGCCGTTTAATTCTCGGTCTGTGCATCCAGTGTTTACAGTACTGATATCTGTCCTTGTCGTAACCTCAGATATAAGATTTGACCTCATTTACGTCCTGCGATTGTAATGTTATAGCACATTGTCAGCCTCTTGTGACCGTTACATGCGCATGTATGGGATTTTTGTAGTTTCTGGGAATTTAAATAAACTGTAACTATGACTAGGCACAGCGAAAACTGAAATGTGGGTTTGCTATTCCTTAAGGTGTTATTTCTACCCAATCTGACCTTTTAAAATGACTTTGCTTCTGGAACCTAATTAAATCATAAATGTAGATGTTACAACAAAACATCCTACGGTTTACTGTAGTTCCATGTCAGAATGTCTTTATGGCTGTAACAGTATCCTTATTTTCATCCGTATCATTTTTACTCAATTTCTTATTGGTTTTTCTTCATTATTTATTCAATTCAAAGTGCTGTGAACTTCATAGCAGGTTATAAGTTTGGCAACACAAATTAATTTGATTTTTACTTGAAATGTTAGGCAGAAATTCAAATTGTTTTTCTTTTTGGCACGTTAGACATTAAGCTGCTGCTATAGTACAAAATATCAGAACATAAAATAAACTGTGACAAACAAACTTCCAGCTACCAAGCTTTATATGGAATTTATGTGAAGTTACAGTATACACCATAAACTGCTTTGTGAAATAACCAAAAATGCACTTTATGCAGTAACATCTGCATTTATTAGTCATATGTCTGAATGAACTTGCCAACATGAGTCTACATGACTAAATGAAAGTCATCTTCAAATGTCATATAACAACAGCACATTTTGACTGTAAAAAAATAACAAGTTAATTTAAATGACCTGCTTTTATTCAAGTAAAAATACATGACTGAATCCACCTGATTAGTTTACACCAACAAAAGGTATTTTAACAGTCATATCATATATAGAAATAGTTCCTCAAGGTAATCGATTGGCGCTCCTTGGATAACTGAGCAATGGCACTGTTATTATATTCCTAATAGGTCTTGTATAGTAAAACCTATATATTAAAGTACTCCAAATTCGTCCAGAAAAATGATTTGCGTGTATAACATGCATCTTTTTCTAAACAGTTTAATATATATATATATATATATATATATATATATATATATATATATATATATATATATATATATATATTTAAACAATTATGCTGTCAACACAGATATTATTATTAAAATGAGCGATAATTTTAAATCTATAATTTAAATTTTGTTTTGTTTTTTTTGTTTTTTGTTTTTTTTTAGCTTTTGCTATTTTCTTGTTTTTTTTCCATGTGTGTAGAAGCAGGGATTTTTAGGGAAATTAGTTGCACTAGATCTATTTCCATTATCAACTCTGAAATTTCATCACAATGTAATGAGAACAGCACAGCGTAATGTGATTGAATGACAGCGGGCACGCTTGCTTCTCATCTTACTTTGGTGGCTGGTAATATATGGAGGTGTGTGTTGAAGGGGAGTTTCAGAAACACCTCTGCATCTGCTGTGACAGGTTTGTGTGCTGCGTCTCACCCCGTCACTGCTTATCGTGTGACCCGAGAGAGGCGAGGGCCGTGGGCTGGATGGGCTGATATCTCGGCATTGATCAGCCACGTTGCTCGCGGTCAGTCTGTCTGTGTGCCTTCGCTGGCAAACTGACACGGATTTGCTTGGAGTTTATTAACGTCTGCATTGCATGGTTTTGCAAAACTGTCAAACATGTGAACAAGGGCTGTAAATAAATCGTTATTTTTTTAATTTAAATATTGAATACAGTAGTTAGGCAATATGAGGCTGCAGATCCCTCTCATTGTTCCTGGTTTTGCTTTCGAGGACATTGTGATGGAATTATTCTAGTGGCCTGCGGTGTGGAGTCATTTCGTGAAGTATCATTAGCGTCGTGCAATACACACACTGATGTCTGTCAACAACTGCGGCCTGACCTGTAACCCAGAGTATTAATAACCCAAGCAATCGTGAGAATGTAGACAATAGTAACATCGAGGCAAATATATTTACATAATGGAAATGACAGAATTGGTCACACAACATTAAGCATTGCATATAAACATTAGAGGAGTGTGTAAGAATGTGTGTGTGTGTGTTCGAAGGGCTAATTTATCAGCTGAGCTAATGGGAAATGATGGTGTTGGACAGAAGAGTAGGAACTAGGAATGTCGAAAAACATGCTAGAAAGTGTACGTACTGGTCAGATTATTTAGACTGGCAGATTTTCACAATCATCTTTATCTTTTCCATCATCATTATAATAAAAGATTTTCATTTCCACTGGGACAATATACTTTACTCGGGGGAATTCAGATAAAATTAATCACATAAAACCAGATAACGTCAGCAGATTGTTTTAACTTCTCTCATCTAATCTCTCATAATGGAGATGAAAACATAATACCGTGGCTCGTTCTAACAAACGCTCATTTTTCTGAAAGCCGAAACAATTCGTTTTATTGTCTTCCTGGCAAATGGGTGCTGTTCCGGGATTATATCGACATGGCATTTGACGGTCTAATCCTCAGCAAATGCTTCAGATTATTACAGAACGTCCAGTGCAATAAAACCAATGTGTATTCAAACACACGTAAGAAGATTTTGCTCCTGATGTGTTTTTTGCGCATCATTGTAGCGTAGCGGTAATGTTAGCAGAGGTTACTGAGGTAGCACACATACAAACAATAGAGATTAGTCCTCAAAACTGGGACAGTTTCTCTTATTGCTATCAAGTATGTGCTTATTTTAACCTCACATATTTGGTACTCAAATTCTTTCGAACCGGAATGTATGTGTTGAGGAATTGTATAGTTGTTTGCTGATAAGTTCAAGGTAACTAAACAGGTCAAAAGCAAACCGTATTGGCGCAGCATATATGAGAAGTATTAAATAATACAGTGCTGGATGAGTCAAAGCATTGGTGTAGAAGAACAACATTTAGTTCTAAACTTGTTGAAGGTTAGTGGTTGCTGAAGTGTGTGACTGCCCCGCTGTGGCTCATAGCGGAGGGGGACCTTCTGTTAGTTGGCTCCGGTGTGAATTAACCACGGCCCAGTTATTTACCCCCCAAATCTTTTGGGAAATGAGTGTAGTGAAACCCTCCCCACCTAACTTTAGAAAGAAAAAGAAGTTTGCTTGTAATGTACTTCAGATCTTAAAAGTATATGTAAAAAAAATAAATAAAATTACTTGCAGATAGTGTAAATTTAATGAAATAAAAGGCCACTTAAGTACATTTTATTTATGCTTCTTAAGTGATTTGAGTGCACCTTTTAAAAAATGCACTTTTCAAATATATTGTAAATCATAGTTTTAATAATCTTTTGTCATGATTTAAAAAAAAGTACACTTATTTTTATATGTTGACTAACCTACTAAAGCACATGCAAAATACTTGTTTATGGATTAAACTGTAGTGTTATTCGTTATTACATTTAGAGTTAATATATTTTAAAATTTCTAATATACTAATTTGCTAATTCATCAGTGAAAATGAGTTATATATTTTTATGCATGCGTGTGTGAGAATTGCAACTTATGCTATATACACCACACATTTTGTATATTTGTATTATAGTATGAATTGTTTTCATAAATATTTGTCAGTACATCAAAGACAATAAAAGTAATTCTGAAATTGTGCTTAAGTCCTATAAAAAAAACCTCTAAAGTTCAGCTAATTGCTTTCAATATGAATTTAAACTATAATACATTTTAATGTAATTGCAACTATCATAAAATCAAGCGTCAGAAAACAGTTCACACTTAAGTATATTTGTTTAAAGTGTATTGTTTTTATATTAATACTCTTTAAAAACATGCAAATGTGTTCTTTGGGTACAAATATAGTTTGTTTTCTGTGACAGAGTATTTGACTGAAAGCTGAAATCCTGTATTTTGTTTGGTTTATTTAAATGGTTAAGATGTAACAGCCTTGTGTTGGTATCATATTGTGTATGAATGTATCTGCTGCTACTTTTTGGTATGCCTAACAGTGTGTCCTGATGTGTGTGTGTGGATGTTGACAGACGCATTGTCAAATCGGTGAAGTAATTGCCACACACATCTCGAGCTCCAGAGGGTCGAGCGGTTGTGGCGATGCGGTCAGAGGGCACAGACGCGAGAGAGGCCAGCAGAGACTCAAACGGGTCTCGAATGCGGCACATATTCCCCGTAGGCCAGTTTAGAAAGTAGTTATGCAGCCTTTCTGGCTGTTATTGCTCATTATTTGTCTTATTTCACCTGATTTTATGCTGTGTTTCTGATCGAAGCAATGTGAGGTGTCTTTAATTAAACTGTACAGAGCAGTTAATAAGAACACATTTACACAGCCTTTATTATTTTATTATATACAAAATATACAGGTACGATTGGATTGAGGATGAAGATTTAGCTCCGGCATAATCCAGACACCCCAAATCGGTTGTACCGGAAAAGGAAACGCATTTAGCCGTAATCAGATGTAAACACAATTTTTGTCCCGAGCTCTACTTCATTACACTCTCCTCTTTGTGCGCACTGGTGATAAGGAATTTTTTGGTGAACGCCAATATAACACCGCTAGCATTTAAGAAGTTAATGAAGGTCGTCACCAGCGGCAACCAGAGACCTGTGTGACGGCAGCGTTTCAATTCACAGACACTTCCCTGATTAAGCGTGAAATATTCCGTGGTTTAGGACACGGCGTCCTCCACAGTGCGTTTGGCTGGGGAGGGGGAAAAAAAAGAAAAAAAAAAAGAAAGATATTAACTCTGAACGGTTTCGGCTTCTTCCACAGGGACTGTCGATAAAATGACCGAAAGAAAGAAATAGCACAACTTTACAAATTAGCATAATTAGTAATTATCTCTTAATAGGCCCTCTTGGCTTTTGAGACTTGCCTTTTGAATTTCTGCTTAAAGTTCACCAAGTGAGATTAAAAAAAATATAAACATTTTATGCGGAAATGTCTCAATACCACACATGAGCTGCTGAGATAACCGTCTAATTGAGGTGAGACCGTGTCAGTAATGTTCACGGGACAGGAAGAACAATCTGGAGCTTCATTTTAAAAATCATTGTACAACAATAGTGCTAGATGCTATGTGACCAACATAGTCATTTAGGTCATTTTATTCTTAATAAGATAATATTACATTGAATGAAATTTGGTTTATATTGTTTGAAATTAACCAAATTTTTAACCATTCAAGCTGTGATATTATATTCAAATCACCATATGTGATGACCATCGACCCTTAATCATATGCTTATATTTTATATAAGTTATTGTTCAGAACCTTGGCCTAAGAAAGTTTTGTTTTTGAAAAAAATATACTTTTTATTCAGTAAGGATGCATTAAATTGATGAAAAGTGACAAGTTATCGCACAAAATTTCTGTTTCTTTTATTCATCAAGTGAATTAAAAATAAAATGCATGCTTTCCACAAAAAGATTAAGCAGCACAACATCTGTTTTAATATTGTTAATAATAATAATAAATGTTTCTAAAACAGCATATCGGCTTCAGAATGATTTCTGAAGGATCATGTGACACTTGGAGTAATGATGCTGAAAATTCAACTTTGATCACAGGAATAAATTACAATTTAAAATGTATTAAATAACTGGTTTATAGTAGCATTTTACAATGTTACAGTTTTACTGTATTTTTTATCAGCCTTTATGAGTATACAAGAGATCTTTAAGCAACATATAAAAAAAAAAAACATTTGAAATGGTAGTGTCAAATTATATATTGAAATAATACAATATTTAAAGTTATCTTTCAGTTCTATTTGTGTAGATGTGTAGCTTCGATTTTGAACATTAGGGAATGATTTCATTCATTTTGAGGTGAAAAGAAACATCCCTTTTTTATTTAATAATGCGTGCATCACATGCTTTATTATGTCATCACTGCTGTATAGTTCAATGTGTTAATTTCGTCCTTCACATTAAAGTGAAATATAGATATTTTAGGTACTGCCTGATAATCAAAGTACATAAACATGTTTCTGGCATACGCTGCTAGCGGACTCATCTGATCTGTCTGCCCACTTGTGATTGTGCTGCGAGCAGTTATCAGATGATCAGAGTAATAATATTACAGGCTATGAAAGCTGACAGCACAAGCACATCTCCATAAATACCTCCTGCCTGGAAAACGAGCACCGCACTGCTATGTGGGCCACAAATCAATTAACAATGCCCACGAGCGAGAACTACTGACACGAAGACTTCTAATACTGTGAAATCAGTAGCTTTGCAATAATAATATTAAATCTAATGCTAAAACTTTTATTGCTGTTATTATTATGCATGCACATTATTTTTTTAAATGTCTTTTTTTTTTAATTAATATTATTTTGCTACAGGGCCCAGATTTTACATTTGCAGATGACAACCTAACACAGTACTAAAATGGCTTATCGTACAAAAAAGTCCTTCTTTACTGTTGTTTAAATGCCAAACGTTAACATGACAAACAAAATAGAAAATATGACACATTTTGGTTTCTAAATGTGACTTTTGAATGGCTTTTGAATGTTTTCAATGACATAACAAAATGCATTGTGTTCTACACAAACCATACTGCAAGTGAACTGATATTTAATGGAGTCTAAGCTGTATTTTCTTTTGCTTTTTGTGTTTTTCTCAATGTTTTTTGAGGATGGGAGCATGTCATGTTGGCATCTGTCTTATTTGGATAGCTGCTACCCAGTGACAGATGACTTTGCTCCAAAAATATTGAAGATTTTGGTTTGATGCACAGCTTCTGATGTCAACAACAGAAGATATGGGAAGCATTTTCTTGACTCTGTAAACATATTAATAAGCCTACTTATTTTGTTTTTAGCATTCTATGGTTAGTAGCACTTTATTATTTGCAATTAGCCTTGTTTATTCCTTGAGGTTCGCTACTAATAGGCCTGCAACTGGTTTTTGGTTTGCGACCCGCCTGTACAGAAACACTGGTTTAGAACATCATCTAATATTAGGCTTGTCAGGATATGCTTTTAATACGTTGGAATCATTTTACAGATTTAGATGATGATTCCAGAATTAAAAAGAACTCTGAATGACATAAATATGTTTAAAATCTAGATCAATGTGGATTTAGATTGTCATGCTAGATGTCGTTTTATTCCTCGTGACCCTCACATGAGAGCAGTAATCCATGAATCTCCGTAACAACATTCCCCATAAAACGCTTATTTAGCACTTAACCACTCCGACCGCATCCCTGCTTGTGCATATGCCTGTCCTGGTTGTGGTATTATTTAGACATGATTATTGCGACAAGCGTGAGTGAATGCGATATGAGAGATTTGCTTTGTCTTTGATAGCAGCAGTGAAAATATATGACGCTATTTCATATTCATCATTCCACACGCCGCCGTCTTTAAATAACGTTTCCGTTCCTCATAGCCTTCAGTAAAGCTGCCTTCATCCATCGATTTCAACATCCTTTAGGGGCCACGCACGGAACCCGGGCTTATCTTGCAAATCCTTTAAAAGGTGTTTAAAAAACCTTGGTGTGCATTAGCTTTGTCTAATCTAATTCTTCTTACACTGTCACTCTGTCTGTTTCGTGAATTTTTTTTTTTTTTTTTTTCTCTCTCTCCCTTCTTTCTTTCTTGTGTGTTAGGCCTGTTTGTTTCTGGGCAGGTCTGATTTGAACAGCTTTCAGGGACGCCGGCCGACGTATTTGTATTCAAACACTGTAGGTTCGAATTGCTCATCTATTTCGTGTGATAGCCCAGAGTGTATTTGGTTTTCACACAGAGTGAGCTCTGACACTCTCTCGGGGTGAGATTTGCTCTCTTGTTGTTTGCGTACTGGCTGCCAGGAGTCAGAAAGCACGGGTTTTATGTACTAGAGAGCAACACTTTCTCTTTTGTGTGCTTTCTGTGGTTAAACTACCTGGTCTCCTCCAAAGCCGTGTCTGGTCAGCCGATGGAGGTTGAAGGATACGCCGGACCCCGGGCGACGTGTGATATCAGGCTTATAGGACACAGAGGATGTGTTGCCAGAGAGAGAGATTGTGTGTGTGTGCACTGACGTGTTCATGTATTACAGGTTTTTTGGTTTCGGTAATAACCAAGCGTACACAAAACTATGCAATCACTTGCAGTAACTTAGGTGAAGCAGAAAAAGTGACAAACAATACCTGTACATTTTCTCAATTATCACCTTCTCAGGTAAATGGTTTTTTTTTTTTAACCTCACTTTTCAAGGAGCTCTTGTGTTTATTGTTATAATTAAAACTAGCAGGTTTTAGCAATTCAATTATAAATTCATACAAGGGTAAAATGTGTCAGATTCTGTGTGAATACAAAAGACAGTGGGTCTCATTTACTAACCAAATTTGTGTGTGAAATCTGTGTATGAACATTTTCACGAAAAATCATAATTTATCAAAGTTTAATTTTTTTTTTTTTTTTTTGAAATTTATAAAAAAATAGGGGACAATTGAAACCATACATATAGGCTAAGTGTTGCCTTTAAAACGTAAACTATATATATATATATATATAATATAAATTTCATTTAAAAGAAATTGCATTGTATCATGTGAGAACTTCTAAATTCTTCTGTTTGTATAAATACAAATAAACCATGCAATTATTAGTAAATGAGACCCATTATTTTTTCTCTAAAATTTCTCAAAAACATTCTATAGATTAAGATGGCATTTTATACATAGCCATTTCATTTAAAAATATATTATATCATTATATGGCATGAGAAGTTCTCCTGTGCATATAATACAATGAGATGCATTTTATTTTTCTTTATAATCTAAGAAAATTCCCTACATATTTTAAATGTAAAAAATGTCATCTTAATACACACACTCATAAATAAGAGTCATATCATCTCTGACTACATTTCAAGAAAATTCAATGGCTGTTCTATCACTAAAAGATTCTTGTAAAAGAAGTAAAATGAGTGCTCTCTGAAATGCAGGTGAAAAGAATACCTCATAACACTTATTGTTTTTTGTATGTGTGTGTATATGCGAGAGACAGGAAAGCAGTAATAATGTTTGCGGTCGTGTGTGTCTCTCTCTCTCTCTCTCTCTCTATATCTATATATATATATATATATATATATAGCTGACAATCCTGCTCTCTGCCCACAGCTGAAAGAGGGTCATTGTCCTATTCTCGCTAATGTGATGGAGGTTCATTTTAATTTGAATGGACCGTCAGAACAAGAAGAGTCTTGAATGTGTCGCCCACATGTACACACATCAGTGCATGGCAATACACACACATATACATATACAGGCTCTGTTCCGAAACCTAGCGAGCTATCTTGCTACTATACTGTCTGCTTACACAGCATCTTAAATTTAGTGGAGTCTTATAAGTGGAAGTTTTGGCACTTTTGACATAGACTGTACCTCAGTTTTCCTACTCCGCATTTGATGTCAGTAGAGTTTGGAATTAGCATGTTGCTAAGCTAAAAACACAGTAAGCAGAATTAAAAATTCTAATATAAGTGCAGCATTCACACTAGATGTATTTATACAGGGATTTAAATAAATATATAATTAAAGGAACATAGAACTATAAAATAACTTCACAACTTTAAATATGAAACTAAAATCACCAATCTTTTTTTTTTAAAGTAATTTATTGATTCATTCAAATGATTAATTCAAAATGGCTGATTCATTCAGAAATTGAAGCGAGTGAACAGCTGATTTCAGAATCCTACTTTTACTGTTTCTGCCCTAGTAAGATATGCTAAAAATAGTAAGAGTAATATACGAGTATAGTGTTGACTTTAGCAACTGTCCTTATGGTGGCTTATTGAATCATTGACTCTCACGATTCATTCAAAAATGCTAAAATAATTCAGTAACAAAACACTATTGTGTTAATCAGATATGCAGCGAATGACAAAACCGAGCAGAACAATCCATGCTGACAATATTGTGTCTAAATGTACTTCACTTAATGTTGACTTGACCATAACAGTTTTTTTTTGTTGTTGTTGTTTTTTATTAAATACTATTGTATAAGGTATAAAATAGTGATCTAAAAATGATTGTCTTCCTCAAGTCTGTGCTGGTAGACAAATATGGTTTCAAAACTGGACTCTTTGACCTAAAAGCGGACAGATGGCCAACCTAGATCGCACAGTCATGGAAAAACTAAAGGCTTATACAGAATTTTAAAAATGGCTTTCTGGGCCTGCAAAAGGAAATGGAAAATTCTAGTGACTATACAATTTTTAACTTATGCTCAGCTCTAAAATATTCATCAGCTACAAATCTTTGTGAGTGCAGTCTCTCTAAAATGATTTTTAAAACCTCTTTTCCAGTAGTTCATGATTAATGGATAAGTCATGGACAATTCATGAAAGTTCATTAATCAAAAGGTGTGGGAACCCAGCAGACAGTCACATTTTCATTTACTTCAAGCTTATGTTGATCTTGAATTAATCTGAATGGTAGGAAATCCCTGTTTACAGAAATTATGTACGGATCAGATGCGTAATCACAATAAATGAAAATGTTAATTTCACAATGTTGAAAACATTGCAATCTTATTGCAATGCATGCTGGCATGGCTTTTATGTAAGATACATATGCATTGCTTTGCTACCTTAGATTTTGGATCTTAGAGCAGTGGTTCTTTTAAAAAACAAACAAAAAAAAAAACAGTACTTAGATTTTTATTCAAGAGTCTTAAGACCAAAAAGTACCAACATGGTGTAGTGTACAAAAGTAAACCAACATATCCTTTTGTAATGGCCTTTGCATCAGGCACATGCCTATGATGCCTTTAAATGCAGTCTACTTTAGCCGGATTACTTGGTTTTGGAAAAGAGCCATGGAGTTTCTCTTACTCATACACACGCAATCAGATACACATACTCTCTTTCTCTATGAAACTCGCCAAACACACACAATCCTGCAAAATCGAGACAGGGCAGTGTGATGAACTCTCTGCAGTGGAAGCTATTATCTTGTTGTCACCTATTCCTGCAATTCTTCCTGCCTGCCACTCTCAGCTTGAGTTTAAAAACTATTGGAAGGCCGAGAGAGAGAAAAGACGAGAGAGACTGCTGTGTGGAGCACTTTGTACAGCAAGGGAGCACTTAACTTTCTGCACTGTAATATGTACTTAACTGAGTAAATTTTGAGTGAAAGTCAAGAATGGAATCAAGAGCGTGTTCTGAACAGTAGTGTGTGTATGTTAGCAAGAGTGTGGTTGTAAATGGTGAGTCGTCTAGTTATGGGCAATAGTAAATCAAATGGTGACCAGCAGTGATGAAATTACTTCTCTCTCATGATTCTTTATTTAATTTGAGGCACTGGTATGTTGCCCACACTGGATTTGAGAAGCGGGTCGCATGTAATACACGGCTCGCCATTGAGAGTGTATGGACCAAGCAGCCGCAAAGCACAAAAGGACCCCGATGGGGCCGTCCACCCGTCGGCCTGCATCCGTACACCTATCTGGGCTTAGCTAAGGATGAATGGCCACAGAGTATCAGAGGGTGAGCGAGACAGCGAGAGAAATGGGAGACGGGGCTTGCTGCCAGATGGGGCTTATAATGTCGCTAATCTGTGTCTGCTTGTTTGTGCGAGTGTCTCGGAGAAGAACTTCTGACAGGAACACAATTCACTCCTGTGGCTGGATCACACTGATAGCGATTCAAGCTTCGTGTTGCTGCTTCTTATCAAGATCCCGAATCTGGACGATTAGCGGCAACATAAATATTCGTTTTCCGCTTTCTGCTTGCTTAGCGGTTTCGCTTATTTTACCCAGATTGAACTTTATGGTATGTTTTAAAGAATGATGACAGCCATTGTTTGGTTAATTTGCAAATGGCAGAGCTGTAGCTTAGCTGTTAGCATACAAATCCAGACATGTATCCACCTTATTTTGCAATGTGGAAGCTATGTTCTGTGAATGTGAGACTTTCTATTTTTTATCATTAGCCACTACTGGTAAATATCTAGAAGAATATCAAAGTGCAGTAAATGGTAAAACTATTTGCACTACAAACCAGTGTGTTTATGATTACGAAAAATGCATTGAAATTATGTGATAAATACTAGATTCAGGCAGAAGAATGGACTGTTTTTGTTCAGCTAAAATCACTGCAAGTAAATTACATGGAAGCCTCACACATTCAAGTTACAAATGGCTGCACGCACTCTTACATAAAGAAAAATAAATAAATTTGATATTTGGTGAATTACAACCCCATTTCTTCCCCTGTCCTCAACATTTCCTGTCGTCTTTCTCAGCATGTCCTAACCAGGCTGTGCATTAAGGAAGAAGCTATACAATTATTCTGAACTCTATAGAAAAAGCCTTAGAAATCTGAATTTGTAAACAAGCATTTTAAACCTACTCTGATTTGGGTTTGATTTTGAACTAAAGATGCTTTAATTGAGTTATTTTTAAGTGTTTTGACTGGTTAGGACACAGTGTCTACTTTGATTTTTTTATTTAATTTTTTTTTCCATTTACAGACTTATCAATTTTTTTTTTTTAAACCTAATTAATGATTTAAATGCAGATTAATTGAACTTAATTGCATCTATCAATATTGCTTAAATGGAAAATGCCCTTAAATGAAGATAATTTAAAGACAAGCAGATGTGCTGGACTGACTGCAGACTTGTCAAGGTTGTACTTAATGTTTGAATTGTTCAGATAGTAGGAAATGTTATGTGCAGGAAAGGGGGAATGAACAGTTATGTTAATTTACTTTACAAAAAATTGCAAGTTATTGCAAAAACGTCACATTTTGTGGAAGCAACACAACTGACTGAATAACATCAGAAATGATAAAACTGAAATTTCTAGGAAACCAATAGTGCTGTGCGTTTCAGAGAGGTGGGCAGAGCAAAGGTGTTAGGTTGATCCCTACAGAAGATGGATTCTGCTCTGGTGTGTGGGTCATGATCTATTACACACGCAGGGCTAATCGCTCTCACTATAATTCCACGCTCTTGCTTCTCTCTCTCTCTCTCCCTGCCTCTCTGTGGCTCTCTTCCTCTGACACCGCAATACCACACAGGCCCTGAGGTCAGGATTACTGAGAAATAGTGGGAAATGAGAAATCTTGGTTTGAGGGTACTTACTGAGAATATGAAATGTGCAAATTTACAATCATTTATAAACAGCTCTGTCTTTTTGATTGGTTTATTCATTTTATTGTTCCAAGAAACTGCACCCACCTGTGATCCTTTGGTCAAATTTGAAGTTGTAGAACTTTGGGGCAGTATAGAACTCTGTACAACAATTTGTTTTAGTACTACAGGTGGTTTGGAATGTTCTGATTTGTTTGCCATGTTTTTTTTTTTTTTTTGGAAGAAAATAACATCCAAGGATCTTTGGCAGGGCATTGAGCCCCATTGCACTCATCTATCATCTGTTGTATTTTAATTGTTAGCTTTTGAATAATTATTGTTACTGTATGTACTGTTTGCTTAAAAGTCTGAAGGTGAACGGCCATAACCACAAATTTAAGACCTCTTACAATAGTTAAAACTGCCATAGGACCATTCATACTTAAAGAAATTGGCTTCCTAGGTTGTCAGTTTTAGCCATCCAATCATGGAGTGCTCTGATGCGGATCATTTGGAGATCACCGATCAGTCCTCTGCTGACTATTGGTGTGGTCTGAATTCAGAGCAATCTTCAGGAAACTATCAGGGGACATATGGACTGGCCCATTGTTAAAAGGCTGAAATGCAATATCATTAGGTTTAGGACTCCTGAGCCGAGGAGCCAGTGGAATAGATTTATTGTCTAATTTTCATTCATTAGAGTTCCATAATGAACACCCTGTTCACCACACAGAAGAATTTCACTCCATGATTGAAGACATCCTGTCTGGCCCGCCTTGTCTATACCTACAAATTCCTCCAGCTCTCAGTCCACGGGCCAGCGAAAGATTGCAATTTGATCCTTTATTGGCAATCCACGGGGGCTAGCGGCCAGCCGTTGAAATGCCCATTATCGCCTCCTAAGCAGGTGTTGCGATGTATTGCACCTTTATCACAATGCAGATTTGTGGCAAGTTGGGCAATCCATTTTTCAATTTGGTCTCCTGCCTGAGATAAATGAACAGATGTCCATTGATTTTCTCCCCACTGCAGTCACACGCCTTGTTTACACCTGACAGCCACGACTTTATAGCTGAGTGATTATTTGAAGTAACACGCATTATAATTAGCCATTTTTAATTAGTCTGACAATTGGCAGGCCATTTACCGGGTCTCTAATTGTACACATCCCTCGCATCTCTTCTTTCGTTAACCTCCAGTGAAGTGAGTCAGCTGAATTGCTCTGCAATGCTCAAGCTAAATCAATGCGACCCTCCACCCTTGCCAAGGGCCTCTCACCACTTATCACACGACTCTTTAGAGGGAGCGCCTTTTTTTTCTTTTTTTTTAATACATGCGCACTCTTTTATCGACTGACCCTGAGCGCCAACACTTTAGTGGAAAAAAACATCCATTTCAACTTAATTTGATAGTCGTTATAGTTGGAGCGCATTACTACAATTGTTGCTCATAAGGGCTAGATGTCTTCCCGTGACTAAACATACCACTTCAAGCTAAAGAGCAACAACTCTTTCTTCCAGCGCCGAATGCAGACTGGATCGCATTTCAACATTTGAAATCCCCCATAGTAGAGTTCTGTTAGGCAGTTATTTTTGTCTCCTTCTGAAACAACATGCAAAGTCCCCAAGCACTTGTCATCTCTTTGTGTCTCCGACTCTATTTGACAAGATCACAAAGCCCAGAGCATCTTCACGGGATTCTGTTCACCAGCTGGTTATTTAGCTATAAATATACACATATAAAACAAGACTTGCTTGGTACCATCTTGTACTAATGAATAGAGTCAAGTGGCGCGCAGCAGATATGCCCTCAAATGCATGCTGTCACCAGCGATTTAATTGAGCCTCTGAAAACGGTCCTATTGTCTTAATGTCAGCATCCCATCAGCCCTCAGTAATGTGCAGCTCTTACTGTCGGTGGAGCTCTGGCAGCTATGACATAACGCATATAAGCTCTGGCAGGGGGTTAGGAAGGGTGGAGAACCTTCATCAAGCTCTTCAGGTGGCACAGGAGGAGAAATTGCAAAAGAGTGAGCCACGAAATAGGACGTACGGTGAGGCTTTATCAGGAGAGCCAGGAAAGTGGAGCAGTAACATTTGGTTAGGGTTGGTTATGAGAGAGCACGAATGTAAGCGAGGATGAGAGTGATGGATGAGGAAACAGGGACACTTGTCACGGAGAGGTGGGCAGCACACTGGGATAGAGGGACAGCTGTGACGTCTTCCGTACAGGGGTCAGTGGGCCTGGTCTTCCCTAGCCGATCCTCTGAAGACCAGCAGTCTACGTTGGAAAGGACATGCTCTGCAGGTGCAGGAGAAAGATGGATTCCTAAAGCACAGAAAGAAACAGAGGGAAAGAGGGGTTAAGCACTGGGGTGACTGGCTGTCCCAGTTTAGAAAAGGACAGGATGATGGATGGAGTCTGGAGGTGGAGAGGTAAAGGAACAAGGTTGTGGAGACCGGTGATAGCACGTTAAACCAAGGCCTTGCCGGGAAGGCCAGCCGCCGCTGAGCCGGAGAGTTGCTTGGGTTAAGTGCAATGCACTTGTTTGTGTCGAGCATCTACAGAAAGGCAGCGCTCTTAGGCACAAGGCGGAGAGAATGAGAAGGCTTAGAGCAGCGAGGAGACACGGGAGAGTAGATCTCAAGCTCCATTGAGTACAATTACAAGGAAATGACAGGAGGATTGGGACAACAAAGAGGGCCGAGAGGTGCTGTTATTTGACAGAGCGATTCAGAGGGTGGAAGTTAGAAGGTTAAGGCCTTACTGTTTGTTGCCTCTCTCCTTTTGTTCTTCCCGTGGCCGCAGCCATTTAGACAGTGGTGGAGACAGGAGCCTGGGAGTGATGGGATTAAGTTTGGCTCGTTTAAGGCAAATTGGCAGTTTCAGGGAGCCAGAGGAGAAGAGGAGGGAAGCTGGCATGCAGGGAATGTCAGTGATTATTATGGGGTGGGCACAAGTTGCTGCTGCCTTGCTGCGACGGGGCTGTGAAGCACGGCTCTGCCTCTGCTCAGCTTGAAGATGACAAGCACACAGTCTCTGCAAGCTGGTATAGTATGCTCCTCACAAAAGCATCCCCTGCTTCTCTGGCATCTTGCCTTCTAACTGTCCCTCACATTGCTCTGAATGTGTGTCAGAACAAAGCCGCCAATAAACTCCCAGATCTTTATCTCTCAAACCTGGAATCTCCATTTAAATGGTCAATCTGCCGTTGATTCTGCTTCGTTCTTAAGTTTGAGATGGATAAACAATCCAAGATGAGGTGTGATTTGGCCCCAACACAATTCCAAAAGCACTCAAAGAAAACACTTTATTATTAATTCAACACTACGGATTGGAGGCGTTTCAGCAAGTCTCCAGAGGTGGGAATTCCCTTGCCGTGAAAGTGAAGTCACCTGGAAGGGAAGAGCATTTGAAGCCAGGAAACATATTTTCTGACATTGGTGTACAGATTGGCATTTCTGACACTTTCTATTAATCTATAAACCTGATTCTAAGAACTGCGTATTGAAAAAAGGGTCATTAAAAGAAAAACATTTGTGCTGGGCCAGTAGTGAGGGAGGAAAAACGGTTGGCGGAATTGGTGACAACTGAAAGTGGGACAGTTGCACAGCTGTGGTGCATTGTCGAGGGACTCTTACATTGGTGCCACTGTATCTCATTGTCACAGAGAGCACAAAAAAGTCAGGACAGGGAGACCCCGTTGCAGGTTCTCTGTTATTTCCTGATGAGTGTTTCTGTGATTTGGGAACAAGGGATAGAGAGAAAGGCGGTGGGGAGGAAAAGACACAAAAAGGGAAATTTTAATAATTTATCGATAAATTACAAGTAAATGTTGACTGGAGCTTTCAAGCTTCAAGATTTCAAGTTTCAAAATGGATGTAAATGCCTTAAAATATTGCAACATATTCCTTGTGTGCTATATAAGTCTTCTTGAAGTCATAAGTGTGATTTGTTCGTGAAACAGCCTAAAGTTTGATTTATTATTCTCTGAGAACATTCCTTCTCTAATAAGCTGTTAAACACAACTTGAAAGCCATATCTGATTCCTGAATGAATCATTTAAACAAGTTTTGTGGACCAGATCAGCTGATTATTAGAGAAGTTCTCAAAAGAAAGATCTGAGAGCTTACAGTAGATGTCAAGATTTTTAACCAATGTCAGATTTTGACCTGTTCATCACACAAAGCTTGTGAGTCAGATGACTTGTGTGTGTATATATATATATATATATATTTCTATAATACTTTTATGGTGCATTTGTGTCCATTTTGAAGCTTGACAGCTTCAGTTTCCATTCATTATAATTGTGTGGAAAACAGTCAGCTTTCAGAATTTCCTCTTGTTCTTCTCTAAATTAGATTAGATTAGATTCAACTTTATTGTCATTACACAAGTACAGGTACAGGGCAACTTGAATAATACTTAATACTTGAATAAACTTGAAATAAAGTAAGATATGCAAGTTTGGAAAAACATGAGGGTGATTTAAATAATTACAGAAATTCATTTTTGAGTAGCTAACCATTTATCTCCAGCTTGCTCCTGGGGAATTGTCTGTATAATGGTTTATACAAGTTTAACTTGATTCTAGATATATGGAACGTCTGCAAGCTTCTTTACGAGACTGTTGTCTTTAGTATCGCTGTCTGTAGTATTAGTGGAAGTGTTTTTAGTGTTACAGTCAGTTAAGCTGAGTCAAAGACCACAATACAGTTAAATATGGCTGTCAGGACCAGTGTTAACCTGCTGATCAAAAAAGAATTGTTTTAAATATCATTAATATTCTCTTCTGATATGTTCACATTTATTGCTTTGGTGGTAGTGGGAGGTCCTTGTGATGAACTCAGAGCTGTATATTCTCCTGTTTCAGAAATGTAACTGCAGATTTGGGGTTAATAGCTCATCCCACTGACCTTTAATAGCCTGTAGTATAATTCACCCCAAAAGACCTTTTGTTTAGTAATTACTGCTTGCAGAGATATTATATGCCTCTAGACCTTTCCAGCACTATCTTCAGTTCAAATAGATCAAGTGCGTTTATAGCCTTGGTTTGGTGTTTATCCCTTCTTTCATGTCATATAAATTAAAGCCGTGTTACTGAGGTTGATTCTCACAGGCAGTTGGCACTAGAGAGCCCTGAAGTGAATGATGGTGTCAGTGAATTGCATTGACTCTGTGCCTGAATATATGGGACAGCTAAGGTGATGACAGATAAACGGGGCTCGGGAGAGAGCGCAGAGAGCCACTCCAGATTCCCATCTCCACGTATTTCACTCTAAATTATTGTTCTCCTTCACCACAGAGGGCCCTCTTGCCTACTTGAAGACCTTGCAGTCAGGCTACTACAGATGCAGGCCATGCGTGCACAAACATGTATGCTAAAAATGCACTGGGTATGTTCGGAATGAACTTTAAAGTACACATACTGCATACTAGTAACTTTCAGAAACCGTAGGCAGAGTTGTTCTGTGTGCATGGAAGAACCTTGATGTACTGCTAAAATATGCTGTGTACAATTTGAGAACACTGCATGGAGTACTGTATCCTACAATAAAGTGCTCCTGACTTGACGTTCCATTTCTAGAGTGACCAAAAAATCTGGAATCAATTGCCCTGTTTGGTTACACTTTTTCAAATGTCCACTTTATACATTCTATGAACTTTGCAGCTACAATACATGTGAACTAACTCTCATGAATTTGCAACTTTCAACTACTCTTGAGTATTAGTAGACTGTTAGGTTTGGTTTAGTAGAATAAACTGACATACTTGCAGATTTACTAGTCAGTAGAATGTCTGGGAACCATCAAAATAAAGTGTTAGCAGATATTAAGCCGACAGTTTACTAATACTCTAATGACTCCTAGTGAACATGTAGTTGCAAAGTTACAGTTAGCAGAATGTCTAAAGTGGACCATCAAATTTGAGGTTAATATTGTGATTTTTACCAGTTTGATAATTTAACATGAGACATATTTTGTACTGCATACTACTGTATTTTGAAAATAATATTGCAAGAACACTTAACCAATTTATGTAAGTATGATGCAGTGCTGTCTTGGCATTAGCAGGTGGTATTTTTGACGAATACATTTGATTGACTCAGTTTGTTTAAGCCCAAAATGTTTCCTAATGGAGTCATCAGGCCCCACTCATTGGCTAATAGTTTAATTGAGTCCATCTGGAGGTGGCTGTGATGGGGAGGCTACCGCCGTCTGAAGGCGCATGGAGGGTAATTTGTCATCCTGTATTCAGTGACTGGCGTGCTGTTGCGGGAAAAGTGTAGGGAAGCTTTTTGGCAGATGCCCAGCCCCCCCAACCCCTATCAGAACTGTGAGATGATTGGAAGATTTCACGGTCACCTGGGATTTTAGAGGAGTCCAGATGCCCTCCACGTACAATCATTCACTATATTTGATGCCAAGTAATAAATGGAGATTACCACACTTTTTAGAGAGCTAAACACCATGCTAGATATGAAATATCACATTTTCACTCTAGTATACATCTTATACACATAAAATGCCTAAACAAACTTCGTTAACTCTTTAGAATACTGTTGCATCATTAATGAATAACTACACAAGAACGCATGACTATTGCAATATTAAAACTCTAGTAACTACTAGTAACTAACAAGCAACTCTGATTAATGAATTAGTAAGTAATAGTGCTTAGTCGAATGTGGTAGTTCACTATTAGTTAATCAGTAACTATTTTTTTCATACCTCCCCAAGAACTACTAAGAACTATTGTATACAGGTTGAGGTAACACTTTATTTTAGGGTCTCTTAACTAGTTGCTAATTAGCATGCATATTAATAGAATATTAGCCATTTATTATTAGTAATTAAGCACACATTAATGCCTTATTCTACATGACCATATTCTACATCCCTAATCCTACCCAATACCTAAACTTAACAACTACCTTACTAACTATTAATAAGCAGCAAATTAGGAGTTTATTGAGGGAAAAGTCGTAGTTAATAAGTGTTCCCTATTCTAAAGTGTTACCCAGGTTGATAATTATTAATTAATATGAATAATACATAATGTATAATTTTTTCTAAAGTAAAGGTCATGGTAACCCACAAGTAATGACTCAAGTATTACCAAATTCTTCAGAAGGAATTACTGATTATTTGGATCAGTATTCTAAAGTGAAGATCATGATAACTCTCTAGTAATGACTGAAATCATTGTAAACTTTTGAGGTTTTTGTAAGGTCCTGGTTAGTAATTAATTTTGCTAGATTTGGTAACACTTAAATTACTAGTGGGTTACCGTGATCTTCACTTTATAATACTGATCCAAATAATTAGTAGTTTCTTCAGAAGGATGTAGTAACACTTGAGTCATTACTATCCAAAACCTTACATATATCTCAAAAGCTCACAATGACATCAGTCAATATTAGGAAGTTATGATGATTTTCACTTTAGAATACTGATCCAAGTAATTAGTAGTTCATTTAGAAGGATTTGGTAATACTTGAGTCATTACTAGTGGGTTACCATGATCTTCATTTTAGAATTAATTATTCATTATGCATAATTCACATTAATTATGAACCTGTATAAAGGAGTTCTCAGGATATGTGAAAAAAATAGTAGTTATTGGTTAGCTAATAGTGAATTACCAGTTTCAACTTAGCGCTATTACTTAATAAATCGTTAATCAGAGTTTCCTGTTAGTTAATAGTAGTTACTACAGTGTTAATAGTGCACTAGTCATTTGTTCCTGTGTAGTTATTCATTAACGACGGAACAGTATTCTAAAGTGTTACCCAAACTTCTGAAGAGCATGTAGCTATAATCAGAGAAAACCGAGTTTTGTCTGTTTGGATCATTCTTCTGATAAGAGTTACTGTGAAAGCTTGGCCTCTAATTTATTAATGTTGACCGTTTGGTTAAATTAATCTATTTCAAATGTTAAATGCTTGTCTTCACTAATTTGTATGGTTTAATTTGTTAATATTTGAGACTATTTTGCTTTTTAATCAAACAAGCATGATTTAATTGAATTAAAAATAACTTCTTTTTTTAAAGTTTAAAATGTATATATTTAATTATGATAAAAATAGATTAAATAGTCAGACTATGCTGCGCATTGCTGGGAATAAGCAAAATGGGGAAAAATTGCATTAATACAATAGATAGTTGTACCATGAGACCCTTCAATTGCACTGTTGTCTTGCTTCACATGTTACAATCTGGATTTCAAAGGCAAATAAGAGCCTAATATGGCACCCTTTCTGTTTTCAAATGGCATTTTTGAAATGCGTGCGCTGGTTTGCTTACACGAGTCTTTTGCTTGTACACAAAATAAGATGCATCTCACCTATATCACAAGCTCTCCTTATGTTGTGCCACCCAGACGGCACTATTTCTACTGGCCTGCCATTTTTCAGGACTGACTCTGCAGCCAGGTCTCAGGTTAAAAAGTAGTTTTAGAAGAGCACATAAATGGAAATCCAGCCAGAGAAGCTGCTTCCATGGGATAATACAGTCACTACAATCGGTCGCTTCCTCAAAGCTTTAGTTGCTGACACACAGGCGATGAAATATCCCTCTACCAGAACATGCCTTTGAACTGTCAGTGCATTCCCTTCTCTTGTCAACTGGTGTCACTTTACCTCCCTGATGTTTTAATATTTATTTATCTCTTTTCCAGTAAAACACATTTGACTGCTTCTCTTTTGCATTAGATGACAAATGTTTGGGAAAGTGTTGGTGCAGTGAAACACGATCTGTATAAAAGGTGTAGAATCTCATTTGATAGACGAATGGAGCCATTTTCCATTATAACAATGCTGTGGCCACTAAAATGACCTTTTAAATGTAAGCTGGCCTGTATGCTAACCAGCCCAAGGTCACCAATGCGTTGTGACTGTACTATAACAGCACGACAATGCCCACGGGTCTGAACCACATCCACTGATTGAGTGTGAGTGTGAACTAGTTGTGTTCCCTGCTTGGACTCTCGGAGACCAGTAAGGTTGAATGCACTGTGGCCGCGACCATAAAATGGAACGCAATGTTTCCATTAGCTTGTAACAAAAGTTGGAGTCACTGGGCCAACCTTTTTCCATTTCTGCAGCAGATACCTGTGAAATTATGTCTGAGGTCGACAAATTGTGCTCCCATTAAAACAAAAGAGGACATTTGGTGACACGGTAATATGTGAAATGCTAATTCAATGTGCAGCACTGCTGTTTCATAATGTGACCTAGAACTAACAATGACTTTTTGTGTTTCCAGTCTGGAAGAACACTATGAATTTATTAATAGAGTGCATTATGATCACAAAATAACATCATATAACATGAAGAGTCAATTGTGGTCCCTATACGTGTACACATACATAGTCTGTGCATATCAATAGTTTGGGGTCTTTGTTGTGGTCATTTTATTAAGCAAGGATGCATTAAATTGATCAAAAGTGACAGTAAATATTTATAAAAAAAAACAAAAAAAAACAAAGCTGTTCTTTTGAACTTTCTGTTCATCAAAGAATCATGAAAGTTTCTTGAGTAGCAAACCAGCATATTAAAATGTTTTTTGAAGGATCTGACGTGGAAAACTGGAGACTATTGAAAATAGCTTTGCCATCGCTGGAATAACTAACACTTTTAAATATATTAAAATGGAAAACATTCTATACTAACATGCTAACAAAAAAAAAAAAAAAAATTAAGAAAGTTCAGATTCTTTCTTTTTTTTAAAGTTTGTAAAATATGACCAACTACAAGTAAATATGAAACTGATGGGAATGAATAGTTTCATTCAAGTCAACTGTAAGTCTTAAATATTCTCTGGAACTAAGCTTGATATGTTTAACGTGCGTTTGAAAGAATAAGGGAAAGTCCAGTCCAGTGCAAACTGCAGCTCAGACTGGCATCCCCGTTTACCTTATCGGCAAGCGTGCGTGCCATCTGAACACAGATGTGCTCTGATTAAGAGGATGCAGAGGATGACAGAACTGCATTAGTGTGATGTATGTGCAGTTAGCCAGTGAGCAGCTAATTCCAAATTTAGCACCTGATTCGCACATGTAGTCACACCTGAGTGTGAGTGAAGATTTAGTGCTTGTGTCACTGCTTTTGATGGCTTTTAGAAGTCATTTTTCGGAGTTCTGATTTATTTGTTTGGTATCCACTAATGAATTATGTTTCTAGGTCAGAAACAAGCTAAAAAGCTAAATTACCGTCATTCGTGCTAGACCCGCAGTTTTTGCATGTCTGCATGGTGGAAGCACGGCTGTTTCTCAGGAGGCCCGCCACAGAAACGCCCGACACACAATAGTTGAAGGGAGAGATTTATCTTCATTTTACTGACGGTGCACTCACCACACATTAACTCCTGGAGCAGCGCTGACAAGAATATGATATGAATTACTACTGATATCTGATAAAAGCTTGCATAACACCCTATTTGAATAACCGACAACACACAACAGTATCCCATGAATGCATTTTTGCTTTGTTTAGAGTGTATTGTCTGGCCAGAAGCTAGTAGATATTAACGTGTTGCACATACCTGTATTCCCATGCATATTGACCGTTATAAAAATAACTACAAAAGAACTACAATACTAAATAGTATGTGCTCACTACATGATGTGTATATAAAAAAAAAAAAAAATGTTTTAACATGATCTGTCTCTGAGAATGTTTTTTTTGTTGTTGTTTGTTTTCCCAGCTTTTTTTTTTTTTTTTTTACAGCATGTACTACATGTTTTAAAAATAGTAAAACAGGTTGTGAATGCTGTTATCCAAATACTATAGCTATAATACCGTAGATAGCTGTATAATCAACAATTAGACAACATTTTGCTTTGCAGTATGTTAGACTCATGGGTATATTAGTTTGTACTTTGTGCTTTTGATTTTAGTAGAGTTGTTAGCTTAGCAACATGTTAACGAGACCCAGTTGGGGGGGGGGAAATATGCTAAAACTGGCCTGTGCTGTTTGGCTGTTCTTCACTGGTTTAAACTGGTCAAGCAATGTAAGTTTATACATTGTTTTAGCTAGAATTACTAGCTTAGCACCATGCTAACACCAGACTGAACAAGTACATTAGTTTGTGCTTTTTTTTTCTTTTTCTTCTTTTTTTTTTTTTTTTTAAAGAGTTAACAGCAACATGCTACAGACTACTGTATATTGTAATTAACTTGGTGTGCAAGCCTTCTATTAGAATCAGGTTGCTGTTAATGAAGAGTGTTTCAAATTAGTGACATCAGTTATGTTAAAGATGCTACCTCAGAAGCTATCTATACCTATAGATGGTTGACAGCAAGGCATCTTCCTGTGTTTTGACACACAACCTCCTTAGATGGGTTCCCTTATCATTACCAGGTGTTTTCCTCTGCTATGTCCAAGCTAGTATTTATCCTAATGAATGCTGTTTAGTCACTCAGACCTCCTCTGAGGCCCTGAGGTTGAATCAGGTCAGCGGTGTCTTGTGTAGGGCTCTGTCTCCCTCCCTCTCTGCTGTCCTCTATGCCTTTCCAGGTCACCGTCGCACAGTGTGATCATGGCAGTGTCAGCAAGCCGCCCGCCCATTACAGACACCAGAATGAAGCTCTGACATTGACACTGTTGCTCTTCCTGAAGGGGCTGGTTTGGCAAGAGATTGGCTGTGTGTGTGCGCCTATGCGTGAGTATTAAATCACATTTCAGGCCAGCAAAGATGTTGCGGTTCACAGATTGTTATAATGCCGCACCTGTTTGGCAAGCCTGGCTGTGCCGGTTGATGGGATTGACTGTTAACGTGTGTGTGGAAGTGTTATAGGATTTTCGTGTGTTAATCCTCATGTACACACACTGAATATATCTAGTTGCATAGATTTTTGACTGTGAATGACATAAGAAAACTGATGTTGTATATAAAATTGGCAAAAATGTAAAAAGTCAAGTTTGATTTCTTTTGGTACACAAAGACTTTTTTTGAAAAATGTATCATTGCTGAAAAATGTGACATTCTCATGGACGTACAAGCCTCCAACAGATTTCTTGCATAGTCAGACTTTTGACAGCCATTTAATGAAGAGCCAATAAGAGGTTGGAAACCGAAACAATTGCAATTATTCTCTTAACATTGATCATACTATCGAAATTACCTGGTGTTCACTCTAAATGATGAGAGATTTCTTCATACTGTGACATATGGATGTCATAATGTGGCTCGGTTTGATGTTGTAAAATGCGTAGTCAATTCTGTCAGTTGTGACCAAAGTTCGCTAACAGAATATTCTGCAATCTGACATAAAAATTTGATGTCACATAGTCGGCCTTAACTTTTATTCAAGATCTCACCAGGGTTATATTGTGTAATCTGACAAGCAACAATTATACAGGACTGAAAAAGTATCGAATGCTGTACTAAACATACTTTTCCATTGAATTCCTGTTAGTATTGCCCATAGAGTCTTGTTTTTCTACTCAAAGTGGAATAGTGAGAAAATGGCAGGAATAGTACAGATGTGAGTGGTCCATTTGTGGTAATTCACGCCTCCCTGTTGTGCCCTCTCCCAGCCCCGGCTTGATTCTCCAGTGTGTGGGGCTTGTCGACACGTGGCTGGGAGGATTTGCTCGCTGAGGCTGGAAGTCATGCTAGATTAATTAAGAAGGAGCCTGCTGACTTTCAAGTGGCACTGGCGAAATTAACCTCACATCTCAGCCCCAAATTCGGTGTTATTCCAGCTCTGATTACGACTCTTATTGCTTCGGCTCAAATGAGCCTTACAAGCCAGCACACAGTTGGAGGCGGCCAATTCCTCAAATCAGAGCGCTGGAGATGAGGGGACCTTTTTCAAAACCCCATCAGATTAGAGAGGGTAATCATAACACAACAAAGACACATCGATATTTGCAGTCATTTGTGGAACTGTTGAAGGAGGCAGGTGTTGCGTTGAAGCACTGATTTCTTATTCAAAATGTTTAAAACATTCAACTAAACATTGTTTTTATTGAGTTCCACATGATTAGAAATCACAAAATTGTTTCTTTTACTCTCAAGAGTTTCACTATATCAAATTAAAGGTATATGTTTGCTCAGTGTCTCACTTCACAGCTATGAAACCAACATTTCCTGCCAGGTGTTGAACCTTGATTTTAATTTAATGTTGATGTGCTACTAAAAAAAACTCATCTTTACCTTGTTTTGCTTATTAGTGGCAAGAATCTTTGGTGTATAACGTGTCTTGCACTGTTTGCGCTATGAACATGAATGACACAATAAATGTGATTTAAGTAATTGAACTCATGAGTTTGGCCGTTTATATAACTGGTAGAAAAAAAACATATGCTTGGACTGAAGGACTTGAGCCATTTCTAGGGACCAGTAGCCTATTTTATAGACACCTGTTAGAGAACTCCTAATTGTGCCTTGAGCCAGTAAGCAACCACCCAGGACAATTTAGTAACCATATAGTATTGGCCTGGCATCGTGGTGGCACCGGGCAAGCATTCTGTCAAATGTACAAATCTAGTTTTAAATTTTACATTTTGTTCATGAAAGTTTTGGGTAAGGAAGTGTACTGTCTCTCTCTTTGTTTTTAGATTACTCTGTTCATGAATGTCACCCTGCGTTATAGTCAGATGGCACCTCCCTTTGGGACAATGGTTCCTTGTCAGGATCAGACAAGTAGATTTGGAACAGGAGTCTGCAGGAGACAGTGGCTGCCTCTGCATCTGTAGCGCTAGCTGTCCAAAGATATCGCTCTCCACCAGATGTATGAAGCACAAAGAAGTATGAAAAGTTTCTTTAAAATGTATGACCAGGTCTAGTCAGGTTGTCTGATTTGCCAGGCAGTCAATGTTTGATTTAAAGCCTTCAATAAATGAAATGAATAAATTGATTATAATAATTATTTTATTTAACATTGTTGTCAAATTGTAGACTTGTAGGCAATTTTTATTTATATTACATTAAGCATCTTTAACTTGTGCAAGAACCATTGTGTCCTTGGACTTTTAATACCCTCAACATTACCTTCCTATTGTCATTTTGTATTAGATCCCCCTTAACATATACACAGCATTTGACATATACCCGTGCACACACACATTTCCCTTGTGTCCCTCACACTGCCCTCCAGGTCTTTCTGTTGTTGTTTTCCTAGCACTAGCCCAATGCCCCTCCTGCAAGCACTCTCTGACCTTCAGTACTAGCGTCCAACCTCCATCACTGTCTCATGTCAAGTCCACCCACCCCAGGCTTGCCTACACACACACATCAAGATCACACTTTTCAAGAACTAATGCCAGGTTCCAGCAAGACTTGGTGTTCTTCTGTCTTTTTGTTGTATTTGGTTGATGGCCATATAACAAAACCAACATCAACACTGTTCCTCACTGAAAAGACCAGGATATGTTGTCTTTTGGAATGTGGTGTCCTCAGAAAACTTCTTAAGTAACTCAACAAGCAAGACTTTCTTAGTCAACGAGCTTCATCAGATAGGTTCATCCTGGTCTGTACTGGAACACTCCCATCCATATTACAGGACCAGCATGTTTAAATTATTTCTTAAGGTTTGGGTTGTGGATCAGGCCAGTGGGATCATTGCACCAAGGTCCCAAGCTGCCAGGGGCCTAAGGTAGGCCAGACTACTAATTTCTTGATGTAGGATGAAGGTTCAGTCACTAGGCATGGCGACTGGGGCCTTGTGGGACCATGATCCCTGGTTTTCTTAATGTCCTGATGAACTTGGGGGAATGACTTGAACAGGGTTTCCCTGTTCCTTGAGATATGCCAACTGTACACATTTTCGAACTCTTTCAAATCAAACATTGTTGGGTCAGAGTCCACCTTGTCGAGTGCGAGTCGAGTCCTAGTTTTTAACCAATTGAATCGGAGTGGGAGATCTTTATTAATATCTTTTTGTCTTAATTTTATGTTGCTGCTTATTTTTTATTTATTTTGTTTTGTATGTTACACATGATGTGGATGTATCTATACGCTGAAAGTTTTCTGCATCCAAAATGTCAGAGTCCATATGAGTCCAAGTTAATTCACAATGGCAGTGCGAGTCCAAGTACCCCAATTCTATCAAACACACCAGATTCAATCCATCAGATTGTTAGTGTAGACCAGATAAAAAATAAAAAAAGTGTACTGTTGGTGTGTCTTCAGAAATAAGGTTGGAAATACTGGGATAGTGTGTGCATCATGTGCGCAGTGCTGCATGGAACCTCAGCCTACTTTTTCTGCTGTTTATCTCTGTTAATCTAACATGATTGTGTTTGTACCAAATGCTAATAAACCACTATTTTTCTCCAAGCCATTACAGGAACAATGACACAATACTACCTTCTAAAATAAGCTCTTTCTGTTGGTTACGGAAAATAGGCATCTCTCTGGAAGTTTCAACAAGCCAGAAAGTTCTGGCATTGTGTGAACAGCCTCTTATCTGGTGAATTTGACAGGTCGAGGACATACCTGTAGGCCTAAGCCCTAGTTATTACCCATAACACACTGCTCTTCTCTTTCTGTCCATCGGCCACTTACTTTCACATGTACACATTGTATGAATCTAGAGGTTTTTTTTTTTTTTACAGTTATATAAGACATTCTGTCACTCATACCAATGTGTCAAGGCTTATGAAGACATATCTCTGACAGACATTTGTTGCTGAATTATGGCTCCCGAAAACATCACTGTGAGCAACACAATAATAATTATGATGGTGAGGAGGGAAGATGGTACAACGGGTATGAAACAATAACTCTGATTAATTACATCAAGCAGACATTCGGCAAAGGCATTACCCAGTGTGCACTGCTTCCATTCACACTTATCTCTTCTACCACTGATGAGGTCCCCTCTTGCTCTAGTACCACAAAGGGTTCGGGGAATTGTTCTCCAGACTGAAGGCTGAGGCACATGCCTGATTTGGTCATGACTAGTGACAGACTGATATATCAACTAGGCCAACAATTGACCATTTTGAATTGAATCAACATTGGCTAAAAATGGGTTATAAGTACCGCCTTGTTTCATTTCCAAAATCTGACACCCTGCCGTCTAGCCATGACACTTTACCCAAGCAAGTCTTTCAGGATAGTGGGGAGAGTATAACTACAAGAATGGCCCTTGATGAGGACTGTTACAGATATGAATGGCCCTTTGAAAGTAGCTCTGTTGTCAGGTCGATCCTTACAGCCTCCTCTTCTACTGCCGTTGGACTTAACCTGTAGAATTTAGGCAGGGTTTGCGCATACATCCATTCACATTTTATCAATGCTTTCATTGTTTTGTGAACCACTTCATTCATTGTGGCCCAGTATTGGTCACAGTACATTTATTTATTTTTCCTCATTGTATAGATTTTGCTAGCTGTAGTGAACACATTGTAGAGCTATCATACCTATCTCTTGTGATTATTGAGGGCACTGCGTCTGAATTTGAACAGAGTGGAATGGACTGTTCTGTCAAGAACGAGATCACAACATATCGGAGGTGTAGTATAATAGGAAGTTAAAGAATGTCTTTGCGCTTCAGCTAGTATGAATTCATTTCGCTTTTGTCTGGCGCCGGCCACTGCAGCCATTGTTACGCTCTTCAGTGATGGAATTGGATTTTTTTCCATTCCTTCTCTCTGCGTGCTGGTAGGGAACCTCATATGTTGTGATGGGAAACTTAATTAGGAAAGACATTCACAAAAGCCCCCAGATGAATTTACCCTTTCCTATTGTGTTTTTTTTTTTTTTTTTTATATATGTTATGATGTTAAAGGAGAAAATGACATCCACTCGCTCACATTGAGCATTGTTCCTGATTTAACCTGTGTCCTTTGGCACAACATGAACAAACTGCAACCTGAGGAGTTTTGGCCATGGTTCAAAAGGCCTTGAAAACTTTCCACCCGCAGTTGTTCTTCTTGTTGCACTGCTGTGCCATCAGTCTTAATGTAAGATCTCATAGCTGGCTAATAACTTGTTCAGGGTCTAGTTCTCCGACCCCAAAAAAAAAAGAAAAGAAAAAAGCCTGCTCACAAATCGTTCACGCAGCAAATTCATTATCCTCTGATGTTTGCTGACAATGAATTTTAAATGGCTGCCTCTGCATGCCTTACCGCACATAAGACACGCATTTAGTAGTGTGTGTGTGTGTGAGTTTGCTCTGAAATGGCAATGTGGCCTTTACCTCCCAGGCTTACGCACTCTCGCTCGCACTTACAAATTTAACATGAGTTATTATGGCATTAGGCCAGGTACCAAAATATAGAAAGGTCACATTTTTAATACCTTTTTCCAACACATGGTAATCAATTTTGGTCTAGGCGTGCTAAAGCCATGAAAATGTATATGTGTCCCTTACACGGTTAACCTACACAGTTCCTTTTCAGTAACTTTGTGTCATTAGCCGTGACCTCCATCTGTCGCAGCTTTGAAATTTCACAATCTCAGTGGAAACACAGGCACATGAGGTCAAACTCCAGAGTCTGGCCACATCCATCCATCTCCTCATTGTTGCAAATTAAAATGGAAGTCGTGGTGCGTGTAGTCTGCAGAACGGCACACAAACAAACACTTACTCGCCCTCTGCAAGAACCCGGGCAGCTTCTCTCAGAGCGACATGAACCCGAGCGTAATCCTTCTTCTTGGAGCCGAGGTAGCGTTAAACTAACTGGAATGAGTGCAGAGCGCTGGCTAAATGGAGGGAAACAGCCATTCACAATGTCCCCATAAACTGCCTGTCTTGTAAACTGGAGGATTAAAGCGCATGAAATCCCCTTCCTCATACCCACTGAGACAAAGCAGAGCCAGCCAAACCACTCAACTCTTGCCCTCAGCAACTGGATCACTCCCCCTCGCCCCAGGGTTCCGCCCTTGGACGGCCACGGCGGCGTCATAAATCTCCATGAAGCCACCCCGGCATGCATTATACAGTATGGACCTACTTAAAGATTTTCATTTTTCATGAAGAATGTTTGTGAAGCTTTACATGCCACCGGCCCCAGGCATTCACAGACATCACAACAAACCGAGAACACTGTGGCAATTCATACCCATAATGCTGGTGTGTGCGAGTGCTTTAGCATTCCCCTCACCGACTCTACTCAAGGCCTCTAATTCCCCTCTGACCCACAATCGTATCTACAAATCGAAATCAGCATATGATAATACTCTTTTAATAGCAATGCACAGACAATATAATGTGACATAACAGTACATAATTTGAAACCACATTACTGTAGAGAGGCCTGTAAATGTGGAACGTGAGGTGTTGTAGCCTGTAGGGGTTAGCGCGGCACTAGCAGTTGTAACCAGCCTAATAGCGGAAAGTGAACTCATTAGAGGGCCGTCACCACAAGAGAGAGTCTATTACGGGGATGAGTGGAGTGGTGAAGTGCGGCTTCATTTCTATTCAGCACATGACCTGACGCATAGGGGGGAAGTACTTTCCAAGGAGCACGGTCAAGCATGACTGGCGGAAGCGATTTCCTCCCTCACCACTCCCTGAATTTATCAGGCGCAAGATTTTTTTTTTGCCTCTGTCTCTTTCTTTATTTTTCTTTCTTTCTTTTTTCTTTTTTCCAATTTGTTTTTGCGAGTTGTAATATTTTTCTCGTGTCTTTGTGACTTTGTATTTTTAATGTTTTGTTCTTTGATGTTGTGGGAAGATTAAACATGTATTTCTATTTTTCTTTTGTATTCAATATGAGATTTTCTGATCAAGGGTGTGTTTCCCAAAAGCATCGCGAGCTTGAGTAGATCATAGAGACCATTGATGCCAATTGTTGATCTACTTACTCTTATAATGCTTTTTGGAAATGCACCACTGACTGATACTACACTCTTGAAAATAAAGGTTCATTATTGGTATTAATGGTTCCATTAAGAAACTATAACATCCATGGAACCTTCATTCCATTCCAAGTTCTTCATAGTTGAAAGTTTCTTTAGATTATGAAAATGTTCTTTACACTTAAAAAAAGGGTTCTTCTGAAAGGTTCTTTGGGAAACCAAAAATGGTTGTTCTATGGCATTACTGCAAAAACCCACGTTTCAAACTTTTATTTTTAAAAGTGTGGCTAGTTAGCATCTTAATTTAGTGGTCCTGCTTAGTTTTTTTTTTTTTTTACAAAAACCCAAAAGTCCAAGGTGTCAGATTTTTATCTGGAAAAAAGGTCTTAGTCTTGTTGTATATGCAAATAGCCATATACATTGCTCATATTTATCAAGGGTTCCAATATTAGTGGAGGGCAAAGGCAGCTGTGAGAATAAATCTGCGTTGTTTATTCTTTTGATCTTTCACTCAAAAAATTCACAAAGTTCTAACCTAACATTGAAGTAAAACAATTGAAAGTGGCGAGAAAATCTCATGATGAAATGTTTTTCTTCAATGAATGTTGGCCACAATTATTGGCACCCCTAGAAATTCTTGAGTAGAATATCTCTGAAGTATATTCCTATTCATATTTACATTTTTAGCACACCAGGGTGACTATGAGCATGAAATTGTTCAGCCATGACTTCCTGTTCCACAGGATTATACATATGAGGAACACAAAGGTCAAATTCCCTTAATCATCAATCACAATGAGAAAAATGCAAAGAATATATTTCTGATGTGCAGCAAAAGAAAACTGAGCTTCACAAATTAGTGAAGTGGCTTTAAGAAAAGAGCTAGAGCAGTGAAAATTCCCATTTCCTCCACCAGGGCCATAATTAATCGTTTTCAATCAACATAAAATGTTACAAAACTGCCTGGAAGAGGACGTGTCAATATCGCCCTAATGCACGGTGAGAAGGACAGTTTGAGTGGCTAAAGACTCTCCAAGGATCACAGCTGGAGAATTGCAGAAAATAGTTGGGTCTCAGGGTCAGAAAACCTTAAAAAAAAAAAATTGTCAAACAGCCCCTACATCACATGTTGTTCGGGAGGGTTTCAAGAAAAAATCTCCTAGCTCATCTAAAAACAAACTCCAGCATATTCAGTTATCGGACACGACTGGAACTTCAAATGGCACTGGCTTCTATGGTCAGATGAAACTAAAAAATGAGCTTTTTAGCAGCAAACACTCAAGATGGGTTTGGTGAACACAGGGATAAAAAGTACCCCATGTGTACAATTAAATTTACTGCCATATTTTTTTTATGTTGTGGGCCTATATTTCTGCTGGAGGTCCTGGACATCTTGTTTAGACACACGGCATCATGGATTCTATCAAATACCAACAGATAAAAAAAATCAACAAGTGACTGACTCTGTTAGAAATCTTAAAATGGGCCATGTTTGGATCTTCCAACCGTACAATAATCCAAACACCAACCTCAAAAACAACATCGAAATGGGTCAAATCTAAAGCAATTATTTGTTCACCAGTGTATCCAATGTTGATTTGGGAGATTTTTTGCGCGTGTCATTTAGGAAACCTCTACATGGTGATTGTTCAGCTTTCTTGATTTGCCTTTGAGAAGTCATCAACAAAAGCCGAACAGTTATTTTGAAAAGTCAAAAAGCAAACCATTCATTTAATGCCTTCATTAAGCTTTGAATCCTGTATCTCCTTGAATGCGAAACAATCCTGGACAACCTTATTATGATTAACATATAGAGTGCAGCCCTCGAGAACACAGTCCCTCTCTAATGCCACACAAAGCGTTAATCCGCCAGCAGTTCCCCAGTCAGAGCCCATTAAACTACTGTACTGAGCACCATGGGTAACTTCATCATACTGGCAGCTGTACTAACCCCATTAAAGAAAGCGTTCTAATTAGCCCACACTGCAATGGGTGCTGTCTTCAGGCATGTACTTACTAAGGGTGTGTGACGAACCTCAGTGTGATAGTCTTGGAAGGGGTTTGTCCTCAGTAATGAGTCCGTAGCATTAGGCTGGATACATTATGCAGAACTATAAATGTGCTGGGGTACATTTGGGAGTAAACACATCCATTTCATTTGAAGAATGATTTGAAAGAATTTAATATGAAAATATAAACAAATGCAATAAACAACATCTTTATAAGACTAAATCAGCAGAAAATGAGAAGATTGCCCCTTTGTAGTGAATTTAGCATGGTTCACAGAAAAACTACTTTTGATTGACATTCTGACAAGAAAATGGCCACACATCTCTCTGGAATGATATCGCAGACAAAATTGCACAAGCTGGTTGAACATTTTCAGTTCTGGTCTAATTGGCTGGCACTATGCAACATCTAAGAGATAAGGTGTACAGGTTTCTGCCAGTCTGCATGTTTGAGTCACTAAGTAGCAAGTAAATTAGATGTCCAAGAAGCAGTACTACATATTCCAGCTTGTTGGGGTTGTTCCTGTAGAAGAAGAAGAAAAAAAAACCCTGTACTTATTATTTGCATTCTGACATTTCAGGTTTTGTTTCTGTTTATATTATGTCATAAAATGAACTAATTCAAATAAATTCACCCTTAAACATCCTAAATAGTGTGATTTATTACTTTATATTCCTGTCAAATTAATCATCTCTTCATGTCTAAATGGGTGATCTTCATCAAAATAAGCAGTGACATTGACCAGACTTTATTCTGATTGTCAGAGGTTTCGTCTACACTAGACTTTAGAGTTAAGGATAATTGACGCTAGGGCTGGGCAATATGGCAAAAAATTAAAATCTCACATTTCTTTTCAGAATGTTTGACCGATTCTGTTTTTTACGATTTTTAACTAGTCAACCTGAAAATGTAACTACAACACGATTCAAATAATTTCTCTTTTTTTTTTTTTTATTAATTTTTTTTATTAACCCTCTAGTTAATGGAAATTCTATTCCAAGTGCACCACACATGTTGTAAATGTTAAACAAATCACTTGTTAAATATCTTTGCAGAAAAGCTGCATGAACTACAACTACATCTTATAAACTTATACATGTAAAGTCTTATACATATTATATTTTCAGACCTAATATGAGGAAAATGCTTTAAAAAAATCTCAAAAGTCAAGGTAATTCAAATTCAAAATTACTGAAGGTATAAAACCAGTAGACTATTATTAACTATACATTTTCTGTAAAAACAACAGCAGCTTTCAGCCTGTCACCTTGATGCAAACATGAAATGTCAGACATACAGCAGTAGTTACAGGTTTTTATTCGCTTGCGCTGCTTTTCCATTGTTTTTTTTCTTTTTTTCTATGTAAACATGAATGCGTTTGACTTGCGCTCCTGTTGATTGTAATATTTCTATTCAAAATCGCGATTCCTAAATTTCTAAAAAATAAAATCGTGGCAAAATGCTCAATTCAAATTAATGCTGGTTGAGGCTGGTTTTCTTTTTATCAGGTGATGCTGATACACATGATATTATTTATATTTTCTCAGGTAATTAAACCAGACATCTGCCTCACATTAGATGCTGTGTCTCCCTATAGCGGCTTGGCAGTGACTGCTGAGCCGTCACAGTGTCCACTGCCCTCTCCGCTCGTCTCTCTGATAAGCTCGACAAATTTTCGCCACGACTGCATGTGAAGTGGCAGGTGGGGAAGCATCAGTCATCAGGAATTCACAGGCTGTTATCTGAACTATGGAGAGTTGGTGCTCACACCATCACACACATAATGGGGGTCCTAAGACGGGCTGCAGCACTTTCAATTTATCTCTCCCCTTTTTCCGTTTCTTCTGTCCACCTTGTCCTTGAATTTTGCTGCTGGTACAATATTGGTTAATAGTTAAAAGGTCCAGGACCTAGGATTTGAATGGAAAAAGTTGAAGGTTTAATCCTAAATAGGGGTAACTTAGAAAATTCTTAGCAAGCATCACTACTACTATTGCTAACTTTCTTAGGCATAGAGGTTGTTTTAATCTGTTATCGTGTATTTATTTTGTGTCTGAATGACTAGAACATCCTAGTATACCAACACACGTAAAACCACTCTGTGCACCTTGGCAAACATACAGAAACTCCCTAGTAACTATCCACAATATCGTAGCAATGTGGTGGCCAGTTTTACATGGGAAAACACCATTCAAATGTTCTTCAAACATTTTTTGTTTTAGCTAGTTTTACTTGTAGAGTAGTAAAGAGTGAATGGGAATTAAATGTAAACAGGAAAACAAAACAAAAAGTTAGACCCATGTCACTCAATTGAGAGGAAATTACTGAGATTATATTTGTTCACTTAAACCTGAAGTAATCAAATTTAAACCTGTAAGCAATGTAAATTTCAAATTTACACTCGGCTCGCACATGCACCTTGAGGGTTTTTGCACTAATTAGTTTGTCCACAAAGTGGCAGCACTGCCCAGGTCTGCTTTTTCACAGTCGAAAAATAAAATAAGACAACAACAATAAACTACCGGAGATGTAACAACAGACAACCACTTTGACAAGCCCTTATGTGAGGGGATATGTGCAACTTTACTTTAAATGCACATAAAGACACTTACATTTACATTTACTAGATGCTTTTATCCAAAGTGACTTACAGTGCATTCAGGTTATACATTTTGTTTTATCAGTATGTGTGTTCCCTGGGAATTGAACCCACAACCTTTTGCGCTGCTAACACAATGCTCTACCACTGAGCCACATTTTTATTGATGATAACTTTTGGAGAGAAACACTGCAGACACTGAACAAGGGGGGGAAAAAAACATTCAAGTGTGTTAATGTCAAGTGTGTGCATGCTATCGAATGGAGTTTACATTGAAAGGCTGTGCGATTGGCTATACTCCTAAAAGCATTCAAGTCTAAACTTAATTATACTTTGGGCTTTATACTGTAATTCATTGCAGGTAGCCATCCAGACTGCACTGTTCCAACATCTAGTACATTTAAGATAAAAATAATCTGCTAAATGTTAAATGCATAACCTGGTTCCACCTGAACTTTCATTTCAAGCGCACTGAGAGCTTTAAGCACTCCTCATGCTAGCTGGGTCATTTTGACATAGACTATAAAAGCTGGTAACAAATCATGCTAGTAGCAGTTGTGGATGCTGTCCTCTCTCTTCTCTGAGCTCTCAGGTGGGTGTATTGGAGCATCTCAACCGCACACTCACCCCATCTCCACCTGTCTATCCACAGCTGTCCTGCAATGCTACACTGACGATGATATGAATTCAACAAGACTAGGCAGCTAGTGCATGTGTACAATGTTAGCGTCCTGTAGAACAGAGACGAGGCTTGGGTTTAGGCTTTTAAAATCAATGCGGTTAACCTTTGTGCTGCTTTTTAAATGTTCTCTGCTTATTGAGAGACACAAATCTGTGTGTTCATCTGTGCAAAATTCGTCTTGTGAAAGAGGCTTTTTAGAAGAAAGTTATACAAGATATGCGTAACTGTACTGTGCTGAGCGCTAGCTTGGTTAGCTATGCGTCTGTGAGCTCCTTAATCTCCGCACAGCATAATCAAAGGCTTTTTATCACTCTAGAACAAATTAGACAAGACTATGAATTATGTTTGATAGCCATGCCTTCACCTCTGAAAGTCCTTGGATTTTCATACCTTCATAACATGCTTTCAAACTTTAGGCTAGCAACAACACTCCCCTACCCTTATTCCCTGCTCCCACACATCTCTTGTCGTGTTCTTTAATTAACTGCTACATAAATCTGTATTAGCAACATGCAACTCTTTACCCCTGGCAGGGGTGCCATAAGTGGGGGGGGGGAGTTAGGACGATTCTAAGGGCCCGACAATGGGGGGGCCCCCGAGGGGGAAACGTGATTTCTACCGAGGGGAACACTAGAGCCCTGCATTTCAGACCCTTTTTTAAGCCTCTAGGGCCGGGCTTCGATCGGGCCAATTTTCATGTCATAGTTCAGACGCAGGCTGGGCCTCGGGCCTGTTTTAGGCTTCTCCTTATTTTTATATTTCAGACATCCATCAATTAGTGATGAAAAAAATTGCCATGCTGGTGGAAACAACACGAGGCCGTGCCGCGACTGTGAAGAGCGGCTCGACGGTGTTTAGAGTCCCGCAGCAGCAGCTGAAGAGTTCTGCTTCAAATACAGGCAATAGGCTGAAGTTGCAGCAAAGCCCCAGCAAAATTAATTACCATGAATATGTCCGGGGGAAATAGTAAGGAGATATTTGAATTATTTACTAATAAACTAGTGTTTTCTGTGTCAGTGTTGCAAAGATGAAGATGATGAACCTGACTCGCCGTCTCCTCATTAGACGCGCCTTTAGAGAGAAGTGCTTCTTTACAGATTATAATGAAATAGTTTTTGTTATCGATTTGATTTAATTTCGTTTAGTAATTTAAAGCTTTCTATAGATATATTTATCATGTCTGTGAGGAATGTATTCACTGACTTTCGGTTCATTTTTGTGAAGTGCTCCTGTTCAAGACGAGACGGCAGAAAGCGTATCATTGTTTTCTTAAAAGCACAAGGTTTTGTTGATTTGAGTGCGCACAAATAAAAGTAGACCCTTTACAGTTCCGAATGATGTATTGCTCTTACATTTTATGAGCAAAAATTACGGCGTAAGGTTTTTCCATTGGAAAAAAAAATGCAATTGATTGCGCTGGTGCCTCCATGTCCTGCGCTTTAGCTTTCACTCTCTGCACAAACTAATGGATGCAGCGCACATTTATCTAGGTTTAACGTTTAAACATTGTTATATGCTTGAACTGTTTTAGTATATCTATAGATTTTATTTTAGGCAAGTCTTGATGATTTGAGAATGCTAAATTGATCAAACATAGGCTATGATCAGCCTGCCGGCCTGCCGCTGGCCGCTTGGTCGTTACTTTAAGAAAGAAAAAAACGTATTTAACGAACAAAAAAATGCTCCAAATGTTTTTCTAAATTAACAATAAAAAAATGAAACCAAATATAATCACTTTGCCATTACATACAAAACTGAACTATTTTAATAACTGAAACAGTATTATAATCTGATTTGGGAGAAGGGGAAAAAAAGACGGGCTAGACTCGGGCCGGTAATTCTGTTAAACTGTCGGGCACGTGCCGGGCTAGGGCCTGAGCATCTCGGCTAGGGCCTAAATTTGAGGCCTGTGCAGGGCTCTACCGGAAACACTATCGCGATTTCTACCAAGGGGGCTTCTACTGGAACGTGATCTGTACGGAGGGGGGAAACCAACAACCACTCTTGTGTTGCATGTGTGGGTGATTGCACAGTTCTGCAAATTGACAAACGCATTAGCCCAGAATGTTTGACCTTTTGCATGCGTAGTAAGACTTTACAGACCTCCGAACCCACGACTTGACCTCCAGGGCATGTAGTAAAGTCTCTGAGTCAGATCGGGGGTCACGAAAAGGTTGCACTCTCACCTGTCATAACACAAGGTCATCACACTGAAATATTCATCTGATTTGTAGTGCTTTAATGGACTTGACCATCTCCACCACCTTCGGTCGCTCAGGGAATAGCCTCAAAATGTCCACTGGGAACCTAAGAACATGTCAAGAAACGATCCCCTTTTACCTCTGAACTTCCTTCCCTAATGGATCTATCCATTTCTATGCATTGGTTTCCATCTGGACCGTGAGAAGACACCTCTCATCGAGGTCAGCACTTCAGAGGAGCCTGTCAGGGGCGGTGAGGCGTTTATAGTCCTGTCTTTGAGTGACACGCGGGGCTCGCCGGGTGCAAAGAACATTGTCTGTCTGACTGGAACTATCCAGACTCACCAGATGAGACCCTGTGTAGGGTCTAGTCCTCCCGACAGGCCTCTCCTATCAGACCTTTGGACATTACTGATGGTGTCACTGAGAGTCTGCCCAGTGACCCCATTTTCCTCATGCTTTGTTTAGGTCCACCTTACAATTGGAAATGTGAAGCACTGCTGATTGAATGTGAGCTTTGGGTGCTTCTGCTGAGTGGAGAGTCCTGACCCTATAGATGAAGGGTTGAGATGTCTTCCTTAGGCAACAGGCTTTCACACTTTTAAAAATAAAGAAACCAAAACTGAAAATTCTTACACAAACATCCCTAAGAAAAACATCCATGTAAGAGGTTTAACATGTTAACTATTTTTTTTTATTTTTTAACATGTCCCGACTAAATAGTAACTGACATGGTGGTGGGCTGCTATGAGTGATTGCCATGGTGTTGCTGTGCAGTTATAACATATATTCTTACTGGGTAATTGGTGGTTTTCTACTGGCTCAAGTAGGACCGTCGTGAGAGCAAAATAACCTGGCACATTGTCCCAGGCCCTCTGATGATAGGCCCCACTAAAGTACTTTTATCCCCAGTTAAGTCCTCTATGGCAGTGTTTGAACCCTTCCCAATTAAACACAACATTAGCTTGTTACTAGAAACTCCAAGGCCTGAAAGAGATGGATCAAATGAGGGTGACATCCAAAATGTCTATTATTGGTGTGCCTCCAGGAACAGGGTTGGGAAACACTACTCTATGGTGTAGTTTAATTGCTGGGAGAAGTCCCAAATGTTGTCCCAGGCACCATGAGATTTAGCTGCGACCCTAGGTCCAAATCCAAAGTTTTGATGTTATTCTGGTCATTACATAACGCTCAGGGCCTTATCTAGCCAGCAAAGTTATCCCTTAGTTTTAATCAGGGTTTCCGAAAAGGTCCCGGACCAGGCTTGAGGGTGGATGAAAGTGGCCAAGATTTACCAGACCCTATCGAATTGCTTACTATAGGTCCTTATTGTAAATATACAAAAAATGTCTTAACGTAAGGGGTTTGTTGCAGTTGGCTGCAGGTTCTTCTTCAGTGTAAATCAATGGGATTTTTCACTCCTTTGTCTGCTAGGTGAAAATCATAAATCTGATCTCTTAGAAAAATAGTAGCCCAACTCTGCTCTGTAAGCCACATGATTGAGATATCATTCATGCACCAAAATGTAATACTCATGGTTGAGGATTTGATTAAATCCCTAACCCCAAGCATAAGTAATAGCAATAGTAATGCTTGCCTTAGCAAACCCCATTAAAAAGGTTGTCATAGACACAAGCAGTCTTTTGTTTGACAATAAGACGAGTCCAGCTTCTTACAGGTGACAGATTCTAAGATTTAGCCAGTGTTTGTGCACTTCATTTTCATTCTAATGAGAAAGCCATGACATTTCTGTATGTAACCTTTAATGTTAATGAACAGGAGCAGGAGTTTCACTGGGTTTACATTCAGGAGACATCACAGTAAAGCATCTCTTTCTCAGACACATAGCCTAGTCTACATAGTCTGAGAATGACAGCTGAAAGTCTCTCATGAAGCTTGTGCAGCTGCAGGTCATAATTACCGATTAAGGCTTTGCATTGGAAGACAAATACTCTGTATAATCAGGGAGCAGATCTGCTTTTGAAGCCATCAACAATAGATTGTAATTAACAAGGTAATTGGCCAGAGATGCCTAAAATTTTCTGAGCCCTTCATTATTTAAAATTTTGGTCTTGTCTCTTGCATTCCTTGATCCTCTGTTTTGAAGGTTTTGTTGATGATGCATTCCTTGTGGTCCATCATGGTAAAATAAATGAAATCCTCATTTGTCTGCTTATTTTAAAGAAATTACATTTTCAAAAGTTGAGAGTTGTACCAAAAATAAATTTAAAAATCAAGGGTGGAGCATCAAATGTTAAATGACATTTGATTGCAATGTAAGCTAGTAATGCAAGTTAGGAACATATGGAGCTATTTTAATAATCCTGTACAGTACATTATTGTTTCACTTTCCATCCATGATGTTTTACAGTCTGTAGTAAATGTATGAAGCATGATTATTACCTCAGAGAAGTAGATTGTTGCCTTAGCTTGGAGACAGAGTATTTATTATATGGCACGTAGCAATTTTGTATGCCAAATCTTTTGTATGCTGCTCAGTTTGAGCTGTGGTATGTTTATAGGTTAAATTAAGTTGAATAGTGGTATTGGGCAACTACAGGGAGGCTAAAGGGTTTTCACAGGTTATTGGATGAAAAATAGTCATCTTTTTGGCTTTCTTGGTCTAATGTGTGACTTTGCTCATAATATTGAGCATGAAGTCATGAAATGAACTGAGGAGTTCTTTATTGCAAAAGACAGATTAGCATTGCATGAGCTGCAGTAGATGAGAACTCGATTTTCATTCATATGGTTACTGCTAAAATAGATGTACTTTACTCCATAAAAGCTATTCAGTACATTTTACACTGTTTTGAATTTGAATAGACATGTTTTCCCAATCAACATGGAAAGGTAAAAAGGCATAATCCAAAAAGATGCTTTTTAATCAACAACAGAAAAATAAGTTTCATAGAATGTTCATGCTACGTATTTCCATAGAATGCAAGTCAATGGGAACGAATGACAAAAAAAACCAAAGTTGAAAATCATACCTGTTGCTTTCAAATCTCAGTCACACTTGCACATATTCAAATATGGTATTTCACAGTGTGTTAGAAAATATTGACCGTGAATATGACACAGTTTTGAATATGTAAAGGTGCAAATGAGATATGAGAGCTGCAAGCAAGGGTAAGATTTTTAGTGATTTAACAGCTTAGATTTCGGGCTGTTCCTCACATAAAGACTTCATAAGTCTAGTGAAGTCATATTGACTACATTTATGGTCTTTTTTTTTAGTTTTAGTAATACAAGTACAATATTTCCTTGAGGTATGTGGAGAATTTCAGAAATTGCATGAAGCGGCACATCCTATTAAGCAAACGCTGTTCATCAGAGAAGTAGGATTCACTTATGTTGATTTGACCCAGAGTGGATCAACTCAATTTAACCTTAACTTCCATTTACCTGCCTGAATTTGGATTTTATATTATCCCCACAGCACAATCACTCCATTTGTATCTTCATTATCTACATTCAAGCTACTATACAGCAATAATGAGCAATCTAGTTTTTGTTCCAGATAGAGTTCCTCAAATATCTGGATATAAAGATTTTATCTTACACTCATTTCCAATTACAGTTGTTCAGATTAAAGTGTCACCATGGCGCTTGTTTCCTTGACAACATATGTTTACAAAAGCTCAGCCTGAGAAGAACAAAAAAATCGTAATTTTGTTATTTATTCTTAGTTAATTCACTGCGTCACATGCCTTGTTTTAAAGTTCATAAAAAAACGTTAATTACATTTGAGGCTTTGTCAGAATTCAGATAAAAGAGAATCTGCGAGCTGATATCAATTCAATCAAGTATATATTTTCTTGGTGAGTTGACTAACATATTAAGAGACTGAGAAAACAACCCCCATTTAAAAAAAAAAAAAAAATTAGATCACACAAAAATGAAAAGTATGCCATCAAAAACCTATGAGATTCTTTTGTGGAACACAGAAGATGTTTTAAATAACATTCCTGATTCTCATTTCCTCAATATTAATAATATATTATTTTGTGTTCCAAGTCTGAAACGGCATGTAAATGACAGTTTAAATGGTGTTTCTTTAAAGGGGTCATATGATGCAACTTCAAGTTTTCCTTTCTCTTTGGGGTGTTAGAAACTGTTTGTGCATAGATAGGATCCCTGAAGTTGCAAAGACTAAAGTCTCAAAACCAAAGAGATATTATTTATAAAAGTTAAGACTCCGACCACGCCCCCCCAAAATGGCTCATTCAAACACGCCCCCACATGTCTACGTCACGATGTGGGGAGATTTACAAAACACCGCCCAAACATATACGCAATGAAAGAGTGCAGGACTTTTATTCTCGCTGTAGTATTGTTACTGCCTGCCGGCGCCATGTCCTGGAGATGCTGTGTTTCGTTGTGAAAGCAAAACTACTTTGTTTGTTTGGGCTTCCAAAAGAGGACACAACTAGAAATCAGTGGTTAAGTTGTATTTACAACACTGTTCCAGAACAGTTCAACCCAAATATTCGAGTGTGTGTAGCACATTTTACAGAGGACTGTTTCCTGAACCTGGGAGTAGCCTGCCAGCTGCTCAAAGACTGTTTCTATAAAGTGGGGTAATTCCAACTTTTGCAAGGACAGTCTGGCGCTTCTGACTCACAGCCTGTAAGTATGTTTTCATATTTAAAGAATTTGCCACTGACTATTCAAACGTGAGTTTTGAGCTGTGTAGAGTAGCGTTTGTTGTTTCTCCGATCACAAATGCAGACATGGTAATGTTTAGGCGGCACGATGCAACGCGACGCATAAAAAGACAGTAGAAGTCATTATAATCAGTAATTATGTCCTCACTGGATGCAACAAATGCCTCGTTTGTAATGGGTTTTATCGTTTTTGTGTCGTCACGCCGGGACACGGCATCACAATATGGTAAGGGGCGTAACATTTCCGTCTCACGCTTAAGGTATTTGGCCAATCACAACACACTGGATAGCTGGCCAATCAGAGCACATCTCGCTTCTCAGAATGATAAGCTTTGTAAAAAATCGGCATTTTTCAGAAAGGTGGGGCATAGAGGAGCAAAATAATGTACAGTATGTGGTAATTTTATTATTTTTTTTTTTAACCTTAAACTGGATAAACACATTGCATTACACCAAATACACAAAATAATGTACTTTTTAGCAACGTCATATGACCCCTTTAAGACATTTTTATCCAAAGCATAGATATAGTTAACATATTGATCTACAAAACCTAAAAAGAACTCCCTTTTGGGAATTGATTGAGGAGGTGAGGGCATAAATAATATATAAAGTTTTCAGATTTTAATCTTGGAATTCTGTCATGTTGTCGAACATGAAGAAATGGAGCCAAAGAGAACGCTGTGCCTTTCTGACAAGCTACATAGTTTTTTTTTTTTTTTGTTTTTTGTTTTTTTCTCCCTCTCTCTCTCCATGTAATTGATTTCCACCACCATTTGTTTTGATATTTCAAGCAAGGCAAAAGCCGAGATGATAGATGAACTTCTGCGAAACCCTCCAACCACAATCCTCCATCTCTAGCTGCTCTCTCCAGTACTCCTCTGTGTTGAAATGTGTTCAGTTCTCTTTGATGTCTGACTGTGTGCTTCATTATTAAAGTGTTAATTAGAATATCTTGTCTTATGATGGCAAAGATTTGAATAGGGACTGTTATTTTAATTATACTGCATGTAAACCACACTGCAGATAAAAAGAAACATTATTAGCATTAGACTAAGTATACCTACATAAACGCTGAAGGGGGTTATAACTGCAAACTGTTTGTGTACACACACACACACACACACACACACACAAACACACTTCATGAATATTTCAGTCAATAAGCTATTCATGAGCAGAAATATGTCATATTTCTAAATGATTTTTTTTATATCACACTAAGCTACAGCTCTGATCTAATATATATATATATAATAATTATTATTATTATTATTATTATTTTTTTTTTTTTTGTGTGTGTTTTCCTCATAACTGACATGTCACGACTATATTTTTAATCTGTAAATGTTAGAAAGTCATGTAAATATATCCATTTTGCTGTCAGGAGTGGGCGAGGCTTACGCGAGTGAACGAGCGCTGTTGCGCGCATGTCAAATATGCATTTTGCCAAAATATTCATTGTTGGACACTAAATGTGCCATTTATAGAATTTTAAACCTACATATTGGTATATTTTTATGATAGCATAACAGTAGTAACTGTAAAGGTACTATTGTAATGGGTAAATTAAAATAAGCTGATGCTGTCCTAATTACTAAGCTCAGATGAGTTAGTGTGTTTGTTATAGCAGTTAAAATGTAGTTTTAATTTAGTGATTTTAACTTTTAGTTTAGTGATTGTTTTTTTTTTTATGCTTTAAAGAGCAATGTTAGATTGTAATGTTCTAATGCTATCTGTTCTAACTATAAAAGGTACAGCTGTCATAAAACCAGAGAGAAAGAATTCATGGCTATGAGAATGTATGAGAGAGTCAGAAGTAAAACCATTGCATTCATATTGGTCAGTGTTAGAGGATTTGTTTGCCCTGGACCAGGTTAGTTTTCCAGCATAAGTTGCCACAGTGATTGAGGTTGATCTTTGTTAAATTTGCGTTATGGAACCAAATCATTTGACAGTGAGTCAGATTAACTGAAATAAGGCCTGGCCTATTTTGTAAACTTGTTTTATGAAACAGGCCTCGAGGCATTAGTAGTCAGAAGACACAAGTTAATTTATGATTTGCTGTCTGTCTGAACCAAAGAAATAAAAGCAATCCTTTTTTTTTTCCATTGCATCAAATCGCATTGTGTTGAATTGAATTGATTCGAAATTGGATCGCACTGCAACATAACAGGGGTGAATCGTATCGCATCGCATCAGTAGCTGCTTCATATGTATCTTCAGTGTATCGTATCGTTGGCTATGCATCGAGATGCGTATCGCATCGGTCTCAGTTATGGAGATGCACATCCTTAATAGATATAAACAGTTCAAGCATATCACAATGTTAGTTTAAATGTTTGAACTATATAAGTGTGGGCTAGGTGCATATTTAATCGTTTGTGTGAAGAGTGGAAGCTAAAGTGCACTTTACAGGACATGGAGGCGCCAGAGCGGTCACTTGCATTTTTTTTTCTTGATAGTGTAAACAACTTAAAATACGCCATAATTTTTGCTCATAAAGGTAAGAGTAATACATAATTCGGAACTGTAAAGGGTCTACTTTTATTTGTATGCATTCACAATATCAACAAAACGTTGTGCTTTTATAAAATAAATAGGAAAACAGAGGATGCGCTTGCCCTCTTGTCTTGAATAGGAGCGCTTCACAATGATGAACCGAAATTCAACGAATTGAGTCACAAATATGATAAATATATCTATAGAAAGCTTTCAATTACTAGTTTAAAATGAAATAATTCAAATTGAAAACAAAAACTCTTTCATTATGTAATCCGTAAAGATGCATTTCTCTGTAAAGGCACATCCAATGAGGAGATGGCAAGTCATTTTTCATCACCGTCTAAAATATAAAAATAAGGAAAAGCCTAAAACAGGCCTGATTATGTTTTTTTTCTGATTTTTGTTGCTCTGCTCTGAATTCCTTAAAATTGAAAGGATTTTCTGCAACGCAATTTTGTCTGATATGTGAATTATTTATTAGCCTTTTTTTTTTTTTTTTATCCATGCAGCAAATGCTTTAAAAGTTACTTTATTGTGTTCCAGATGATTTTAAAGAACTTTTAACTATACATTTTACAGGTAGCTTGAATGTAAAACATTGTCATGAATTCGTTGTATTCCCATTTGTAAAATAGGCTACAAATTAATTGTTGTAGTCTAATGCGGTCTCATGAAAGTGCGTGTAGCACGATTTTCTCTTTCTATTTGATGTAATGTTTATAAGCAGAAATTGACTTTGGCTTGCAAAGGACTGATACATTCATTATTAATGGCATGGCTGGTTCAGTCGACAGAAATACGGGACACACGGGCCAATAATTTACTGCTGAAATGTTTGCGGGCCAAATCTCTGGTTAGTCTGAGCGCTCATGGTATGCACAGTGCGTACTGCCATACACCTGAAGGTGCCACTGATCTCATGTTTACCTGTCTATCCTTTCAAAACTGCATTTTAACTTATTCATTTGAAATGAGTCGAGTGCATTACAGTAAACCACCTTTTTTTTTTGCTTATTTTTACAAACTGAGGGATGAGTCGAAATTATTGTCTGTGGCAATCGACCGCAAGTCACAGATGCTGTCAATAGAGCTTGACTTGCATTGAACCTGGTACATCCTTTTAAACTTCATCGACAGGCTTAAGAATAAGGTAAACCCACTGCAAATTTAGTGCATTGCAAAAAGCACTTGCATATCCAGTTGTGAATATGCACTGTGGTTGACTTGACTGGGGAAAAAAGTAGGTTAATACCCAATAATTAGTGGCTCCAAAGTGCTTTGCAGTGTCAGATATTTCAGATCAGTCAATGGTGTAACAAACGGTCACCCATGCATTTCACCTCCATTATCAGTGGGATTTCTGTTTTGCCTACTGCATTTTTCACTGCAAGCAGACTACTCATCCGGTTGCTACACACCTCCATTTATCTCTTTTCACATTCATATCTTTTTCATGAGAGCTTTATTAGGAGCTGTTAGAGGGTAGAGGTGCTTTGGTTTAATTATCAGACCGATGCCAGCTGCACTCGTGCAGTGTTGTCCTGGCATAAAAGGCTGCTCAGCAGAGCTGGCTATGAATCAATGGCTAATAAAAATGTTTGCTAAGTCTGTCTCTGACATAGAGGCCGTGTTAACGCGGGTAGCCTTAGGGGTTTCTTTTTTAGCGGAATGTCAAAAACATAAATACGCTCCAGAAAGGAGAGAGAATTCCCTCTTATACCACAGAACTGTGAGATCAAGCTAGTAGACTGCTAAAAAAAAAAACATGCTGCTCATGCATAAACATGATGATGTAACACCCGTTTAACATTTTACTTTGTGTTACTCAGTGTTTACTTGTTGACAAAAATAAACATTAAAGAGGCGTAGTGTTAAGTAGGACATGTTCCTGGATCTATATGCTTTGTTGTTCCTAGAGAGAAATCCTTGTGTCGTCACTTGAATCTCCTTTTAAAGCTGAAGTGTGCAATTTAAACTAAACTAGTGTCAGTAAATAGAATTCCAAAAAGATTTTCTCAAAAATCCTTCCTGATCGATCAAACAAAGTCCTGTCTCATAAAGAGAAGAAACTATTTTAACATTGTAACATTCACTCTCTACAACTTTAAAAGTAACAAAATCAGACTAAATTGCATTCACACGGTTTCTTGCGTTGAAATGGGAGTCAGATCTCATCGTGGTCCACTTTATTTGTTATCTAACCTAAAACTGCATTCACACTGTCTCACCATTAAAGTGGAGTCATATCTCATGTAGTCAAAGAGAATCAGGTTAACTTAAAGTGGTTTTATTTTGTTTTGTGTACAGTTTTGTACGCAAACAATCAGTCAAAAAAAAAAAAATCTATTTACACTGAAATGTTTGCTGTATGCACTATTTTCACTAACTGATATTTCACCTTGAATACACACTTAAGTGTAACCAAGATGCTATCTGTTGCCATTTATACTGTGCAAACAGTACCTACCACTATTTACATTTTTCATCTACTCCGTATAAATAGATGCTGCCAAATTTTAAAGCATGTAGTGTGCAGGTTTTGTTTTTCTGTACTAATCCATTTGTAAATGACATTAATCTTCATTAAAAGCTTCTAGCACCAGGGTTGAGAAATTTTTGCCCTACTGGAATTGTTTTTAATTTTAAAAGCACATGAAAATCTGAAGCAGTGTGAGCAGATCTAAATATAATGCCACAATCGACACTTCATTCATTTTCACATTTTAGTTCAATTGGTAACACACATAATCGATTTGGTTCAATGGTGAAGAGGCTTCTTTGCCACCGTATCTTGAATTTGGGGGACACTTTTGTTCATTTTGGTAGCATTTTTGCCCAAGTCTCGTTAAATTCTGACCCTGGTTAGTAGCAGTGATGTTTATGAAACCAATGGGAGAGAAAATCCCATTCATTCTACTGTTAAATTAAATTAAATTCATTCTGCTGTCCTGTATAGAAGTTACACACAAGTCAAACAAAGCAGGAACATGAAGGTAGTACAGATAGAAAATGCCTACCAAGGACAGCTGGTATTAATGTCCACAGGGCTTTACAAGGACATGCTGTTTGGACACATTGGTCAAGAGTCCCCTCTGAATTTATGCTTCATTTAACCACATGAATCCTAAACATGTGAGATGCTCTGCACTATATATGCACTTGTATAAAGAAGCTGTGTTTATATGCATCATGTAAAATGATGAAGAGAATGGAAGAGTCATTAAGTATTTTACAAAACATATTTTAATATTTGTTGTTAGTTTAATTTTTCAGTTTATTCTAAATAAACAATTGAATCTAATGGCGATGATTAGTTGCACAAAAACTGGATATTACAATGGAAAAACCTATTTAAAAAAAAAACTAATTTCATGCTGTAGTCTATGCCTTTTGCATTACATTCAATCAATCAATCAATCAATCAATCAATAATTTTATTCCGGTCCTCACAGACAGCTTATCACAAAGTAAATAAAAATACATAGTTACCGTAAAAGGTGTAGGCAGAAGCCTTGCTTATTATGCCTACCCTTTATACATAGTTAACTGAATGGGTGACACTTTTCACTAAGTTAAATAATACAAAGTAAACAATATTACAAAACCATTTCCCAAAATATACAAACATAATTCACATCAAACATAAATACACACTCCAACTATTACTTCGATTCTTTAACAGTACAACCACAATTTGTTAATACTGAGTCATATAATTATTTATCACCTTATTTTTATACATTTTCTTAAATTGACAAAGTGACTTACATACTTTTAGTTCCTTATCATATTTATTCCATAAATTTACCCCTTTAACAGATAAGCACCTATTTTTTGCATTAGTTCTTGCCCTTACTTTCTTAAACATACAATCCTCTTAAATTATACTGACTTTCTCTTATTTTGAACAGCCTCTGGATACAATTTGGAAGCAAATTATTTTAAACTTTATACATTAACTGTAAAGTATATAATTGAACTAAATCTACAAATTTTAATGCATGTAAATCAATATTCTTCTCCGAGTCGGATATATCATGATGCCAAACCTCTGGTTTGTTTTGTTTATACAGTATATAAATAATGAGTCCTGCATGGGACAAAAATGAGACTGTTTGCTGAGAACTACAAACTGCACCATTTAGTCATAACTGCTGTCTGTCAGTCTTTAGATGTCAGGCATTAGTATTGCTCCAGCAGTGAGTCTCCGGGGTCAAGAGTCCCTCGAGCGCTAAATTAACTATTTATTGTATGATCCCTTAGATGCATCTCTCTCATATTGGCTGTTTTTATCCTGGACAGTAGAGCCTCAATCATCCACACACAAATATTAACCAACTAACAACTGAGCCTCAAAATGCCCTTGAACGGGGCCAGGCAGGTGGCCGCCCATACAAACACAATAAATTAATCTAGTCGCTTAACAAATAAGGCGTCCAGCTAATAGCGCACTGCCAGAGGCTTATGTCACCACTTTATAAGAACTTGTTTAATTTGTCTTTCTGCTCAGGAGCAGAAATGGAGGACAAAGCAATGAAAGTGCTCAGCTTGCCAACATCAAGATTTTTTGTACTTTACCTCCACTGAAAGATAAAGGTTTGTAGTGTCAGCAACGGTAGTTTAACTATTGTATTTAACTTTTCTGAAGGACAAGTAAGAATTGAGAGGGGATATTCTAAGGGTAAGAAATAGTCATATTACTAAATCTTAAAACTAAATTATAAGATAAAACAGTGACTGCAAGTGTAAAGTCTAAACAATGTTTGTTTATGCAACCCAGGATCATTCGAAATGTGCCTCTAAATACATTTCTGCAGCACCGTTATTACGTACCTTACTGCACGTTTCGCGGCAGTTTCAAAGTGAAACGTCTAGAGAGTGGCGCTAAAATGCGGGTTCAATACGTGACCCTGCCACGTTTTTGTTACGTTGATATAGGCACGTATTGCTGTGTTTGTATTACGTTGCTTCAGGTACATATTGCGGTGGTTCATAATTCAAATATCCGAGGAGTGTCGCTAAAAGTTAATGCTCTATCGCAGTGGTTCTCAACCCGCGGCCCGTCACAAATCTAAATGAGGCCCACCATGCTGAACACAATTTAAAAAATAACTTTCAGTTTTACAATTCATTTTAGTTTTTACTTTAATTTAAAAATGTACTCAACAAATATAAGCTATAATGATTTTATGTAAAATTTTGTTTTTCATATATTATTTTCAGACATGAGCAGACCTATGTACTCACGTAATTAACGTTACACATTTAACGAACACTTACAAGCACGCACTTTGGCAGAATTCAATTCAAATAGTCATCAGCAGCCATTAGTTCTGTAAAATTGAGCATCAGAATGGACAAATGTGTTAAGGGAGAAAATGCCAGTGAAGGAACCCACACAAACAAGAACATTCACAGTATCAGCAGTGAAGGTAGGAGAGTGCTGGACTTTCGGCATCAACTTTTGGTTCGGTTCGCCCCGCCACTCACTTGAAGATTTTCAGGCAAAAGGAAACACCCATACTACACAGCAATCATCTTTAATTGCAGAAATATGGCAACACATGTCTGGAGAGAACCTTAGATTATTAAATTTGAAAGTGCTTTCCATATTTGGATCAACATAGGCTACATTTCTGAACGCACATTTTCTGCAGTGTCGCGCATCAAGTCATGCTTCCGTGCGTGTCTTACAGACTGCAACTTACAATCACAACTTCATTGTGCTGTTACCCCTTTCAAGCCAAATTTCACAAAACTGCTCAGCTCCCGACAGCATCAGTTGTTTTATTAATGGTGAGTAGAATTATTTATTTATTTCAATAAATGTAATTGTTTAGATATCATAATATTTAGGCTATATTATAAATCTGGTTGGTTTGTATCGGTGATGTAATATGCAAATGATATGCGTGCGGCCTGTGAGACTTGCACTTGGATTCTATCATGTTGGAAATATCCCCTACACCAAACCCAACCCAAATGATGGTGTTAACAAATGCAAAAGTGATATAAAAATACATTTGTTGCAGCCATGTTATTTTAACTTCCTTATGCGGATTTGAGCTTTTTTGTTGAGCGAAAAACTTGAGTCAGAAAACTCATGCATATGAAGCTGGATATGTGACGCTAACCTTCAAATAAATCAGTTTTCAAATGTCGCAGCATGTTAAAATTGTTTTGAATTCATAACATAACATTCCTCGAGTAATTATGCGAAAATTAGGCTTTATTAATCAAAACTGTGGACCTGCAAATCATACTTTGTGTGAAAAGGAATAAAAGATGTGGGAGATGTATTGCCTCTAGTGTTCATTTCAGCTGGAAAGTGCAGCGTTTCGTATAAGTAATTTTTTTTTTTTTTTGGCTGTCCTTTGGGGCGGTGCAACAAACCCCCTCACCTCTCATCCACCCCCACCCCCACCCCAAACGGACCGAGGGGGACAACCAATATATATAATCGCTGTTAAATTGTAAGGATATCCAGCTCTGCTTGAAATTCAGTGTTCATGTGTTCAAAGAGTATTTTATATCCTCCAAAAGCAATCTATTAGTGCTCAAATCATTTGACTATAGTCAGAACATCTATTGATTTGAATTATACCCCCTCAGGGAACCCTTTGTACAACTGAGAGCTGTTGTTCAAGCCAGGCTTCCCCTTTAGTATCCGTGTAGGGACAATCTAATGTTTACTGACACCAGTCCTTGAGTGGTAATGATCGCCTTTGGTGCTTTCCACCGTGTTTGTCTCAATGATGGTCGCCAGTAAACTCCAATCAATAACACAGCCTGAGAAGCCCTTCGTGGCATGTTTCCTTCCTAGACTCGCCTGAGCGGTTCGCCCGGCACCTCAAGAGCTGTTTTCCTCTCTGCCATCTCCGGTCAGACTCACCCAGGCTCTCCCATTTGTCTCTTCCCTGCTGAAAACACTGCTTAAACCATCCTAAGGTGGTTTTCCGGACTTAGTCGAGCTGGTCTGATGGTTTTAGAGAGCCAAAGACCACCTTGGGAGACCAGCTTAGATGACTTAAGTCTAGCAACTCGAACTGATTTAAGCCCTTTTTTTGTAGCAGGATTTTCACTAATTCATCCAAGTCAACACGTATGTCTCACAAATATACACATTTCAAAGCATTTCAGTATAAAATGAGGAAAGATGACTAAATGATTGAAGTTCTAAGTACTTATCTATTACAACACACAAACCACAATCCCAGAAGCCCACCCACACCACACATCCTCAAGGGCTGTTTGTGCTTGCAGAAGAATATTATTCCACTATTTAATCATTTTAACTCAACAGTCATATTCTTTTCGTTTCTTGATTACTCGGAGTGCGAGAAAAGTGATTTGCATAAACTACTGCACCATTTTGTTACTGTCATTCTCATTAAACATAATTACATCGGAAGATGTGACGATCATGTCAGAGATAATGATAATAAAAAGAGGAAAATGTGCTCTAAAGGAACCATTTAAATGCAACATTATTTCATTTTCACAAATTATTCAGAATATTAGATCTGACCATTATTAGATTGTAACTTTGGAAATTAAAGCCACGTATACTTAACATTTAAACACACACATTGTTTTAAATTAAATAATTAAATCCAATGTTGTATGCATTGTATGGAAAGAGCATGCATAATTGGCAGGCTGTATGACTGATGTATTCACAGTATGGCATTCAGTGATTAGCGGAGGGTGAGACATTCATTATGAATTCCTTTCAGGGGTAAAACAGGGCATTTCTAGGACATTCGGTAGGCTGTCTGAAAATCCCCCCTCTCCTCATCAAGCCCTCCCTCTTCCATTTCCTGTTAATGAGGTTTATTAAATTACAAATGTTCTTCACACGTTTTAACAAAAGATTAAATTGGCAGAGCTCTATGGGGAATATGTTTTTATAATGCAAGTGCAATTAGCAAAAGTAAGGCAGCAGTCTGAAGAACCCAAGCAAGCGCAGTGTAATTCAACACGACGAGTTAGCAGACAGAGATAAGTCTAATGTCGAGAGAGAGCCTGCAAAAGATGTATTATGTAGTGGTTGAAACCTGAACCCAGCCTGGAAAGAAGACCCTGTGACCTGACTTGAACCAGTTGGCACGGTCAAATTTCAAATCTAAATCCAAACTTGAGTCAAAATCACTTGGAAACGGCTAGCTAAGCTAAGACTTAAAGGTTATGGAGACTATATAAAGGCATATGTGACAACTGACCCACACCTGGTCTGAAACCCTACAGTTTGTGTGGTTCCATTGGGACTGAATTGAAACAGACCTCTATTTTGATGATATACAAAAAATTAAACCTTTTATATTTATCAAATACACTGAAAGACATCTCATTTTGGAAGAATCAAAATAATGGGTGTTGGATAGTGAATTTTGTTACGGTCAGACAATGCTCAATGCTACCTAATGCTAACATTCTTGGGAAGTGACAGAACAGGTTAATTGTTAAATGTTTTTGAAGTTAAATCTGCACAGTGCTAATGCAAGAATTTTACACATTTAATTTTTATTGGTTTATATCTGTGGTGTTAACCATATGAAAAGAGTTTTCAAAAACTTATGTTGCTCATACTTTCAAAGTCATTGGATTTTATTTTTTTATTTTTTTCCACGCTATACAACTGTCCATCATTGCTGATGTCAGTTCCATTCAAAACATATTTCACACGGCAGGACTTGGATCACAGACAAGTCTGGATATTTAACCTGCCAAATATTTCTCGAGCATCACACATCAGAGCTTCTCTCAGATTGAATCTTTAAAAAAATCAGGACTACAATCTTACTGTGTGTGAATGACATTATATGAAGTTTGAAACAAGAAAATACAGTAAGTTTTGGCTGGAATAACAAACAACAGTGTCACCGTATTCCATTTTGCAACTGCTTACAAGCATCATTTCTCAGATTTGCTGTAGGGATTGATTGATGACTTGATGAAATAATGGACAATAGATGAATGGGAATGATGGAAACTGTGTAGGTACATTGAGAACATATCGGTGCTTGTGATATCATGAATGATATTGTGAATTAATTACCCTATTAGGAGCGTTTCACTTGATTTGCTTTCATGCTTCAATGCACCGCTAATACAAGCGTCCACATGAACACATTCCAGATAGCATCAAGGAGGGGTGCTTTTGAGATTGCAAGGTTACCACGATGGTGGCAAGGTGGCAACACTTCTCCAACCCTTTCACAGTTAGAAAAAAAAAAAAACTGAAGGGAAAGAACCACAACAACAACAGTCTCCCACATGGACGAGCACTTGTGTGAGGTGGTTAACAGACACACAAATAGTTTAAACAAGAATGTCTGGAGTTATCACTGTGCACTATGAAATGGAGATGTTTGCATCAAAACTGGCATATATAAATTGGGCTGAAAAAATAGGTCTAATTTTGTGCAAGGGTAATGTGGGTCTTGCTTTGTGGTATTTCAGGTAGACATGCCCCTAAATTGCACATGAAAACAAAATTAACGGGCTGGTCACTTTATATGTAGATCAGATTCTTTCTTTCTGTCTAAGGGTGTTTGCATGACAATGATGCATTTCCTTTACATGACAATGATGCGTTTTTTGAAAAGATTTTTGTACAGACAACAACATGGTCAAAATGATCCCCGTTCACACAGATCTGTGAAAACGACTTAAAACACTGTATTATGCCAGGCCAGTAGTTGGCGATGTCACTTTGTAAAGAAACACGATGCATCTGCGCACATACACATTCCTATAGACTGAACACATAATTCGCACAAATTATGCATTTTTGTAGTAATGTAAATAATGTCTTCAAAAACTTGCACTTTGAAACCTGTTTTCAAAAGTTTGCATTTTTAGGCCCCCGAAATGCCGTTGTTGTGTAAATAATGGCCAAAAGCACACAATCATAGTTTTCCTTTTTTTTTTTTCACAGTGGACAGCGGCATTGTGTAAACGCCCCCTAAGTGGGTAGTTCTTGGCCTAATTAAGTTTTGAGTAATGCGGACCTAGTTTCATGTAGCCAGGACTCCATGGCTTTCATTGGGCTGTCTGACTGACATGTAAAGCAACCAATAACAGTTAGCTTTGATCAGAACCATGTTTAGGGAACAAAAAATGTAGTCAATGTACATACAATAACAGACCAATAAATAATTAATTCAAGAATGTCTTCGTTGTCAAGAGTCTATGCTGTGAACTTTACATACTTTTGAGAATCCAGCATTTAGTTGATCCTGATGAGCGCTCATTGTCACAGGTGTAAAGATGATGGTTTTCTACTTCCATGAGGGAGTTTTGCATCACAATGGCTTTGTTTCCAGGCGGACTGTTATAGAATGTGACATGTCAACCAATCAGATGATGACCTTTTAACCTTCCGAAGTGTTTCCCATTTTGTGTGTCGTATGCAACAGATGGTCAGCCAGCAGTCTGTGGCTGACTAATAATGGCGAGACTTTATGCTGCTAATCAAAAGGCTGTACCAGAATTAGTCAGTGACTACTACCCCGACTTTCAATGTTACAACACTTAGTACAACACAGAGAGTAACACTGTATCTTGATGCATCAGTCCGTATTGTTCTGTTCATTGCATAGTGTTGACGTGAGTCTGGTGCAAGTACAGTATCTCTAGTGTTATTTTTCATTGTTCTTCTTCAGTAGTTACCTGAGTGACCTACTTTTGACCTCACCTACCCTACAGCAAGCACGGAACAACCACCATCTTATTTTCTAATATATGCACTCCTGCTCTAACAACTAACAATCATAATAAGCTTGAGTAGGAGATTTAAGCTCCGAGATGGGAAAAGGGGAATTCTGTACAGTCAAAAGACCCCGTTGGCAACTTGCTCTACTTTACAGTTGCTACTAGATGATGCCGGCAGTTCATTTTATGTTCCTTTTTCCCCCTGTTCCTTCGGAAAAGGGGATGCAGAGTGCCAGGATTACACATGCTCTCTCTCACACACTCTATAACACACATCGCTCAGTCATAGCTCCCAGGGTTGTCTCTAACCATGACAGATAGAGCTCTAAGTCCTATTGACTGGAGGAGGGCAGGAAGGTATGAGAGCAAGAAGAAAAAGAAGGGACGGAAGGAAGGAACGAAGGATGACAGGCAGTCCAGTCCTCCAACTGACAAGTCACACCTCATTAGCGGGTCTAGAGGTAGAGAGGGTGTTCATGGGTATGGGAGAACGGGAATAGAAGGTTCCGGTTCGTTTGTTCAGATGCACTAGCACACACACACATGTACACACACTCTTCTTACCCAACAAAAGCATGCTGATGGGTTGAATTATGCTGACAGGCTCCAGTCAAAGGAAGGGGGCTGTGTCACATGCAGAGAGAATGAAACATGTCTTCATGTCAAGTGCCTCACGTTTTAAATGGATGGCCCTGCAATCTTGCCATCAGCGACTTATCTTCTCAGAAATGGAAAAAAGGGGGCACCTCAAAGAGCTCCACATAATAAATCACCGTAATTTGTTACAATTTTAAAAGACAAATATGACAGGGTGGAATTACTTCGCAGTGCGGCAGACAGTCATTTGCAAATGCCATAAAATACAGGTATAAATTGCACACCAAGAGATGCAACAAATCTGTCGCAGACCGCCTATCACACATTTACAGAAGACTCTGCATATTTTTTTTGCAATGCCTGATTTCTTTGATTGTTCTCATCCTAATAAGTGCATGTAAAGCCGACTGTTTTTGAATTCTGTTGTGCTGGTCTTGTGGTGAGCAATAAGTTGAAGCCCAGACCCCGACTTTGTGACACAACCCCCTCTGACCCTACTGACACAACCAGGTCAAATTATAAGACCAAATGCAAGACGAACACACAAACACTTGCTAACAGCTTGCTAAACTGTGCTCCGAGATAAAAAGTGCACAAAATGACTTACAATGAGGTCATACAATATTTAGAACAAGTTATTTTTAAGCTGGAATTTATTACTGGAAAAACTCATCCAAAATAAAAAAAATGTTGGGTGTTGTTGGACTTATAGGTAGCATACATTTAGTGATATTTTACTAGTAGTTAATTACAGTAAATTCATTATATGCAAGTATCAGTGATGGAAGAAATATTGTCTTATGAAAAAGTGCACTTTAGCACACTTTTAAAATCATCTTAATATACCTTAAAAATATACTTACTGAATGTTTTACTTATAGTAGTTTACACTTACAGTAATTACATGTTTAAGTACATATTATGTGCATGCGTTTGTTTTTGGGTTTTTTTAGAATTACTTCTATTGTCTTTGAAATATAATTAGTGTACTGTTGAATTTACTGAAAAGCATTGTTAGTTTACAAACTAAAATATATACTTTAATGTCATTTATGTTGATACTTGTATATCATGTATTTAAATATTTGTAATCACACATTTACAATAGAGTTGAAATGTAGTACATTTAAAAATGATAACTTTAAATGTAGCATCAAAGAACAAACTACAGTTAAAATTTAAAACCAAGTGCTTTACATGTACATGCTACATCAAATGCAAACAAGTAAACATGACAGTACTGAATCACAGCAGAGATGACAGTCATGCCAACTAGCATACACTCCAGGAAGTAACTGTATGTGCTAACTGTTACATGCATATAATTATTAAACTGTACAATGCTAATGCCAAGGCATATTTCAGTGTAGCTCTGATGCACTGGACTCAATTCTATCTTGTAGTGAAAGACAGATCTTACTGTGAAATGAAGCTTAAAGCCACACCGGTTTGTTTGATTCTGCTCTGGATCTGCCTTTCAGATTCAGTGTGAATAGACCTGCATTGATGCACACAGACGTGTGACTTGCTTTTGACAGCTGCAAGAAGTGATTTGCTCTGAGCATGGTACATTTCTACCAGATGCCTTTAGGCACCTGCTTTTGTCAGGTTGTGAAAAAGAGGGACAAAGAAAGGGCCACAAAGGTGAATAAGAACAGATGCTCGGATGTGGCAGTTTAAGGTCAAACCCACAAGAATCAAAAACTACAAATGAGATCTCTTTAACATCGTAATCTCAATTGATTTCAAGACAGCAAATGTACTGAATAAAGAACAAGTTGAGACTTTTGTTTTGAGAACGTCTCAGAATTTCTCCTGAGTAATCTCACATGTGTCTCCTCTAGAGTTTTAGACTAGGTTGCAATATCTGTGGGAGTTCTTATTGCACGAACGTAGCATGGTGACAGTCTAATCATAGGCAGGTATTTTGGGCCTCCATAAATGATGACCTCCCTTGTTGATTCTTCAGTAGATGGACAGCAGAGGTTTATACTAAAATAAATATTAAAAAAATAGGCACCTCTATTAGACGCTTGCCACTCCATTAGCTGTCACTAATTGTTTTACCTAAGTAGCAGGCTAGTTGGATAAATCTGGGCCAAGACATTTTAGATTGTGTGTTTTTAAAGTAGAAAAATAATGACGATTTGATACTTTGTAAGGAGGATGAGGTGAGAAGGAGAGACGGAGGTAAAAAAATGCTCTGAAATATGACTGTAATTCTGCTGGAGTGCATTGAGGATTTTCCTCTTCCCTCTGACAAAATCCCACCATTTCAAGAGATTAACCTCGGCATGCGATAAATGTTAAACTTCTTTTCCCCTCCAATTTCCTTGCAGCGGACTCCAGAAGCCTTAGCGCGTGTAAGATAAAAAATGATCACCTAATTCACTCATGCACAAAATACATTTCTGGGGAGCGGAGTAGAGAAGTCGTACTATAGACTCTCTCATTCAGAGCACTGCAAGTACCTGCTGCTTGGACTGAATGGCCGATATATAATCATTTGTGAAATGCATGCATAATTTGTTTCTAGCTAAAAAGACGTGAACTTTGGTAGTTTTGGCATTATCAAAGTCTAAAACCATGATATAAGTTTTAAGTGCAAGTAAAAATTCCAAAGTCCTAAATCTAAGTCCAAGTCTGTCTTAAGCCTAGACCATATTCTTGTCTTAAATCCAAAGTCTTATATACAAAGATAATTTGTCTAAAGTATAAAGTGCAAAATATAAGGTTTAAGTAGAAATGTATTGTCCGAACTTTAAAGCGTAGGTAAGGTGTAAGGGTAAAGTGTAAATGTAAAATTTAAATGTAATTGTAAAGTCTAAAGTCTTGGATTTAGTCTACAGTTAAAGAGTCCAAAGTCTTAAATCTGTGTCTGTGTCTTAAGCTTAGATCATATAATTGTCTCAAGTCCAAGGTCTTGTATCCAAAGACACCTAGTCTAAACTACAACTACTACTAAAGTACAAATATTAAGGTTTAAGTAGAAGTGCATTGCCCAAACTTTATACTTGCACCTTACCTAGGCTTTAAAGTCTAAATGAAAATTTTATGTGGAATTGTAGTCTAAATCTAAGACTTTAGAGTGTACAGTTTGATTATAAAGTTCAAAGTCAAAGGTTAAATTTAGGGTTAGTAATAAATCCTTAGACTTAGGCTTTCAACTTTTGGACTAAGATGAAGTCTACAGGCCAGTCTAATGTCTCTGCTTAAGACTAAAACACTTATTTTTAAACAGATAAAATTGCAAATAGAGGTTTTTGCAAGGAAGTTGAATGTGAACAGGTGGATCACAGCACGGAGTGGAAGATCAGCAGTGCATTCATGAAGACACGTACGAAATGAGCTTTGCCAAAAAAAAAAAAAAGATGAAAGAATAATGAACAAAAACCCCCACAGCTCGCACACCTTGCAAATGCCACCTCCCCCTCTGAATTATGCATGTGGACAAACAGTGAATGACTAATTAATGTCCACCGATGGCACAACAAAGATGTCCCATTGCTCCTGTTTACTGTAAATGAGCTTTATTGCTTTACCTCTTCAAAGAAGGGGATGCTGGGAAGGGACAGGGGTGCGAACCCAATAGATGGATATCCTGATACCTTGGTTCTCTACAGTATCTGTATTACTTAGGCTCCCACATAGACAGTCTAAAGACTTAACCACCTGCGATCAAGCAATCAATATGCTTGCGGGTTTGTTTTGAGTGAAAACGTAAAAAAAAAATTTTTCCCCTGTCTCTCGGCAGTCTTGGCTCGCACGTTGGATATGTGACACGCTCCCGCCTGCTGCAGTCTGCTGATAATATGATGGAGCTGTCGGAGATGGATGCGGACAGAAACGTAGCTATTAGTATTTGTGGTGGTGCATGTGTGGTTGAAATGTCACGGACAATCTGCTGGGCTAATGACCCCTATTTGTTAAGGCAATGTTAATCACCTCTCTTTGACTTCTTAGACTTCGCAATTCACAGAATTATAGCTTTCTTGAGGGTTGTTCTTAAATGGCAAAGGTGTGGTTTGATTTCCACCTGTCATTGCATTTTTTTTTTTAAATTATTATTATTATGACGCATTAGCTCTCTACGAAAACCTAGTGAGCTGCCTACCATGATGCTGTGGATTTTAAGTTATGTTAACAGCAACATTATGTTGTCTTCTAAGATAACCTTGTTTTGGACAACATAGAAGGCAGAACTGCATGTATTATTTGCAGAGTAAGCAAAGCAAAACCTAGTTGGATAGTTTTAGCCAGTCTTTCAGTCTGGTTTAGGAGAAAATAATTATTTGTCCAATTATTTTGCTTGTTAAGCACCAGTTGATTATCCAGCTAAAACCAGCTCTGTTTGAAAGTTTAAGTGTTTGGCTGTATGCATAGAAAACAAGTGTTCGTGTCAAACTGGAGTAAACTTTGGGTTTTGTTAGCCACATGCTAATGTTGCTAGAGATCATTAAGTTGCGTTGGTTGCTACTAGATGTTCTAATTTTAATACTTTTACTAACTAAAGACACATCATCAAAACCAATCCCTTTTACCCAACATGCTAACTTTGGAGTTCACCAAGTCTCAATACTGTTGGTTTGTATTAGGCATTGGTACTTGACTGTTGCATTCAACAAAATTAAGTCTAAAAAAATCATGTAAACGTCAATGTCTCTGTTCCCATCGGTAGTCATCATCGCAGCAGATTTGCATAAAGTTTATCTCTTCTAAACTTTATCACATCACAACCCGTCACTCATGTAGTCTCAAATCAGCAACCGTCGTTGTAAATGAATGACTTGTTCGCATTGTCATTGTAAATCGCTGTCAGGGTGAACGCCCCATCTGTGTAGGCATTCGACAGCGAGACAGTTTGCAAAGTTTTGAAACTCAACTTTTCTCTTATCTCTCTTTTTAATCCTTCACCTGCATTCAAACAGACATTTCAGCTAAAATTGACTTGAGAGTGTTCCTCAGACAGAACCACGTAGAACCACGCAGACTTGACTCGTTTCATTGCAGTGGTAAAGATGTTTAGCTTGTTCAGTCTGAATATCACTGTCTGAAAAAGGCAGAAATAACTGTGCAGGAGACAGGTTGACAGAAGAACGACTGTTCGTGGTTGTCGGATGCCGAAACCAGGGAGAGAGAACTAGACTGCTGTTAATATCTTTTAGTGAAGACAAAGTGCTGAAAGCCTGCCTTCTTGGGCAAAAACGATTCAGGCGACTGCCTATTGCTGCTGTCTGCTTAAATCAAAATTTCCATAGATTCCTGGCGGTCAGATCCCCGAAAGGTGGCAGAACCTCTTCTACCTCTCTCTTGTTTTATTCATGGGCTTTCGGTTCATTTGCCATTTCTTCACTTGTAGGTTTAAGAAGACAAACAGTGCAGCAAATCCGTCGGAGCGCTGTTTGACTAAATGACATTTTGCTCCGCCACCATGCTAATCGTAAAGAAAACAGTGGCAGATCAGTGCTTAAGACCACTTTGTCTCAGGGTGAACGTTTCTCACCGTGTCGCTGACGAGGCCTTTGAAGTTGCTCAGAAGAGAAGCAACGCTAAACACAAACTCATAGTTTGTCCCAGCTGTGCAAAATAAGACGCCACATTAGAAAATATACTGTTTAGATGTCCAAGTCAGTGTGGATTAGGAGAAATGTGTTTTTTCCCTTTTATGATTTCAAAGGTTTAGTTTGGTTCGGATGAAGAGTCAAGGTTTAAGATCAGTCGATCTTCATATTTCTGCCGTTGATGTCAGGAAACGGGCCTGATGCCGTCACCTCCCCCATGTTATACGCAGTGCCGATAGAAAGCCTGAGGGCAGAGAAAACATTATTTGTCAGGAGGGAAAAGACTTTCATTTCCAGTTTGTCAGAGCGCAGGTCAGTGATTGTGTGGATGATTTATTACACGCCTGTGCGAGACATGAACAGAAGTTACTTTTGACTCTGGTGCTTTGTCAGTCATATTCCCACTTTGTTCTGTTTTCTTTAGGAAAGTGAAGTAGTCTATGAAACCAAAATTTTATGGCAGGAAGTTTAAGCAGGGTAATGCATTATGCCAACTTACCGACTATTCTGTGACTGAATTCCACCAACTAAAGAGCAAATTCTTGAAATGCAAAAATATTGATTCAGATTGTGGACAAAGGACAGGAAATGAACTTGGAATGGTTGCATAAGCATCACTGCTCAATTTGTCTAAGCACATGCATTAAATTCTAGGCTGTGGCTCCTGTAAGATACTATGATGTTATTATTTATTCACAGAACACGCACTCTCGAATACTTTTTTTTTTTTTTTGTTTGTTTGTTTTATTTTAGTCATAGTCATAGTCTTTGAGTTGTGTAGAAAATGTCCTTTGAATTTATGCAGAAAGTTTTTCTTAAAATAATTTTATGCCGTCATGGTTTTGTCCATTTTACTGTAACAAGCCAAATTGTAACCATTAAAAAAAAAAATGTAAAAAAAAGTTTAAGTATTTGTCAAATTAAAATTTGTCATTTTAAAATGTGCATCTATATTTGATCTTATTCAAAAAAGGTAAAAACATACATATATAATTTATTAAAATGTTTTCAATAAAACAATTTAATTATTGTCAATTGTATTTTTCATCTCCACCCTTAGTCTATGAACATTTTCAGTTCATTAGACTATTTTCAAAAAAAAAATTAAAAGTCAGTAATTCAGTTGATGAAATCAGTGCTGTGCTGAAAAAGTTAGTTACACATTGATCGAAATGGTCATGGATGAGTCAGTGAATGAGTGAAAGCTGAAAAACACAACTTCTATGGTCTGCCAGCTCCCAGCTGTTTGGGCGACGGTACCGTTGAGGTCTGTTGTCAGGAAAACATTGCACCCAATGCACCACGGCACAGCACTGGATTTGTCGTGCTGTCATTTAATGAGATCACATTGCTCATCAAGGTTCATTTGCCGTGCATAGACAAAATAGATTTAATTAGCCCGACGCCAAACGCTGTGCGCATGTCTGTGGCGTTTCCTCAGAAAATAATGACACATTTTCATGTAACCATCAAGTTCTAATTAGACTGTTGGGTTTATGGAAAGCGTTAAAGTTCAGCAAATGACAAACAAATGTGTTGCCAATTAGGCATTGTTGACAGGCATCTATGTGTGACTTTTTCCTCACTTGTCGCTTTGTTTGTCTGTTAGTCAGTCGGCTTGGGTTCATTGTTTTTAGGGGGAATTGATATGCTAGTGTACAGCTGAGCCATGTACTGGGTCATTCAGCCTGGCAGTGACTGAATGGTGCCCGTTGTTGGGCTTTTTCAGCAGGATCCAACACTTGCCAGCTAGCAGGAGCGTGTAACTCTGGAAATGGACCACTAGAGGCAGCATGCAGGCTTGTGGACTGGATGTGGAAGTTGAGCAGGTGGGAAGAAAAGGTTAAGGGTCAGGATGAGAAAAGAGTTCGCCAACACGTAGTTTATGATTGGAAGTGAATCTTACAAGACTGGAGGCCCTTCAGTAGGTCAGCCGTGTTTGAGCAAATGAGCGCACTATACAGATGCCATCTACAAACAGAGAACATTATTCAACATTGTATTATTATTCCTCATAAGAGCTGCTGGATTGTCTTGCAATTACGATTAAACATTAGGTGACAGGATGTTAATTAATGAAAGTTTAATTAAGCAGAAAGCAAACAACATTACAATATGGAAAGAATGTTGTCTGCATGTTCTTTAGCAGCTCTCTTAAAGATTCTACCACCTACAGGAAAACATCTCCAATGCCCAAAGCTGTAATTTTACGATAAGCATGGCGTTATTTGTAGGCGACGGATATCATATTTAACAGGCTGTCAATGCGATATTTCTCTGCCTGACCTCTTATAGACAACAATGTACATTTACATCAGTAAGTATTTGCTTGTAATGAAGTTGAATAAACAGCAAGCCTCTTCCTCGCACACTCTGTTGCTGTGACTGATTTATGCTTTTCCGTGGCGTTTGGTCTTAATTGCACAGTCACGCATGTGTGTGAGTCAGATGCTGTCTGATGGATGACTGAATAAGAGAGTGCGAGTCGTCTTTCATTCGCTGGAATCGCTCGTCTCGATGAAGGGAGATCTGGCGTAGCAACATGTGGCAGGTGGTGAAAGAGGGATGGGGCTAGAAAAAAGAAAAGAGAGTACATCAGGCCTCTCTTTCGAAGTCTGCCTGCAGCAACAGATACATCAATTATACCACCATGTTTGAGAAATGCTAGTAAAAGTCTGGTTGGGGTTTAGGAAAGAGCAATAATTATATTCTATTCTATTCTATTCCATTCCTAAAAGCTACCATCTATGAAGGAATATTCTAAGTTCAATGGCTTAAGCTCAATCGATAGCATTTTTGGCATATTGTCGATTACAACACCAACAAAATTATTTTAAATAAATAAGTCTTAAATAAATACAAAACCTAGATTACTGTGAAGTATTTACATTCAGGATATAAAAGCAGAAAAATTAAGCTTTTATCGATAGGCTTATTAGAAAAAATGTTGCAACATTTCTGCAAAATAGTGTTGTTTTTTGCAATGGTTTAATGCTCTATTGTGTTAGAAATTAACTTAATGTTTACAATAAACCTAACCCTAAATAAAAACATTTGCTATAGCAGCCATGCCATCTTAGTTTGCTTCCACAATTCTTTGAGCTCTTTTATTTTTACTTGTATTTCATTAAACTCATACCAGAGCGCTTTGGTTAGCAAGCACAATGCTGTACCAGGTGCGCTACCTAGCAAGATTTCTATGTCAGAAAAGTCATATACTGTATATGGAACTGGATATGATGCAAACATCAAAATGCATTAGTTTACAAACTATACACTATGATAATGATGTTTAGAGGTCAAAATATATTTTTGAATGGTTCCTTGCACAATAATAAGTATGTAGTGATTCATTATCTGCCTCTGTAATCATAATTTGTGTGAAAAGTATAAACATTGTAAAACAGTGTTTTACTAACACTTGTTTATTTCAGCTGGAAACTGCAGTGAGTTTTATGTTTTTGGATTTTTGCAAATGTATAGATCGATACATGCTTTTTCAATAAGCCTATGTCAGATAAACTTTAAAAACTGTATTATTTGAGCTGTAAAGTTCTTATAGATTTTTTTATTGTTGTTTTAGTGTTTTAAGCATTGTAAAATTTGATATAACTTTACACAAAACTAGTTAACTTGGTTTGAACCAAAATATTACTTTAAAATAATAATAATTTAATAAAACAAAGCAATATGTTTTTCACTAGTTACATTTGCTTTTTAAATTTGTATACAGTATGAAGAATGGATACTAGAATGAATTCAGTTTCTGTCTATAAAGGCTAAAGCTGGGATTCAATCAGTGAATCCAGGAATTAAGTGAGAGATGAGTGTGGCCGGAGGGCTACAGTTTTCACCTTCGTGGCCCTGGATCAGCAGAGTCCTGCCCCAGACAGATGAGTCGACTCTTGTGTGGGCAGCACAGGGTACGACCCAGCGTGCAGCCAAAGCCACATGTTAATGCGAATGTAATCCACATCCTGCTATGGGATGATCCCTGTGAACCTCTGCCAACATCACCATGCCTGGAAGTATGCTCTCTATCATGCTTTCTAGTAACTGAAACATCATCCAGGCCAGCTGAGTTTGAATGGGTATGTGTGGGTTTTATGCAAAGCTTGTTTTGCCATACAAATGTCAAATACACTAATACTGCATGTACATACTTTCCCGGAGTATTATGTGATTTATTATTGTGGTTCTACTTTTTATCTTTTAATCAGATATTTAACCCTACCATGTCTGTATATATGTGTATCTTGAGCCAAAATAGTAGCTTTGATGTAGAAAACCTAAATACATTCACTGCAAATCTATTCAAATGGCGCATTCATTGCAGGAAACATACATGCTAATGTATGTGCATTTAAAGTGCTTATGTTTATAATACGACTAATTTCCGAAAACATGTTAGCAAGGAACATTTGCAGTCTGTGAACCTTGGCGGCGCGGTAAGTTAGCATTTAGCGCCTCTTTAATCTGATGACACTGCAACTCCCTGGAAAATAGGCATGTGATATACAGAATTTAAAAGAGCCATTTACTCCGGGCTGAATGACCTGTGATGATTGCTACAGATACTGCCAGTCAAGTACAGTCACCATCAGGAGTAAATAACTGATAATGCTGCTGTCAGCAGGCTCTTTATCCTGCCCAATTACAAATGAGTCAGGAAAAGAGAGGATGAATATAAGGGAGACCGGGGCAAGATGTCACATGGGTAGCAGTATCTTAGTAACTAAGATTTTGAGTCCAATTACACATTTCTAGCAGTGACACTGAACACTATTTTGGGGTAAGTAGGAAATGAATGCTATTTTATTCAACAAGGCTGCATTAAATTGATCAAAAGCGACCGAAAATACTTTTGCATTGTTACAAAAGATTTTTATTTCAAATAGCCTAAATGTTACTTTAGTCTTCAGTGTCTATAATGATTCTATAATGAACAGAGTAATAATGCTGAAAAATTCAGCTTTGCATCACAGAAGTAAATTACATTTCAAAATATACTCAAATATAAAACAGTTACTTTAAATTGTAAATAATATTACTGTTTTTACCTTTTTTTTTTTTTTTTTTTTTTTTTTGATCAAATAAATGTAGTCTTGGTGAGTATAATACACTTATTTCAAAAACATTTACTTTTTTTTGTCATTTCATTAATATTTTGTTTCATATTGGTTTCACTTGTCTTGAATGTTGAAAAGCTGAAAAGCCTATAATAGTCTATGCTTTGGCATAACTTTCCAAATATAGTGTGACAACATGCCTTGCTGTTGCTACATGTTCAATGAACTTAAACTTTTTAATAATATTTTGCAGTCAAGATTTTATGATTTATGAATATACCCAAGTATAAAGTGAACTAGCCCAAAATTCACTTTCTTTGCTCTTTTCTTCTCTAGCACAGGTGGTGAAAATTTAATTTCAGGTCACAAACATTGAAAACTCTAGCTTTAACCTACAGTGTTCTCAAAGCATAACGTTCGCTGTTATGACGTATCCGGCATTCTCAGCGTGGCTTCCTTTTCGTAATGTGGTGGGTGATGCGACAGTTAACGTGCTTCAGAATGCAGAGCAGGCGGTCAGTGATAACCTCTACCTATCTCTGAAGATAACACTGCAATCTGGAATGAAATCTACTGATGGCCTGCTCAAGCTGTCAATCAGCAACCTCTCTTCCTCGCTTTCTTTTGTGTTATTGGGTGAAAGGTTATGTGAAAGACATTGCAGCAGTATGTCAGGAGTAACAACTGATGTCTGTTCACTATAATGTTTTTAATCATCTTTTTCTTTCCTTCTGTTTTTCTTTTGCCTCTCAAATGGATGTTCACCTCACGCTGGGACACTTTTAACAGGTATGTGTTCACATTTAACCATTTCCCCATTACCCATGGTCTTCCCTGACCAGCATGCTTTTCATTTTGGCTCCTGTAGGAACATGTGACGGCTTTTTGACCAATGTTCCCTGTAGGGTTTGGGAACAAAGTAAAGATTTGTCGCCTAGAACACCTAGAGTAGGTATCACACCATGCCTTGAACTTCTGAGACCCTCAGACCCACATGCATTTTTTTTTTTGCCATGGAATACAACCTTTTTCATAGCAATTGTGTTTTGGTGAATTGGTGGCTACAGTGCTGTTCACACACAAGGATAATAATTATAACGTTTTAATATTCCTTCTAATTCTGCGAGAATAGGGAAGTTCACTACTCAAATTTAACGATAAGACAAAGGAACAGAATCGTTTGAATCACTTTCAGAACCGTTTGGGGTTTTTTTTGTTTTTTTTTGTTGTTGTTTTCCAGCTGATGAATGCTAAAAACACTGACAGCCAATCAGAATCCGCCCAACTTTAATGAGCTCAAGCATTTAAAGTGGCAGACGAGACAACTGCAGGGCGTGCTTATAATAAAGACAACATTGTTTTCTGTTGGTATGGAGTTACTGCTATAGTTAGTGTAGTCACGATACTGGAGTTTTTAAATTTGATAGGATACCTGTTTCATTCATACCGGAAGCCAGAGAGGGCCCTCACGCAGAAATATGCATCATAGAAGTAACAGAACTTATGACTTTCTGGGAAATCCCTAATATAGACTAAGTCATATATTGCTATTACTGAATAAAAAGAAAATAGAAACGCTTTGACTGATCAAACACAAAGACAATAAGCAAACTACTGTGGCAATATATGGTTTATCTGTGTTCAAGCCATCTTTGGTATCTTCATTAGAATAAAATCTATTTATGATACAATGCTATTCGACACGGCATGGATTACAGATGCTGTACATTTTATGGAATACTATAAAAAAGTGTTGTCCGCCTCATTCTATGATAAGACTCCACATCAGATAAGAAAAGGAAGTTATTTCCAGCACTCAACTGATGTTATGAAGCGAGTTTGGAGTTATTTCATATGAATTTGCATGACCTCATTTGTACATTTGCTATCGTTTCTATCTACATTTACTGTCTGCGTATTCCCACCTCGCATTTAGGGGCGGACCTTCTGGCTTCTTTTTTTCCAAATATTTTCGTACAAATGAAATCATACAAATTCAAGAAATTGCCAGTTATATTAGTAGCCCATACAGTTTTAGAAGACTTGTAACATCGCATCATATGGAAGATTTTTATGGAAGTTAAACCATTTTATGATTCCTTTTTAATGCTTTTTTCCCCTGTCCTCTTTGGAGCTTGAGAGCTGTCACTTTAAACCGTTGAATGGATTACAGCTGCAGAAAGGTCATTACAAATTTCTCATTTTGTGTTCTACAGGCAAAATAACAGCATATGGGTTTTTCGAATTTTCAGTTTTGGTTAAACTATTTCATTAACTGCTACAAATTTACTGACAAATCTTCTTTGCATTGCGACATCTGTCATTTTCCAATTGTCTGTAACCAAATGCTTTGGAAAGAAGGTGGTTGGCACAATGAATTTGCTCAAACCGAACACTGCACGATGGACGACAATAGGCCTCTTCACATAATTGAAAAGCGAAATGTAAAAATGTAGAATAGAAGCTAATGAAACCGCTCCTTAAAAATGTGTCCTTTCAGTGGTGCTGTCATATTTCAATTTAAAACACAATGCAAAGCAATATTAGGTTCCAATGAGGCATAATAGAGAACAGGACCTGAGGTTACAATCAAATTCCAAACACCGACCATGATGGAAAGTTTGAACAAGCAGCCATTATTTACCAAATAATAAAAAGACGTTCACCATTATGAACCTTTTTCCTATTATTTCGATGCCACTGTGGTAATGTACTATGAAGGTTGCACTTTAGCATTACCATAATTAAAATGGATGCCTGAGGCATTGTGAGTGAGCAGTAATAGATCATATCATTGTGTCGGAGATGCAAAGACACAGATCATTGGCTACTGAGGATGAAGTCAAGTGATTGGGAAAAATATTTCCTTTGCTACAGTTAGTGGCTAGCAATGAAGCCTTGATTCCTTAAATATCTACTAAATGCTACTGTTTTGTTGTTCTTGTTTGTTTACCCCAGAAAATGTGTAGTTGGTTATTTTGCATTTGCCATTGCTGTAGCTGTAAAACAAAAAACAACAACAACAACAACAAAAAAAAATCTCCTAATAATCGCTTTAATTAAACACACTCAAGCTAGAGAGATTCTCTCAACAATGGGTGAGTTTTTGAAAGCGTGAAAACTCTGGCCATGGACTGAAAGTATAAAAGGGTTTGACTGACAGCTGGATCACACGGTATTGATTGAATCTCGCGCCCAGTCTGTGTCTCTGCCTCTCTGTGTTTTAGCTGAGCTTTGTTTGTTTGGTTTCGTTTGGCAATTCTCTTTGGTTATTACATCGTGTGGAGCCCAAGTTATTGCCTGGTTTGAACGAGATTGACAATCCAACCATCATAGTTAGTCCCACCTGTAGATGCCAGTTCATTGATTCACACTATTAATTTAACATGGTATTATGACTAAGACTTATTTAGATTTAAATGTCAACACTTATAATGCCAAAATGGGTAAATGACTTTGTTTATGACAGAAAAATAAATGAACACTTTATTCTCTTTCAATATACTGAATAAAGTGTACCAGGTAACAATACATACAATAGGGTGGCATAATAAAGTCATACAATGTCCAATTCAAATTGACCATTTTTTTTTTTTTTTTTTCTTAAGTGTACTTTTTGACTAAAAAACTTAGTTGAGAAAAAAATGATGAACAAATTGAGTTTTAGGACGACAAATGTTATTTGCATCATATCTCATATTTATTTAGTTTATTGACATTTGTGGCTTATTTTAATTAAGGCTAACCATAGCTTACATAATAGCTTGCAAATATTTTCACACTTAACAAATTTACAAAATGATGACTTAACTACTGACTGTCAATAGAAATGTTCTGTTCACAACTGTTATTTATTTTGATTTTCTTTGGGTTCTTCACATCTCTCTTGTCATATTTCAGTCATGTGTCTCCATCATATGTTTTCATATTTTAAGATTGAAAGTCTGGAACTTAGGTAAAACAATAAAACCTATAGGCTACATAGCACAAAAGTAACATAGATAGATAGATGGATAGATAGATGTCTTCAGCAGATTTTTGAGTTTGCTCAACTTATTTTTGTGGGAGATTCTCAAATATTTGTTGTATAAACTTAAAACGACAAGTTGAGAGAACTCAAAAATCTGCTGAAGCTGGTTGCCTTAAAATTTTAAGTTGGCTCAACTTTCTTTCTTTTTTTTACAGTGTAGATAGATGGATAGATATATAGATACAGATATAGATTTATTCACTGCCATATCACACCTGCAGGCCAAGACTGGTTGCCCACTGAAGTTAAGCAGGGTTGAGCCTGGTCAGTACCTGGATGGGAGACCTCCTGGGAAAACTAGGTTGCTGTTGGAAGAGGTGTTAGTGAGACCAGCAGGGGGTGCTCACCCTGTGGTCTGTGTGGGTCCTAATGCCCCAGTATAGTGACAGGGACACTATACTGTAAAAAAGCACCGTCTTTCGGATAAGATGTCAAACCGAGGTCCTGACTCTCTGTGGTCATTAAAAATCCCATGACACTCATCGTAAAGAGTAGGGGTGTAACCTGGCCAAAGGGGTGTCCTGGCCAAATTCCCTCCACTTGCCCTTGTCAATCATGGCTTCCCAATAATCCCCATCCACTTGATTGGCTCTATGACACTCTCTCCTCTCCACCTGTAGCTGGTGTGTGGTGAGCGCACTGGTGCTGTTGTCCTGTGGCTGCCGTCGCATCATCCAAGTGGATGCTGCACGCTGGTGGTGGTTGAGGAGAGACCCCCCCACATAATTGTAAAGCGCTTTGGGTGTATTGCAATACACAAAGCACTATATAAATGCCTCATATATATATATATATATATATATATATATATATATATATATATATATATATATATATATATATATATATATATATATATATATATATATATATATATATATATATATATATATATATATATATATGAGAGATATATTCCCATATAGTCCCCATAGTAGAAACACCCAATTTCGGTAATTCCAATATGACATGTTTAGGGTTATTTCTTGAACTGATTTTAAACAACTTCCTTTCAGACATATTAGCATGAACTCCGATTGTGCAGTTTCATAAGCAGAGTTCCTGTTGACTTTAGTTGGCGTTATTTTCCCACAGTATTGATGAGTCATTGTCCAAAGCCTCCGTAAATTCCAGTTAAACGGGGAACGAGGGAGGGGGGAGTTTGGCTGCGGATCGGAGAGCGGCTGCTATTAGCCGTTAATTCTAAAACAAATTATGCAATTAGCTCCCCCATTAGAATGTAGGCCATGCAAGAGGTCGACGCAACCTTCACTTGATCTACTCCTCAGTCGAGACGAGAAGGGGGAAAAAAAAAGATGAAAAAAAGCCCATTATATGGGAGAATGTTAGCCTCAGTACAGCGGATCTCAATAGCTCCACACCGACTGCCTTTTATTTATAGGATTTTCCATAATGAAGTTTCAGTGGTATTCGTGTCTTAAACAAAGGGGCAAATTGTCTGCTCGTCTGAGATAATATTGTCAAGGGAACTAGGCTGTGAATTTCTTCAGTCAGCCCCTGAGAGGAGAGGTGGGGATTTCAAGGTGTTTGTGAGAACACCACTCTCAATAAACTGTGTATTAATTACAAAATATAAACCATTACCTCAGTGGAAACTCTTTGTCTTCAATTATGTCATCCTGTTATTTGTTCTCATGATTCAATTTCTGAGCTGTGAGTGATTCAATGTTTTTATTTCCTGGAGTTCAAGCGTCTGTTTGCTTATTCTCATGTAAAACACAGACAAAAAGTCAGTGTTGTAATTGTAGTTCTATTCTAAAACCTTGTGAGCTGCATCGCTGTCTTTTAAATCAACATCTAACTATACTGAACCTCACAAGTGACTGATTTGGAGCGTTCTACACTGTCAGCCGCTCTCTTAACATGCATCAAACAAATAAACTTGCTTACAGTTCATTCCAGTAGAGTTTTGTTGCTAAGCTAACAACTTGATACTATAATACAGTTCATTTGAATAAGTTTTAGCTATTATTATTTATTGTTCACATTATTAAAAATTTGTATTATGCTCAACATGTATTTTATGACTACATCCACCAACTTGGATGATATTCTTCACTGAATTAGTGTATTCTAGGATTGCCTACTGCCATACTACTGTTACGATTTCTGCAGTATAGTATACATACTATGCACAGTATGACTATTTTCTTGACTCATTGTGATTAATTTTCATATTTTCACACAAAATTGTATTCGAAATTAAAAATGTTTTAATTTAATATAAAATATTGTAATTTTCAGGAAAATATTTAATTGCTAAATTTAATGTGCAACAGTTGCGTAATGTGTTCTGTTTCATATGCTGGTTTTTACTAAAATGAAATCTTTTAAGAATGATCATTTTCATTAATTGAAATAAAGCAAAAATAACAGATATAAAAAAAATATATATATAATATAGAATTCCTGCCTTGGCAACTAACTGAAATAAATTAAGTTAAATTATTATAAACTAAAACTGAAATATAAAATAAAACAAAGCTATATTGAAATGTCTATACACTATAATAAATTATATAGTCAGAAAGTCATGGAAACTTTTTACATCAATTTGACTAATATAAGAACTTTTTTTATATAGGTCATATGGTATTCAACTTTTTTTTTTCAATGCAGTTTAAGTTTAAATGACTTGTAAAGTCAAGTTGATTATTGAAAAAAAATTAAAGCAGCAAATGAACTTTAAAAAAAAGAAGAATATATATATTCAAAATATCAATCAACACTATAATAGTATATAAATAATACTGGAATAAAACTGTAAGTGAGTTTTCTATTTCGGACATTGTGATATTGTCTACCTTTTGGAACAATCTTTGTCACACAAGCAAATCACTAGAGTTTGGAACTGAAGTGATGCATGATGCATTTTGCCAATATTGCTCATCTAGTTTTTATTTTGATAGTGTGTTTGTTTATTTTTTATTTCTTGCTGCAGTTTGGTGTGAAAGCACATTGTAAGATTTTAGCTCCAAAATCACTTTTAAATGACCACTTTAGAATCAGCGATACGCTATTCTTTTTGCAGCAACCTGAACAATGCTTCCATACAGCTTACTGTGTAAAGGTCTGTTCGATAGGGTTTAAGCCAACATGGCTGGAGTAATGAGCTGGGATGTTATCTGTCCCCACCAGAGAGGTAAATACCGCTCTTATCTTGAAATGTTTAGCCACATGTTTAAATCAATGCCAAAAGGGCAGGCATAAAAAAAACAAACATGAACACACACATACGTAGTGCACTTTCCACAGCCATTTGGAGTCAAAAACTCTGAGTTTAGCAGTAATGCCAGGTCTCTGCCAACATCAGGTCTCAGAGTCCTAAGCATATGTGTTTAGAGAGGTTAATGTGTATAGAGCAATAGTTCTCAATTCTGGTCCTGGCTCTTTATATAAAAATAAATGTATATTAAGAGATTGAGAACCTCTGGTATAGAGATTAAATGAATAGTTTACCCCAAAATTAAAAGATTTAGAGAAATTTAGCATTTCATCACTTGCTCACCAATGGATTATCTGCAGTGAATGGGTGCTGTCAGAATGAGAGTCCGAACATCTGATAAAAACCTCACAATAATCCACAAGTAATCCACACCCCTCCAGTCCATCAATTATTGTCCTGTGAAGTGAAAAGCTGTGAAGTGTCTGTAAGAAACAAATCCATCATTTGAAACTCCTATCCATAATATTGCTTCGTAGTAGTCGTATTGATTACTTGTGGATTATCAGATGTTTGGACTCTTATTCTGACGGCACCCATTCACTGCAGAGGATCCATTGGTGAACAAGTGATGAAATGCAAAATTTCTCCAAATCTGTTCCGATGAAGAAACAAACTCATCTATATCTTGAATGGCCTAGTAAATTTTCAGAAAAATTACATTTTTGAGTGAACTATTCCTTTAAATTAACCCTATCTTAGTTGTCAAACAACAATTCAGATGCAAGTCATGTGATGGCCAAATGCAGTGTGTCTCAGAATAACACCTGGGTTTAAAACCAGAATTAAAATCCGATTGGTCCATAGAGATGTTTTTCCAAAACCAACTAGAAAGCTATCCTATTTGGCAAAATAGTGTCAATATGGGTTAATATAGGCTATTCATTTTTTTTTTTTTTTTTTTTTTATCATTTTAAAAAATAATTGTTTGTATATTACAAAATACAGTTAGTCAGTAGCCCTTAATAAAAATCCCAATTCCTCATATTTTGGCCCTTTGCTTACAGCCACATGATTATCCAAAGCTCTTTCTAAGACACAGAGCGCATGAATAGCGGAAGTAATGGTACTGACCTCTCATCGTATTGTTTTGGATGATAAAATGCCGGCTGATAAATGAGACCTAGTAATTGGATTATGATAAAAAGGTTTTCAGATTGCGGAATGAATGGCCATTTGAAATTGCATTAACGTTCCTGACGAGAGGAAAAGGTAATGGTGAAAGCCGTGTCTATTCACACTTTTGTTCTAGCCCCTGAGTCAAAGGGTACGCGTTAAAAGGAGACTTCCCTTGCTTATTGCTAATGTAATTATCTGTGTGACCATTGCATACATGAATTATGTAAAAGTGGCTGAATATTGTAAACGCAGTTTTAGTGGCCTTTCGGAAAAGGAGAACATTACTGTGGAGTCCTTTAGCTCTGGCGACTTCTTTGTACCTCATTATTGTGGCATAAAGGCTTTCATTTGGACCTTATTCTTCTTGTGATGGCCTTTGTTGGCCTTTATAATTTTAGAATTTTTATTAGTCGTGCGATTTTAAATTACTTGCATGTCTAAATCACTTTTAAATAGTGACATAGAAAATGTTTTGTGTGAATATTTGTAATAATTTTAAACCTTTCCTTGAGGACAAATCACATTTAGGCCCTGATTTACAAAAGGTTTGTGTATAAAATATGCAAGCTGTTCTGCTAAATTCTTTCATCATACAGATGTGCAAAATAGCATGTCTTGTGTCTTAAGCATTTATTTATTTTGCAAATGCATGCAAAATATGGAATGGTACGACGGCGTTTTAGTGCCACCCTTAATAAATAAAAAAAAAAAACTAAGATTACGAGAATAAAGTCGAAATGTTTCGAGAATAAAGTCGAAATGTTTCGAGAATTGAAGTCGAAATGTTTCGAGAATTGAAGTCGAAATGTTTCGAGAATTGAGTCGAAATGTTTCGAGAATTGAAGTCGAAATGTTTAGAATTGAAGTCGAAATGTTTCGAGAATTGAAGTCGAAATGTTTCGAGAATTGAAGTCGAAATGTTTCGAGAATTGAAGTCGAAATGTTTCGAGAATTGAAGTCGAAATGTTTCGAGAATTGAAGTCGAAATGTTTCGAGAATTGAAGTCGAAATGTTTCGAGAATTGAAGTCGAAATGTTTAGAATTGAAGTCGAAATGTTTCGAGAATTGAAATCGAAATGTTTAGAATTGAAGTCGAAATGTTTGAGAATTGAAATCGAAATGTTTCGAGAATTGAAGTCGAAATGTTTCGAGAATTGAAGTCGAAATGTTTCGAGAATTGAAGTCGAAATGTTTCGAGAATTGAAGTCGAAATGTTTAGAATTGAAGTCGAAATGTTTAGAATTGAAGTCGAAATGTTTCGAGAATTGAAGTCGTAGAAATTAAAGTTATAATATTTTGAGAGTATAGCCTATATTGCGCATGCAAATAGCCCGCATTGAGAGCAGCGGGAGAAGTTGCCAGGCCACCGGAATTGATCTGAATATTGTTGTGTCCGAGCGGCCGCATCATCTTACTGGGATGTCAATTTTAAGGACTCGCGGAAACAGCTTAATATCAAGAATATGATATTTATTAATAACAGACTGAACAGGAACAACTGTTTATCTTAACATCAGCTAACACACTCAATCAATATTCCTTTGGGGGGCACTGTAGCTCTCTTATTTAACCCTTTTTTAATACACTACAAATATATGTGGGATTATTAGCAGAAATCATATCATGTGTCATACTCGCGGGGACAGTATGCTTGGAAATAATATTTAATGTCCTCAATTGCATTCGTTATTTGTAGTGTGCCAGCCACCCAATAGCAATTAAGCTTTGTGCTTTTAATATAAAACAAAGTCTCAGTTTTCAAAATCAGTTTTATAACGAAACACAAATTATGTGTCTTACAATAATTTGATTTTCAAGCTCTTTAATGTGGCGTGACAGGTTGCTGTATTTATGTGAATCAGTTCATTAAATTATTGTGAAAATTCCACCACCTATTCCCAGGGGCGGACTTAGGGCCCCGGAGAATCAGGGGGCCCCGTCTGATATTCGCGAAACATATTTGGCAAATGCACCAGTATGTATTTGTGTTATGGAGAGCGTCAAATGTTCACTCGCCACTCAAAACGGTGAGTTTTTGTCAGGTGCGGAGTTCTGCAAGCTTGTGAATCCTCTCATTATAACAATGTGTAGATAAGATGTAAATAAGAGATTAATTGTGCAGAGAGCTTATTAACGGAACGTTGTGAGATCGCGATGAACTGAAGTGAGTGACAGCTTTTAGTGATTATAGACGGAGTGTCTATAATCAATTTATAATTTTATTTGTCTTGATGTTTCAATATGACTCTCTCGTGTGCTTTTCCTAGGCGCGCCAGCGCGAACAATAAATGCATATGAACTATAAACTAAAAACTTGTATAAATGCACGAATGCAATGACTGGAGATATCCACTTAACAGATTACATTTTCGATTTGTTTCTCGGCAAACCCGATCAATATGCCCTAAGAACGCTTGGAATATGGAACGAGTTGCATGGGATAATTTTTATGACATTTGAATCCTTTTTGGAAAAAGATTGAAGAAGTTTACAATTCAAAGTGCAAGCTTTTTTTTCTTTTCTTTTTCTTTTGTTATCAGAAAAAAATAAGGTAGCTTAATATGGCTTTAGAACAGCATCAGGTTGACCTAATTATTTAGGCTACTTAAGTTGTGAAGGGGTAATAGTTACAATAAATAATAGCTATAGCTATAATGAGAGAGAGCTAGCGAGCAAAATAAGGGTTACGCGTAAAAGAGCATTAGTTATTTTGTTGGGGCCCCGTACCTGAAATTTGCTTAGGGCCCCCAAATCACTAAGTCCGCCCCTGCCTACTCCGCAAAAACATCTGTGGCGTCCAAACTTTCATTCCTCACATGTAGCCTGTCTAATTAAACAGCAATAAAACGTTCTAAAGGTTGAAGTGGACTCAAATTTGTTAACATACTTTATATTGTTGTCTTTTCATGCTGTAAACGTTAAGTGACTATTCACAAACTGTTTTATTCATGGTATAGGCCTACTGTAAATGAGGAAATAATTTTTAACGTCTTCCATTCATTATTTGTAGCGCGCCAGTCAACCAGTAACAATTTTGTGCTTTGTTGCTTTTACACACAGCTCAGCTTTCAAATTCTGCCAGTTTTATAACGAAATACAAATTATAAATGTTTTGCTCTTTATTTCAAGTTTATAGCAAGATATAAATTGAAGGAACTATGACGGCGTTTTAGTGCCTCGTTAAAAAAAATTTAAAATCTAAGATTACGAGAATAAAGTCGAAACGTTACGAGAATAAAGTCGAAACGTTACGAGAATAAAGTCGAAACGTTACGAGAATAAAGTCGGCGTTACGAGAATAAAGTCGAAACGTTACGAGAATAAAGTCGAAACGTTACGAGAATAAAGTCGAAACGTTACGAGAATAAAGTCGAAACGTTACGAGAATAAAGTCGAAACGTTACGAGAATAAAGATTATATAGTTAGAATATTTTGAGATGGGCTATTCTAGCCTTTTGTTCATGCAAATGGCCCGGATTTGGAGCGATATTCCAAATCTCAGTTTTCGAAATCTGTCAGTTTTATAGCGAAATACAAACAATATGTAGGCTATATTGCAATAATGTTTGTTAAGCAGCATGTGAGTCAATCATCTTTCCGATTACAATAACGAACGACAAGACATTTTCATTATAAATTAGGCTAAACTTTTTTTTTTTTATGCCTTATGATGTTCCTTCAATTTATATCTTGCTATAAACTTGAAATAAAGAGCAAAAACACATTTATAATTTGTATTTCGTTATAAAACTGGCAGAATTTGAAAGCTGAGCTGTGTGTAAAAGCAACAAAGCACAAAATTGTTGTGATTACTGGTTGGCTGGCGCGCTACAAATAATGAATGGAAGACATTAAATATTATGTCCTCATTTACAGTATACCATGAATAAAACAGTTTGTGAATAGTCAATGTTTACAGCAGAAAAGACAACAATATAACGTATGTTAACAAATTTGAGTCCACTTCAACCTTTAGAACGTTTTATTGCGGTTTAATTAAACAGGCTACATGTGAGGAATGAAAGTTTGGGACGTTTTTGCGGAGCAGGTGGTGGAATTTTCACAATAATTGAATGAATTTATTCACATAAATACAGCGATCTGTCACGCCACATTAAAGATCTTGAAAATCACATTATTGTAAGACACATAATTTGTGTTTCGTTATAAAACTGATTTTGAAAGCTGAGACTTTGTTTTAAATTAAAAGCACTAAAAGCACAAAGCTTAAGCTATTGCTATTGTGTGGCTGGCGCACTACAAATAATGAATGCAATGGAATACATTAAATATTATTTCCAAGCATACTGTCCCCGCGAGTATGATGCATGGTATGATTTCTGCTAATAATCCCACATAGCTATATTTGTAGTGTATTAAAAAAGGGTTAAATAAGAGAGCTACAGCGCCCCCACAAAGGAATGTCGATTGAGTGTGTGAGCTTATGTTAAGATAAACAGTTGTTCCTGTTCAGTCTGTTAATAAATATCATATTCTTCATATTAAGCTGTTCCCGCGAGTCCTTAAAATTGACATCCCAGTAAGATGATGCGGTCGCTCGGACGCAACAATATTCAAATCAATTCCGGTGGTCTGGCAACTTCTCCTGGTGCTCTCAATGCGGGCCATTTGCATGCGCGATATAGGCTATACTCTCAAAATATTATAACTTTAATTTCTACGATTTAAATGATCGTAACATTTCGACTTTATTCTCGAAACATTTCGACTTTATTCTCGTAGTGTTTCGACTTTATTCTCGAAATATTTCGAATATTTCGAAAAACAGTTTAGCCTAATTTATAATGAAAATAATGTCTCGTCGTTGTAATCGGAAAGATGACTGACTCAGATGCCGCTTGACAAACACATTATTGCAATAAAGCCTACATATTGTTTTTGTATTTCGCTATAAAACTGACAGATTTTGAAAACTGAGATTTGGAATATCTCCCGGTGCTCCAATTCCGGGCCATCTGCATGAGCAAAAGGCTAGAATAGCCTATATCAAAATATTATAATTATATAATCTTTATTCTCAAAACATTTAATCTCGAAACATTTCGACTTTATTCTCGAAACTTTTCGACTTTATTCTCGTAGTGTTTCGACTTTATTCTCGTAATTTTAGATTTTTTAAAATTTTAACGAGGCACTAAAACGCTGTCGTAGAATGGTGTCTATGGAAATGTATGTTAAAAGAAATAATTTCATAGTCATAAATGAAATTCTGAGTATTTAGTAAACAGTCACTTATGCTGCGAGAGTGCAAGTGTTTGTGTCCAGTTGTAAGTATAGTGCTACATATTGGTACAATCATTTGTAGTAAATACACCCTTGAAATGCGCATGCGATTTCTAAGATCGCACAAGCAAATTAGTAGCTTTTTGGGGGATCTTAGTAAATCAGGTGCATTATGGTATTTGTAGTGGAATAATAATAACTGGAATAATCATTACCTATGGACATTTACTTTGGGCTCTGTTAAATATTCCCTTCAGGTGAAATGGGTTTAGCAGCATTCGATTTAATATTGGCATTATTCACTTGATTTTTGATTACCTATTTGGTGAAACAGCGCAGATGTTTTGCCCTCCTCCTCCATCTCCTAAAAGCTGAACAGATGATGTGCTTCCTCAAGCTTGTTTTTTTTTCTGCTCTATACAGCTGGAGAGAGGAGAAGCCAGACAGAATGAAGAATGGGGTGGACGGTGGAATATACTTGTTTATTTCAATAGCATTATTCATATTTAAGTCTATTTGCTTCATTAATGAGAGATTTAAAATGTAGTTTGATTTAATGGGACTTAAAAAACTAATTTTAGCACAGTTAAGTATGTTGGTCCTTTTGGTAAAGTCACAGTCTTTAAATATCTGCAATAAATATGTCCACATTTTTATTGATTATTTTCCATCATTCACTTTTAATAATCAGTTTCTACATTTTTGAGAATCCGCATTTTCATTTTTGGTTATTTTTAGTACAGTATATGTTGCTTGTTGACACTGGCACTGTTCCAAAACTTGGTTAGCTGCCTACCAAGACACCATTTAAAGGCTTTGTAGGTGTTTTCCTTGCTGTTCCAAACAAATTATGCTGCCCTCGAAGACCAGAGATTACTCTGTGATCACAAATGCTAGCTCCACAAATTACAAAAAAAATCAGAATACATACATTGCCATTGCCACTCATTGTTGTAAGAATTAAATAACTAAATCACAACTATTTCCCAAAACTGTAGTAACTGTTGCACTTTCATCATTTGAACCATGTTGGTTAGCAATACAAGTCTGTCATTAACAACACTCTTTTGGCTTTTAAAAATACCTGCAGTACAACACTATGCGTTTATAGCTACCTGATTTATAACGTATTCAGCTTGCAACAGACATTTGCAAGTAACTTCATCACTTTCTTAAATACTGATATTTATGATAATACAAAACGCACAGCGTTATAACATACAAATATGCACATCATAGCATGACATAAGACGAGTCAAAAGTCAAAAAATGAATTAAAAAATTGACTTTGTTTTTCTGCTTGTTAGAGTATTGTGCTGTTTGCTTGCGACATGCTATAACGTCAAACTTTGTTGGATTCAACAGTGTTTGATAATAGATTGTTCCCTCATTCACTTCAGTTGAGTACCAAAGTTTTTTTGGTAACACTTTAGAATAATGGTCCGTTGTTAACAAGTAACTATGCAGGAAGTAATAGGTAGTACTACATTAACACTCAACTTAATACTATTAACTAATAGAGAAGCAAGATTAACTAAGCAGTAAGTAATAGCAAATTTAGGAGAAAGGTAGTTCCTTATTAGATATGTGATAATTATTAAATAAAAATCTCCTCATTGAGAACTACTTGTGAACTATGACCAATTAATAAAGAATAACCAATTAATTACTAATCACAACAGTAACGTCTTAAAAGTGAACAATTGGATTCTTTGTGGAAATTAATTTATGAATATGATTTCCCCCAAATAAGTCGGCTACAGTTTGAAATTGTGACTTCTACTCTTACCAAAGGATGGATGTTCTCTGTTTATTTCAAACAAAAACACAGAATAATAATAATAAAAATAATTAATTTAAAAATGCGATTGAATTGGTTAACAATTATGAGCTCTAGTTTGTGTCAGTTCAGTATTTTAGTGACAGTAGGCTGGGGAGGACTTTTCTTGAATATAAATAATGATGTTCTCTTGACAAAAGCAATTCACATCCTTAATGAAGGCATCGACTGCATTTATATTGTGTTAAGCACAAAACAGCATATTCCAGATTACAGTGTCTGGTAAAATATCACTAGTGCCTCACACAAATGAATGTGCCTCATGTATGAATGTACACTATGTGTCAGATTTAAATATGTTAAATAACGGATTAAATTACTTAGTAATTACTGAGTGGTTAAGGTGTTTTTCACTTTAAAATAATGGTCCAGATCACTAGTAGTTCCTGAAGGCTGACAAGCTAACCTTTGAGTAATTAGTGAGGGGTTCATGTATTTTTCACTTCAAAGCTAAAGTGCTACTAAGGAACTACTAGTGATCTGGACCATTATTTTAAAGTGAAAAACATGTTAACCCCTCAGTAATTACTCACAAACAAATTAATAAGTTATGTAATGTTTTATGACACATGATACAGTCATACATTTGTGTGAGGCACTAGTGATATTCTACCAGTAGATCATTTGGAGTGGGATACATATTGAACTGACATAAAACAGAGTTCATAATTGTGAACTAATTCAATCATGAGCTTGTCAGCATCACTTCCTAATTATTAATATTTTTAAGTGAATTATCGTTTTTATTATTATTCTCTGTTTTTGATTGAAATAAACAGAGAACATCCATCCTTTGGTAAGAGTAGAAGTCACAATTTCAAACTGTAGCTGACTTATTTGGGGGAAATCATATTCATAAATTAATTTCCACAAAGAATCCAATTGTTCACTTTTAAGACGTTACTGTTGTGATTAGTAATTAATTGGTTATTCTTTATTAATTGGTCATAGTTCACAAGTAGTTCTCAATGAGGAGATTTTTATTTAATAATTATCACATATCTAATAAGGAACTACCTTTCTCCTAAATTTGCTATTACTTACTGCTTAGTTAATCTTGCTTCTCTATTAGTTAATAGTATTAAGTTGAGTGTTAATGTAGTACTACCTATTACTTCCTGCATAGTTACTTGTTAACAACGGACCATTATTCTAAAGTGTTACCGTTTTTTTTTTTTTTTTTTATTCAGTCAGGATGCTGCCTTAGAAGGCTGCTGTCCATGTAGACAGTAACAGTGAATCAGCTAACTATGTTTTGGACCTGAGCTTCTATTTAAACTTGTTTTTCTACTTTTCTGTGTGTATTGTTAACCAAGATTTCCTCTAGGCTGACAACTAGCAGTCCGGCATGTGGAAATTCACCTGTAAAAATGCCCGTGGATGTCTACCAACACCAGACATATCATATATACTTCTTGTTACTGGAGATTGGCGTTAAATTACCAAGGTGGCAAGTCAGGGGTGGACCGCCAGAGTCTTGAGGTTGCAAATCAACCCTTAGTTTCCTAAAGAATTGTTTCCATTGTAAGCTTCAGGGAAAACTCAGCGGTTGCTCAGGTGTGGTTTCAGTTTGCTGGATCCCACACGTATGCCGTGCCCTTTTCCTCTGCTACCAGTGTTTGTTCTTCACACTGCTTGCGTTCCATCTGATCCTACCATTAAAACGCTGACCTGAGTGGATGAATAATCACTTGGTGCCAATTATCTTTACACACTGGCAGTTAATATTCACTCCCCTGTCTGCGCTCCTGCATGTTGCTTCCGATAAAAGGCATGTTTGTTTAGCGTCTCTGTATATTCACACCTCCATCACCCTCCTCCTCTTACACACAGCTGCGCAAGAAGCGTTCGGCGCCCAGAAATGAGCTTCTTTCCACCTGAACATCTCCTCTAACAAGCGTATGCTTTGAGAACTGGCGACCGGGAGTAAGAGAAAAAGCTGTAACATGTTGTTAACAATTACTCAGCGAATTATCGTGAATCTCATTAGACTCAAGCTGCACCTTTTAACCTTGTTAGCTGTGCTAGAATGAACACTGGCCCCAGAATGCATGTTGGGTAATTAAAGGTGGATCAGGTGGCAGCTAGGCCGAGATCTCTGAGCTGCAGTCGCAATTGAAATACAGATTGTGCAATCTGGCTGGTAATAATGATACGGCATCTTAAAACAGGATAAAAATGTGCTATTTTGGGATATTTTTGTCGGATGAGGAACCGCTTCACTGGAGCCATTGAAACATGCCGTTGAAACAGGCTTATCTGTGCAAAGGTTAATGAGGAGCGGTGTGGTGTTGGTAAGTAAGACACAACAAAAGCTCTGTCGTTCATATCAGCGAGCGCACATGCCGTGGAAGAGCTGCAGGCATCGCCAGGCACACTGGGAAACACTGATATAATTCCTGTCTCTCCAAAAGCATCTTCAGTTTGCCTAATTACTTTTCTGCTACTCCAAGTATGCTGGTTTATGATGGAACCATTATTGTTCCGTGACCGTTCTTGATGATACCCGTGATACGGAATTCAGGCATTTTAAGTGCACGTGAAACGAGTTACGCGGTTTCCTAACCAGGTGCGACATGACTAGTTTACAGCAAAAGTGATTTGTATGTATGCTGTGCGATGAAACACAGTGAGCAGGAACTTATTTGATGTTTTATATGCGATTTCACTGTGGGCAAGTCATGACATGTGTCGGACTCAGTAGCTGTGTTCCAATTCAGGGGCTGCATCCTTCGAAGGCCACAAAGAATAGAGAATTATTCTTCTTGTCCAGCAGCTGTGACAGCTGTCGTTGATGAGCAACAGTAATGGACTTCATTTGTATGTTATATTCGGCTGACTAAAAAACAAAACCACATTCACAACCTGCCCAAAGAAGTTCACCTTGGTCCACACTTAATATGAATCTGTTTACTCAAGGCAAGGCTAATATTAGCATACTCCTAAAAGTTGCTTCTGTAAAATCTAAATTTGTGTTTACTCGTTTAGCAGGGTTGCTATAGTTAAACCATGGTAGCCACAAATTAACCATGGTTTTGCTACACTAACCATAGTTTAACCATGGTATTTTAGTAAAGCTGTGGTTATACAAATGGTAATCAATCCCCCAAAAAATCATAGTTAGGCCTACTACACTTTTACTACAAAAAAAATCCTAATGAATTTTCATGAGGATGGTGCGTTTAAATCCCTTTGATTTGATCAAGACTGGTGATGTATGATTTTTTTTTTACAAAAAATAAGGTTTTTAACTCTACTTCTATACAAAATGAAGAATGTGTTTTTGCAACTGTATTTTTGCCTTTTATTCAGTTTATGAAGGTGCTCTAAATTGAATCATTATATTCTATATTATGTTGCACTTGTACAATACCATATTTTTCACATGCAACTTAGCTGGTTTTATTCTAAATGAAAAAATATTTCATGCAACAAACTTACTGTCAGTACAGACTGTCACATCCACCATGTAAAAATGAAACATCGTTGTCATACTCCATCAGTTTAAATTTTTTTGACTAATAAAATGGTCTCTAGAATGATAGTGCCCCTCCCCCAATAACACCTGCCTCTATTTAGCATTAGCCACTAATGTAAATAGCCTATTGAAATGGCTGGTACAAAAATTAAGATGTCCCGCCCCAACTTCCTGTTTCAGTAGTAAATGCATCAACACAGCACTACTACTATAAAAGAGACGTTGAGCTATTCCTTTACATAATGTGTAACTGCTGCAGGGACCAAAAGATTGTTGTTTATACGTTGCTGTTATGAGTGTAAGAGAGAATTGTGGGTAATACATTTGTGCTGTGCATTTATATGGGAAGGAAATCACCATGTTTGTCTTGGACTGTGTGCTAGTTTATCCTTTTTAGGCGATCATGACTTGGCAATAACAATCCGACACAATTTAAACCGTGAAACTAAAAGTTGATCCTGAATTATCTGGGCGAGGGAAGTGGGCTGTGCCGTGTCATACAGTCAGAAGAACTATATTGAGTTTGGGAAGGGTAAAATTAGAGTCATATGTGTCACAGGCAGGGACAGATTGCTGTAGCCCAAGCGTGTTGTTGGGCGTTTTTCATGCTTGGCAGTTGCCTGTGTTGCGGCGGCCAGCAGGCGAGAGCTGAACGCTAATTGAAGCGGAGGAAGTGGTGTGCTCAGGGGCCATGCCTCAGTCCCCAGCACCTCCATCGCTCCGCTCCCCTGGGGGGCGTGAAATTGTTTTGTGTGTCCCTGTCATTGCAGAGCTGGAAGCACCGCAACTACACACACATACATACTCATTTACACAATTATAAGCACTGTGTCATATGCCTACCAGGCATACACGGCTATCTGCCTTTGAGACTAGGCATAGCCCATTATGTGCACCGAGGGTGGGTAATATTGTCCTTTTTATCACCTTTAATTGAGCCGTGTGAAATAGGAGACTTCTGTATGTGGGCAGAAATAAGGTTAGAGCAATTATTAACAATTAGCCCCTTTCAATCACCTGATTCTGCTGTTTTACACTTTAAAGAGCAATAAGGCTGACTGAGTCTTTTTGAAAATGTACCCGATTTGATTTAAAATGTTGTGTGTATATATATGCATATATATTTATATTTAAATGGTATATGTATGTATATGATGGGCTATATTTATGCACTTTTTGAATAAATTTAGTTTTTGAATAAAATCGATACTTTTATTCAGCAAGGACACATTACATTGATCAAAAGTAAAGTTGCTGTTCTTTAGAACAGAAGTTTCTATTCATCAAATAATCCTGAAATAAAATATTACACTTTCCATAATATTAAATCACACAACTGTTTTCAACATGTGTAATATCACATTTTTCTTGATTAACAAATCAGCATATTAGAATGATTTCTGAAGGAACACATGTCACTGAAGACTGGAGTAGTGATGTAGATATTTTAAAATTGAAAATTATATTGCAATATTACCGTTTTTATTTATTTATTTATTTTGCCTTTGTGCCAACCATGTCTTGATAAGAAACATAAACATCTTGCCAACCTCAATTTGATACTGTTAAGTGCTTTGACACAATCTGTATTGTTAAAAGCGCTATATAAATAAAGATGACTTGACTTGACTTGACTTTTTAACAGTTGTTTTGAGTATACTTGAAAGTTCATTAAACATATAAGTACATACTGTGTATCTGAAAACAGAATTATTCATAGCGATGTTGCTTTTTGATCCTTCAGTGTCTGCACTTATTGACGTATACCATTTTATTAGCATGTCTGGTATGGTGTAGACTACGCATTTGGCCTGTGGAAGTGCTGGTCTACCCATTAAAGTTTCTTCCTGGCCCATGTGAGTTTTAGACTTCCAATTTTTCTTAACTTTGCACTTTTGTGTAAATTGCATGTGTATGCATCGTAACTCATTCTGCATGTTTAATTCCCCCCCTCCCGCCCCCTACATTTAGTCTGCCCTGCTGAAGCAAACACGCAGGGTTTTTTTGTTTTTTGTTTTTTTTTTTAGTAGCAGTAGCACTGACACCATTTCAAACATATTGAGGGCAGTGGAGCCTGGGGTAACACATTGTTGTGGGATTTGAGAGGCGGGGGAAGTCAGTTGGGGCATGTGGGTGCAGCGGAGGTTGGTGTGGTTGTTTGCTGGGCTTGCGTCTTTTTGGCCCAGGCCTGGCAGTGAGGGAGATGAATGGTCCCCTCCACCCGCCATACTAAGTAATACGGTGGATGATAAATCGCTGCTTTCATTGACACCAAAATTGGAATCATTGGGTCCAGGAACCAAAAAACTAGGAATGGCCCTTTTGCTGGCACATAGTCATCTGTTAAAATGCCATACCTGAGGCCACACAGGGTAGTCCCTCCTCAGCCTCTCACTTAGATTAATGATGGGAAATGAGTCGGGGAATAGGGACCTTCTTAAGACACGGCCTCTCCGTGTTTATCATGAGCCCTGGCCTCTTGCTTTACACTAAAAGCTTTGCTGGGGGAAAAAGAACCCTGGATGTTTATCTTTTTGCGGTATCAAAGGAAAGATTGGTGCAATCGGCAGTGTAAGCTTCTGCAATATCAAATAAGAAATGTGTAAAACAAATCCCTGTCTGTACGGAATGACTTGTTCAGCTTAATGAGTTTTACTAATTACATCACGACACCAAAATGTAACCTTTTCCAGTCAGCAACCCTTAACCTGCAACTACTGCAGCATGGATTAGCAAGAAGTGCTGTAGTCATTGAGACCTGAGTCCAGGATTAAGTCTGATTCAAGACAGAGTTAAAAGGCTCCTGAGTCCATTACAAGACCATAAAAATGTGTATCTTTATACAGTGAGGAAAATAAGTATTTGAACACCCTGCTATTTTGCAAGTTCTCCCACTTAGAAATCATGGAGGGGTCTGAAATTGTCATCGTAGGTGCATGTCCACTGTGAGAGACATAATCTAAAAAAAAAATCCAGAAATCACAATGTATGATTTTTTAACTATTTATTTGTATGATACAGCTGCAAATAAGTATTTGAACACCTGAGAAAATCAATGTTAATATTTGGTACAGTAGCCTTTGTTTGCAATTACAGAGGTCAAACGTTTCCTGTAGTTTTTCACCAGGTTTGCACACACTGCAGGAGGGATTTTGGCCCTCCTCCACACAGATCTTCTCTAGATCAGTCAGGTTTCTGGCCTGTCGCTGAGAAACACGGAGTTTGAGCTCCTCAAAGATTCTCTATTGGGTTTAGGTCTGGAGACTGGCTAGGCCACGCCAGAACCTTGATATGCTTCTTACAGAGCCACTCCTTGGTTATCCTGGCTGTGTGCTTGGTCATTGTCATGTTGGAAGACCCAGCCTCGACCCATCTTCAATGCTCTAACTGAGGAAGGAGGTTGTTCCCCAAAATCTCGCAATACATGGCCCCGGTCATCCTCTCCTTAATACAGTGCAGTCGCCCTGTCCCATGTGCAGAAAAACACCCCAAAGCATGATGCTACCACCCCATGCTTCACAGTAGGGATGGTGTTCTTGGGATGGTACTCATCATTCTTCTTCCTCCAAACACGTTTAGTGGAATTATGACCAAAAGTTCTATTTTGGTCTCATCTGACCACATGACTTTCTCCCATGACTCCTCTGGATCATCCAAATGGTCATTGGCAAACTTAAGTCGGACCTGGACATGTGCTGGTTTAAGCAGGGGAACCTTCCGTGCCATGCATGATTTCAAACCATGACGTCTTAGTGTATTACCAACAGTAACCTTGGAAGCGGTGGTCCCAGCTCTTTTCAGGTCATTGACCAGCTCCTCCCGTGTAGTTCTGGGCTGATTTCTCACCTTTCTTAGGATCATTGAGACCCCACGAGGTGAGATCTTGCATGGAGCCCCAGTCCGAGGGAGATTGACAGTCATGTTTAGCTTCTTCCATTTTCTAATGATTGCTCCAACAGTGGACCTTTTTCACCAAGCTGCTTGGCAATTTCCCGTAGCCCTTTCCAGCCTTGTGGAGGTGTACAATTTTGTCTCTAGTGTCTTTGGACAGCTCTTTGGTCTTGGCCATGTTAGTAGTTGGATTCTTACTGATTGTATGGGGTGGACAGGTGTCTTTATGCAGCTAACAACCTCAAACAGGTGCATCTAATTTAGGATAATAAATGGAGTGGAGGTGGACATTTTAAAGGCAGACTAACAGGTCTTTGAGGGTCAGAATTCTAGCTGATAGACAGGTGTTCAAATACTTATTTGCAGCTGTATCATACAAATAAATAGTTAAAAATCATACATTGTGATTTCTGGATTTTTTTTTTAGATTATGTCTCTCACAGTGGACATGCACCTACGATGACAATTTCAGACCCCTCCATGATTTCTAAGTGGGAGAACTTGCAAAATAGCAGGGTGTTCAAATGCTTATTTTCTTCACTGTATAGCCCATCCCCAATTATGTGATATTCTGGTTATCAGATATAGATTAGCCCCTTGTTCCCCCTATGAAAAAAAAAAAAAAAAAAGTTTAAACCATCCTCAGCTGTTTCCTGGTCTTAGCTGGTTTAACCTAGTCTTCAGCCCGTGTCAAGCTATGTTCAGCTAGTTCAGATTGTTGATAAAAACCCCTCTAAAACTACCCAATAGAACAGTCTGATCCACTGGGCTGGTTTAGGCTGTTAAAGTTGTTGTTTTTTGTAGTTGATTTTATAGGATTTTTTTTGCACATTTGATCATCTGCCAGATGAATAGCATCTTGGTTGGTTTTAACACAATGTTAAAAAATAGGTCTTGTCTGGTAACTTGTTTGTACTTCATACATCACTTGTATTTAAAACCATGTGTACTTTAAAAACCCATACATTTTTCGTCTGGCAGATGGATCAGACTGGTGTTTTGGCAAGTTTTAGAGGGGTTTTGGGCAATTTATGTGCACCATTACACCTCTACAATCTAAAGCTGAACACCTTAATAACAAGCTCAAACCAGCTAAGACCTGCACAAACCAGTTAAGACAAAGAAACCGCTTAGGCTGGTTTAAACTTATCTGACAACCCTAATATCACAGAGACTTGGGGGTGGGCTATTTTGACATGGACCATTAAGCAACCACCTGACAACTAACCAGCAACCCTGTCAATGTCCTAGAAACCACATACTGTAGAAATGCATAAAAATACTCCACATACCTTAGCAAACACAACACTCGTTTTGTACATCTAGTTCAAATACCTATTTATTTATTTATTTATTTATTTTCCTTCAGAAAGTATAAAAATCTAGTTATCTGTTTTAAATAAGCATATGAGAAACACAAGGTCATGGTGACTGTTTAGCACATTTAACACAGTGTTAACACACTTCCTAAATTCTGGCTCAAAGAAAACACAATGGAAACAAATTGGTGTGCACCAGCACTACTGTGAAATTGAGTGACTGCATGTGAAACACTTGTCAATGATTATGGACCCAATGTTGGAGAATGATGATTATTACTCATTTGCCACTGTTTTATGCGGAGACTGCTCATTTGCATATTTTACCCAGGTGTGACAATCAGTGGAATGGGATTATCTCAGCAAACATGGAAATTCATGTAATTCAATTTCTCCTAACAAAACATCCCCTTTGGAAATTTTACTTTTTCCATCACAAAAAAACACTGTTAGTGAGTCTCTTTGTTGCTCATTTAAATGTTCCTCTGTTTAGCTTTGTTTAGTTTTTTTATTATTCATTTATTTATTTTTTATATACTGTCACTGAGCAAACCTAAAATTAATGATTTTATGAAAGTAAATGTTTCTGTTCATCAGAAGGTTCACCAGCTTTTTTTTTTTTTTTTTGCCAGCTCTTAACATAGAGTACTGATTCAATACTTTACAGTTTTGTCATCATTTTGAAACCATCAGATTCATCCATTGTTTTCTGTTCAAATATGATTTCATATTCTGTTAAGCAATTACTGGCACTGTTCAAAACCCTAGCAAGCTGCCTTAAATTCTACTCTTTGCTGTCAACATAACTTCTAAAACAGAATCCTAACTGAAATATTACCAGATCTGAAATGTTCTACATAGAAAACAATGTTAATGCTCCATCACAGACACATTGCTTCTAGAGTTTTGCATTAGCATATGTTGCTAAATAAAACAATACAGAGCATAAACAAATATTATTTAACTAGTAGTCAGCTAGGTAGTCAGACCTGTTTAATTCAAAATTATTACCTTTGTGCTTTTTGTGCTAATACTTTGTGCTTGAACCTCTCTTAATATGATATTTATTCACTGAAAACTAGTCTTTTGTGTAAATGGGTGGTTGTCGGTATTATGCTTGCAGAAGCAATATAAACACTCTCTTTACTGATCATACTCTCATGAGGAGGTCGAGAGGCGCGTACCACCATAAATCAGAATGCTTCAGGGTTAAAGAGACCACTGACTACTTTATAGAGGTCAAATAGAGAAACAGGAGAGAAAATGTCCTCTGCATTAGAAAACTGAATTTGCTAAGGAACAACACTACTCATGGGACGTGTGCCTTTTGTGCAGCTTTTAATTGGATATGAATATCTTGACTGTTGAAAGCTGTGGTCACCTTACACTCAAAATTCCCTTGATCTCTTGTATATGTGCATCATGAGATGTCCACATGAAGAGGCAGTTCCACTGTGGCATGCGTAATTCCTGTTTTCACTGAACAACATCCCATTTTATTTTCATAACATGACATATTTTCCATGTAAAACCTACTAATGTGCGGCTAGGCTTTATTTTATGGAAGGGTTTTGTGACATGATCTTCAAAGAAAAGTGAATGATTCAGTCTATTAAAATGTATTAAGAATGATCACAAAATTCAAGATATGAGGGCAGAAAATGTGTGTGTGTGTGTGTATATATATGCATATATGTATATATCGTTTCATATAGTTACAATCACACGAAGAGTGACGTTTTTTTGTTCAAAAATAAGCATGATTGTGATTTATTGATTTTATGCAACAGTTCAATAAACAATACGTTAATATTAAGAGACTTACGTTTTAGACATCATATTGCCTCCATTTCGCCAAAAAAAAAGAAAAAAAAAAAAATTCCAAACAGCTACAGCACTGTTTTGCGTCTCTGAGCAACATGACGATGTTTAGTTCCTTGAATGAATCAACCATTAAATGATTCGGTTCAGTCGTTAACTTGTCGTTAACTTGTTGCCACCAACTGGCGATTTTAATTTCACATTCGAAGTATCTGTTAATTTTTAAATAATTTCAAATATCAGTATTTAATGTTTTGTTTAAAATATCAAAACATTATGCATTTGTAACTGCAGGTTAAAGCACTATCCTAAACAGTGTGTAAATACATCTAAATGCCACTTCAGATGTAACTTCTGCAAAGATTAATTTTGTTGATACTGGTTTCATTTGTTTGGTAACAGCCTAAATGTCTTATTCTAATTGACTGATTAAATGTAACAATTTGACTCAAAAGATGCATACTTTTAGAAAAAAATAAGAAGGTAAAATTGCCAATAAAAGCTCAAAATTAATTTAAACTTATATGAAAAGATTAATTTCTATCACTGATGTGAACTAACCACACAGAATATGAAGAATATCAAAAACTGCAGCTGTCCGCGGTAGTCCGATATCAGCACAATAACACACTCGGCAAAATATCGTCTAATTATTTTTTTTCAATATTGCACACCCCTACCCAGCGGTTACACTGTAAAAAAGAATCTGTAAAATTTACGGTAAAAAAAACGGCAGCTGTGGTTGCCAGAATTTTACCTGTTATGCCTGGCTCACACTACAGGATTTTTAAAATCCTAATCGATTATGAAATCTGGTTGCAGCACACACATAAGGAGAATCTTTGCAGATTATCTTCCCTCAAATCTTAAACATGCACACACTACAAAATTTGAAATTCGTGGCGCATCACACACTACAAGATATTAAGATTTTCATGCCAGAGGGAACGCCTCACGTGATCTCACACAGCAGCTCGTCAGCAATGTTTACATATGTTAGCTAGTGTGCTAGCAGCTTTCACTCACCTGATATGTTCAAAACTGAGGTGATTTCACCCCAGCGCTTCTCTTTCTCCTTATCGGTTGTGATACGTGTTTGACACATTATACAGAAAATTGTGTTACTACAAAACTTCAAGAAGCAGTTTCTTCACTATTCAACGGAGCCGTACAGCAGCTGTTTTGCAGTCGCGCATTTGCTGTTAAAGTGCTGTGTAATCATATAGCCGTCATCATCCTGAATCCTAAATATCCAACATGTTTGATATGATTGGGGTGGCCCCGATTTGTGTGCTAGAGGATCAGGAGGTGCAAAGTTCTATCAGTGAACGACTCACATTACCAGATAATCCGTGCCGAACATCGGGACCGAACGAGGTGCTCGACAAGATTTTTCCTCCGATTCTCGGGAGGGGGAAATCAGGGCTAAATCGGGCAAAAAATCCTGTAGTGTGAGCCAGGCATTAGTGTACCTGGAGTTTGTGCTTTACATCAAGGACCACAATGGAAACAAGTTTTATTTTAAACTTTATTATCTTATCCTTGACGAATTGAGTGTATTCACTACTTTTATTTTTCAAATAAACAAACAAACAAACAAATTTCGTAAAAAAATATGGTAGCAACATTTTAGGTTTTATGGTTTTAACTTAAATTTACAGTTAAATACCATAATTTCATTAAGTGATATAATGTTAATATGCCAACCTATTGAAGTACTGAAATCTGTTTTGTACCTTTTGAAATGCACTGCTAACCACCAAATGCAGGTGGTGATGAGAAAGTCACGATAAACCAAAGCCCATCACAAATAGCTTTTAAATAATAACATATATACAGAAAGTGCACAGTGTCATTCACACAAACACTAAACACCATCATGGTGAGACTCATGAAACATAAATATGCAATAAACATTAATTTAACAACAATAGATATAACATACAACCCTAATAAACAACTGATAAGAAAAAACTAAGAAACAGTCATTTGAAATGCAATGCAGGGAATTCTGGGAACGTCAATTTACGGTTTTTCCCAGTAAATTTTACATTCTTTTTCACTTCCAAAAATGGTATTTCACCGTAAAATTGTCTGAAATGTCTATTACAGTTTTTCACCGTATATATTAGGGGAACTTACTGTTAACCATTTAACAGGTTTTAACTGTAGCATTTTCACAGTTCTTTTTTTCTTTTTTTTTACCGTTAAAATCACGGTCATTTTTTTTACTGTGTGGATTACTACCCAGAAGGTTGGGTTAAACATTTAACCCAACTGTTGGTTGAAAACAATCCAATCGCTGGGTTTGTCCATATTTAACACAGCATTTTTTTAGAGTGTAGTTACTGCCTATTGTTCACCCATCTTGGGTGAAATGGATATTTAATGAGAAACCAAAAATAAGGTAGGGCTGGATTTTATCCATTGGAAATTGGTTGGATTGTAAAAGGGGCTGTTTATTTTCTTTGAATGAACGTGCACTGATGAATCGTGCACAATACGATTGGAAATGTGTATTAAGAAGGGTCAATTTCACGTTGATTTAATTCTGGCCGCATTTATGCAGATCCTGTTGTGGAACGATATGGGACGCAATGAATTAATATTAGATAATTTGGACTTGAGGACGAAAAAAGACACCAATGAAAATTAGAGTCTGCATCTTTTCTGTTTGGGTATCCTTAAGCTAACAAAATGCAAAACATCAAATGGCACCAAAAAGCATTAAAAAAAGAAACCATTCAAAGAACCCTGTTTATTTCATCAGGCGCCAATTTCTCTATAATTTGTTGATTGTGAGTGGCCTTAAGATTCATCTGCTTTGAAAGCAATTACGGCAACTTGTCCAGAAGCATCAGGAGTATCCGCACACGCTCCTTTTTTCCAGCTCTGCCGGAATGCAACAACAGCTACTTTCTTTTTTTTTTTTATGACCCTGAGCTTAAAATACCAGCTTGTTGCGACAAACCAAACTAAGTGTGCCCTCAAGAGTCAGTTTCTGAACTGCATCTCCAGGCGTGACGCTGGAACAGAGAGCTCTTCACGTGGTTTTCGGAGGCTTTGCTCTTCTTAATGTAGCTGAATGATTTGTAGGGTTCTGAAAATAGCGGTTCCTCTCACTTTTAAAGGAAGAAGGAGATGAGAGCAAACATAAGTCAGGTGTTCCACAATCAAAGTGAAAGAACCGTAGCAAATGAGACCCTTTCCAGTTCTTCAGGCTCTGCTAATGGCGCTGCTCTGCTCTATGACTGTTGATGACTTCTAAAAACACATTTAGACATCATAACGGCTTTGATGTAACACGTCAGTATGATAATTTGCCAATATTGTCGTTGAAGGACCCTCCGGCAGCATTTTAGCTTGTTTTAAATTCCGCTATAACACATTTGGTGACTCAGTGAGGCCAATTTTGGATACATAATGTGAATAAGACCACAAGGAAGTACATTATGAAGCTTTAGGCGATTTTATTTCATCAGATGTAGACCTGATGGCCACACAGGAAAAAAAAGTGACAGTGTGAGTCATGAGACAGAAATATAGTGAGTCTTTAGAAGAAACTGGTGTTTTGCATCAGTACTCCTGAAGAAAGAACAGAAAACACCTTTTAACATCTCTACATATAGAACTGCTCCAGTTATATTATTCAGAAGACTCTGGCTAAATTTGTCTTGGTTTTTGCTTGAGTGGTACCGGAGTGTGTTTGATTAGTTGGATTTGACTCCGTAGTAAAGTAAGCAACTGAGATCGTGCTCATCTGGAGCCAGGGCAATTTAGCTGAAGCATGTGTTCGTACATTTGAGTGTGTGTGGCGCTTCTAGGAACATGCGCTATGATAGTGGTGTTTTGTTCGTGAACGTGTTTTTGAAGAGATCTTTAAAATGAAGAAAGAATCATTCTTGTTGTATAAAAGCAAATTTTAGTAAGGGTAATATAGTTTTTAGTGATGCAATGATATAGAAATCTCGACTGATATAAGCCACTATTTATTTGTTATGACTGATAAATGGCAAGATTTTAAAAATGCTATGCTATTTATTCTAAACGTTTTAAAATAAAATGCTAAAAAAATATATAATCAGCCATTTTAAATGCTAAGTGAATTTAGTCATCACAATTAAAATGTAATGTAATGTACAGTATGAAAAAATAATGGATACTCATTTTGAGATTTGTTGAAGATTACATTTAACACTATTGAATTAGTGTTTTTCTAAGATAAATTTCAATGAGCATGGACAATTAAGTCTCAAATGTTAACTGGTAACTACAAAAAAAATCTATTATAGGTTGTTGTGGTAGCGATATAACTTACATTTCTACTTTTGTATAACTGAATTGAGTCATCACATAATTACACTATATAAAGTATGAAAAATGGATATTCATTTTAAGGTTTACTAAAGATAATATTTTTTACATTTAATAATTAGCATTCTTAAAGATTAATTTTAACTGAGCTTTAGGTGCCCGCAAAGCTGATCTAGATGTAAAAATTAGGGAAATGGATAATTAAATACCCTATATTTATTGGTAGCTGATACATCATCATCATCATCATCATCATCATCATCATCATCATAATATTATTATTATTATTATTATTATTATTATTAACAACAACCTATAGCTTGCATCTCTATTTTTGCCATGAACAAAAGAATGAATGAGACGGTTGCGTAAATAATTCAATTACTCACACATAACACAAAAATAAACTCATTTGTCACAGCTTATTAGTGTAACAAGTTACATAATCTGCAGAGAGGGTCGTTGTACGAGTCAGTCAGTGAATGAATCTGAAGCAACTGATTCAAAAGTGTCTGAGGAAACATCACAGAACTGCGCAAGACTGCAACCCTGCGTCCCAATGTGCATACTATCCACCCTATCTGCCCTAAATAGTATTGAAAATTATCTTAATATCACATAGTATGCACATTGGGACGCAGGCCAAGTTCCTCTTGTTGCTCCAATAGTTCTGAAAGTCAGAACTGACTGTAGTAGACTGTAGAGCACCCCTTGTGGCAACACTGAGAATGAAATACTAGTGCAAGTAATGATTGCAAATATTCAAGATTACAAAGCTAGAATGTTTTTTTTTTTCACACACTTGCATACAGCATGTTTCAGGCCTTGTACTCACTGGTGGGATGCAGACTAGACTATATTTCCCACACCTGATGCCCCATTTTCAGAAGCATTCAGGTGATTAGAGAATATAACCACTGTGCTTTTAGCATTTACTATTATTACATCCTTCAGCCTCACGACACAAACAGATGCCATTTATTCATCCTTGTATAATGCCACAAATTAAGTGCATGCTGATAACTTTAGCATTGTTAAAGCGATCGTTCACCCATTGTCTGATATTCTTTTACGTGTTGTTCTAAACCCATGTTTCTCTTTCTTCATGGAACACATAAGAAGCAGTTTAGAAGAATATGCATGCTGTTCTTTTCAGTAAAATGAAAAACATTCAGTGACATGGGGCTGTCTAGCAAAAAAATGGCTAAACGCAGCATAAGAGTATCATAAACGTATTCTAAATGAGTCATGCACTACATTCCTAGTCTTCTGAGGTCGTATGATGGGCTACGGTGTTGCAGGTTTGACATCAGTGATAACACGGGATTTTACAATGTGCCATGTTTGAATATGCAGAAATGTGAATCAGACTAACATGTAAGACACATTCCAGTCATCACTAAGACATTTGTATATTTCCTGTGTCTTCTTATCAATGATTATGGCCTTTGATGAATGCATTAGGGGTTTTTTTGTTTGTTTTTTTTTTAAAGGAAGGAAGTAGATTTATTTCAGTGAATGCCATAGCAATTTCAGATCTGCAATGACTTCTCATTTACCTGGTCTTTTCCTTTCCCCATGTAGTTTTTCTTCAATTATTTGTACAAGCACATTGAAAAGGTCATTTTCCATACTTCTCTTGATATGTGATGGTTTTTTTTCTTTGTACGTTATGAAAAGCAGAACTACATATTTAGCAGTATAGCACATTTGTCATATTAAATGTCTGTTTAAGTAAAACGTTTAAGCTATGTTTAAGTAAAAATGTTTCCATTTGTAAAAAAAAAAAAAAAAATAGGATAAAAATATAAAGTTGAAAAAAGATCTGTTAATTTGTAAATTGTTTCTTTACAGTACACAGAGACAGAAAAAAAAAAAACTTAAAAGCAAAATAAATGTCAATCTCCCTCGGTCTGGGTCTCTATGCAAGATCTCACTTCGTGGAGTTTCAATGATCATGAGAACGGTGAGGAATCAGCCCAGAACTACACGGGAGGATCTTGTCAATGATCTCAAGGCAGCTGGGACCATAGTCACCAAGAAAACAATTGGTAACAGACTACGCCGCGAAGGACTGAAATCCTGCAGTGCCCGCAAGGACCCCCTGCTCAAGAAAGCACATGTACAGCCCGTCTGAAGTTTGCCAATGATTCAGAGGAGAACTGGGTGAAAGTGTTAAGGTCAGATGAGACCAAAATCAAGCTCTGGGTCGTGGATGAGTATTCCAGCATGACAATGACCCAAAACACACAGCCAAGGCATCAAAGCAGTGGCTCAAGAAGGTCATTAAGGTCCTGGAGTGGCCTAACCAGTCTCCAGACCTTAATCCCATAGAAAATCTGTGGAGGGAGCTGAAGGTTCGAGTTGCCAAACGTCAGCCTCGAAACCTCATTGACTTGGAGAGGATCTGCAAAGAGGAGTGGGACAAAATCCCTCCTGAGATGTGTGCAAACCTGGTGGCCAACTACAAGAAACGTCTGACCTCTGTGATTGCCAACAAGGGTTTTGCCACCAAATACTAAGTCATGTTTTGCGAAGGGGTCAAATACCTATTTCACCCATTAAAATGCAAATAAATTTGTAACTTTTTTTGAAAAATGTTTTTCTGTATTTTTTGTTGTTGTTCTGTCTCTCACTGTTCAAATAAACCTACCATTACAATTATAGACTAATCATTTCTGTGTCAGTGGGCAAACGTACAAAATCAGCAAGGGATCAAATAAGCTTTTTCCCCACTGCGTGTATACATATATACATATACGTACATACATATACGTACACATATATATATACATACACACGCACTCACACACGCACACACACACATACCTGTGTGTATATATATATACTGTATATATATTTCTATTTTATTTTACTTTTTAATTACTTAATTATATGCATATGAACTGTCAAATATTCAGACACCCAAATTTTTATTTATTTGTTTTCCCCTGCTTCACATATTTCACAATGAATTTTTGGAAACCACACTTGCCAGTTGTGTATTTATTTTTATTTATTTATTTATTTTTTACAGTTTTTTTTTTTTTTTTTTTAGCACTGCACTAAAAGTTAAAAGATGCTTAATTAATGAAGTGTTGTGTTTTAAAACAGCTTGCTTTTGATTCAAGACATCATGAGTCTCCCAGTGTCTCTCTGGTCTTTATCGGTGTCTTGCGCAGGAAGCCACATCCACCCGCATATATGGGCCGCCTCGTAATTTGAAAGTCTCAATGTATCAACATCAAACACTTCTTTTAATTGACTCAGAAACGCACTTAGCGCACTGCATGCGATTGGAAATGGGATATTATGAACTGTCAGTTTGCATTTATCGCAATTTTGCTCTGGGATTTGGAAAAGCAATGGAAAACAGGAGCCGGTCTGGAGAGAGGCAGTAAAGGGCTGAGCGAGCGACCGTTTAAAGACTTTATCTGTACCCTAAACACACACACACATACACACACACACTCACAGTCAATGTTTTTGTCATCCGATATGCAGCGGTATTGCAGTTTTCGTTCTTTATACATTCGGTGTCTTTTAATGGTTGAAAATGGGTTTTAAAGAGGTCAGGCGTCTTTTCTGAGCATATTAATAGTAGCCATTATGAAATTAATCTGATCAAAGCATGAACCGGCTTATTTTTAAATTGTCTCTAATATTGCAGAAGCCTTTTCTCTTGTTGTCTAGCTAAACTGGGCTATTGCACTCTGGGAATGATGTGCGGGAGGCTCCTTTATGAAGTACTTTTCGTTTTTGTTTTCTCTGTTTTCCCCCTTTCATTTTCTCCGCTCAGAAGGCCATCACTGAGCAGGTCCCTGGCGACTGGAGTCTGAAACTTATGACTAGCCATGTCTACAGACATCACGGCGCAACCAAAGCATGGCAGAATGACAGATCGTGCCTTCAATATGTACTGACAAACAAATTAGTGAGAAGATGCTTTGCGCTGCATAACAGATGTGGTGGGTGCCGTGGTACGGAACAGCCGACAGAAAAAAAAAGAAAGAACCGCGCCCCATCTGGACCAGTGTGGGCCCAGCGGCCCACTCATTCCAGCCTCAACAAAAGAGACAGGACACTGTGGAATTACTGCTCACGCGATAATGACAGACATAAATGTATAAGGGAGTTTTGTCAGCTTTGGGAGCTTTAGTCCTTGTGGACTTTTAGAAAAAATAATACACGTTTCACACTCTCACCAGTCTTTTATAAATGTCCAATGGTGCATATGCAAATATCACAAGAGAATTGTCATTGTTTATTTATTTATTTTTTATATAATGACAGAATTTATTTCTCTGAATCAACAAATATCACTTCCATCACATCCAATGTGTTGTATTGGATTTAATGCCATTCTCTGGAAATTATTCCAAACATTTTTGGAATAAAATAGCCAACTCGGTTGACAAGGCTGATTTCATCACAATTTATTCATCCTAAATATGTATCATGAATTAAATGAAATGTTAAAATTTCATACTTTTATAATATAAATAATTTTTACACATTAAAACTTTATATATTTTATACATCTTCATACAGATTCTAATTTATTGAGATGCACCTGTACATATATATATATATATATATATAAATGCATGTATATGTACAGGTGCATCTCAATAAATTAGAATGTCGTGGAAAAGTTCATTTATTTCAGTAATTCAACTCAAATTGTGAAACTCGTGTATTAAATAAATTCAGCGCACACAGACTGAAGTAGTTTAAGTCTTTGGTTCTTTTAATTGTGATGATTTTGGCTCACATTTAACAAAAACCCACCAATTCACTATCTCAACAAATTAGAATACTTCATGAGACCAATAAAAAAAAAAAAAACATTTTTAGTAAATTGTTGGCCTTCTGGAAAGTATGTTCATTTACTGTATATGTACTCAATACTTGGTAGGGGCTCCTTTTGCTTCAATTACTGCATGGAGGTGATCAGTTTGTGGCACTGCTGAGGTGGTATGGAAGCCCAGGTTTCTTTGACAGTGGCCTTCAGCTCATGTGCATTTTTTGGTCTCTTGTTTCTCAATTTCCTCTTGACAATACCCCGTAGATTCTCTATGGGGTTCAGGTCTGGTGAGTTTGCTGGCCAGTCAAGCACACCAACACCATGGTCATTTAACCAACTTTTGGTGCTTTTGGCAGTGTGGGCAGGTGCCAAATCCTGCTGGAAAATGAAATCAGCATCTTTAAAAAGCTGGTCAGCAGAAGGAAGCATGAAGTGCTTCAAAATTTCTTGGTAAACGGGTGCAGTGACTTTGGTTTTCATAAAACACAATGGACCAACACCAGCAGATGACATTGCACCCCAAATCATCACAGACTGTGGAAACTTAACACTGGACAGGTAAGATGCCTATGACGTTGTCTGTGGTTCAGGAGTGGCTTAACGAGGAATACGACAACTGTAGCCAAATTCCTTGACACGTCTGTGTGTGGTGACTCTTGATGCCTTGACCCCAGCCTCAGTCCATTCCTTGTGAAGTTCACCCCAATTCTTGAATCGATTTTGCTTGACAATGCTCATAAGGCTGCGGTTCTCTCGGTTGGTTGTGCATCTTTTTCTTCCACACTTTTTCCTTTCACTCAACTTTCTGTTAACATGCTTGGATACAGCACTCTGTGAACAGCCAGCTTCTTTGGCAATGAATGTTTGTGGCTTACCCTCCTTGTGAAGGGAGTCAGTGATTTGTCTTCTGGACAACTGTCAGATCAGCAGTCTTCCCCATGATTGTGTAGCCTAGTGAACCAAACTGAGAGACCATTTTGAAGGCTCAGGAAACCTTTGCAGGTGTTTTGAGTTGATTAGCTGATTGGCATGTCACCATATTCTAATTTGTTGAGATACATTCATTTAATTGAATTGGTGGGTTTTTATCAAATGTGAGCCAAAATCATCACAATTAAAATAACCAAAGACTTAAACTACTTCAGTCTGTGTGCATTGAATTTATTTAATACACGAGTTTCACAATTTGAGTTGAATTACTGAAATAAATGAACTTTTCCACAACATTCTAATTTATTGAGATGCACCTGTATATGTGTGTGTATGTATATGTGTGTGTATATATACTAATTAATTGCACATTTTTCTGAAATTAATCGCGATTAATCCCCCCTAACATTAAATTTTTTAAATATATTTTTATATTGCAATAATTTCATATTCAATCTTCAAATTAATGTGCAAACAACATAAATACAGTATATTTTGTAATATTTGTTTAATGGCATCTTTTTTTTTCATGACTGAAGGCCAGTATCACTGATATCCCCACCCCCCTCCCATATTTACCTATTGACTATTGACTATAGCCATTGAGCATTACAGTGTAATTGAGAGAGATCAATTTTAACATTTTATTAGACTTTTAAAAAATAACTTCTAATTTAGGTGAACTTAAAACAATCTTCACATAAACCCATTATAATAAATGTCATATTTAACTGTGCCCTTCAGCAGAAATATACAGAAATTGAAATTGAAGTTATCAAACACAATACTAAATTAAATATAGATGAATCATTAAAGCTATAAAAATTATTTTTTCCTCTTTTTTTTTTTTTTTTTTTATTTGTCCTTTGATTAACAGACATCACAGCAGCTGGTTATTAAGTTATTTCTTTAAGAGCTGTCGCTGCTGAACATGATGTGGATCTGACACGCATTTACCATTTCTGACACATTTCAGGTCATAAAGTCTCTATTAATGAGGTGACGAGTTGAATCAGGTGTGTTAAATGAGGGATGCTGCTCCAGGAAAGTTTTGAAAACCATTTCAGAGACATGTTCTTAAATGTGACTCATATAAAATCTATTACATGCACGCAGCCACGCACAGTTTTAAGGCAGCTTTAATCGCCTTTTTGGTAACATCATGATTTAACTGACCACAACATTGCATGCACGTAGTTTATTTCGCGCTTTGATATGAAATGATAAAGGGCAGGCTACAGCGCGTGCTGGCACCTTTGTGTGTGCAATGGAAGAGAGAGCACAGTACTGTTTCCACGCTCGTTTGAATTACGCCTGACCCTGACGTTAAGTTGAGCGCATCTGAAACGTCTCCTGTGACTGAATAAATGCACTTCTTGTCAAGAGAAAAAGTGACAGAAACAGCAGTTGTGAGTGGGGTGGCCAACCCTAGCCCCGCCCCTGCGTTTTATATATACACACACATATACACACACACATATACACACACACATACAGTATATACACATACATATACACACACACATATACACACACATATGTAATATACAGCGGGTAAAATAAGTATTGAATACGTCAGCATTTTTCTCAGTAAATATATTTCTAAAGATGCTGTTGACATGAAATATTTACCAGATGTCGGTAACAATCCAAGTAATCCATACATACAAAGAAAGCAAAACATATAAGTTCAGAAATTAAGTTCTTTGTAATAAAGTAGAATGACATGAAGAACAGGAGTTGCAAAAAGGCATGGAAAGCCAAGACATCAGCTGGAATCTATCAGTAATTAGAAAGCATTCCTGACCCTTGTCAGTGGAAATTAATATTAGTTGGTTCAGTCCCAACTGATGGCCTATAAAAAGGTGTCTCATGACCAACGTGTCACACAAGAAACATTTCATGATGGGTAAAAGCAAAGAGCTTTCTAAAGACCTTCGCAACCTTATTGTTGCAAAACATACTGATGGCATTGGTTACAGAAAGATTTCTATACTTCTGAATGTTCCGGTGAAGACTGTTGGGGCCATAATCCAGAAGTGGAAAGAACATCATTTCACCATAAACCGGCCACGACCAGGTGCTCCTCGCAAGATTTTTGACGGAGGAGTGAAAAAAATTATCAGAAGAGTTGTCCAAGAGCCAAGGATCACTTGTGGAGAGCTTCAGAAAGACCTGGAATTAGCATGTAGAACTGTTTCAAAGAAAACAATAAGTAATGCACGCAACAGCCGTGGCCTGTATGCACGCTCACCACGCAAGGCTCTATTGCTAAAGAAAAAGCATGTTGATGCTCATTTAAATCTTTCTGCACAACATTTAGACAAGCCTATGAAATACTGGGAGAATATAGTCTGGTCGGATGAGATTATACCATAGATGCTATAATACACACCATGCTTGGAGGTCAAATGGCACTGCACATCACCCCAAAACATCAAGGTGTAGCACTGGCAAAATTCATATAATTGAAGGAAGGATGAATGGGAAAATGTACTGAGACATTCTTGATAAAAATCTGCTGCCATCTGCCAGGATCATGAAGATGAAACGAGGGTGGACATTTCAGCAAGACAACGATCCCAAACACACAGCCAAGGAAACTCTCAATTGGTTTCAGAGAAAGAAAGTAAAGCTACAAGAATGGCCCAGCCAATCACCTGACTTGAATACAATAGAAAATCTATGGAAAGAACTAAAGATCAGAGTTCATAGAAGAGGCCCATGGAATCTTCAAGGTTTGAAGACTGTTTGTGTGGAAGAACGGGCCAAAATCACACCTGAGCAATGTATACGACTAGTTTCTCCATACAGGAGGCATACTGAAGCTGTCATTACCAACAAAGGCTTTTGTACGAAGTATTAAATCAATTTCAGTAAGTGTGTTCAATACTTTTTCCCTGGATCATTCCATTTTATTTTTATTTTGTTTCTTTGTTTGTATGGATTACTTGGGTTGTTACCAACATCTGGTAAAAAATTCAACAGCACCTTTAGAAATATATTTACTGAGAAAAATGGTGATGTGTTCAATACTTATTTTACCTGCTGTATGTGTGTGTGTGTGTGTGTGTGTGTGTATATATATATATATATATATATATATATATACGTTTTTGACACCGTGTGACATGAAAATCTCCATATTTTAAGAGATCTGTGGCATTGTAAGTAAAAATATTGAGGGATGTTTGCAGACAGTAACTAAAATAGATGCAGATGGTTATTGCAACATAAATAGAAAACGAGCAGAATTCATGTGAAGAGAACAAGGACAGAGGGACTCAAATGAAAACATTGACTGACAGAGACACTGGGAATAGTGCTGCCAACTACAGCAGAGGGAAATAAACGACTCTTGACTCAGGTGATTTTTAGTAAAATAAGGGACATTTCTTATCTGTATTGCACTTATGCCAGGTGAGGAGACAACTGACCATTTTTAAAACAAAAAATTAAGAGGAGAGTGTAAAATGCTAAAATAAGGTGTCATGGATTTAAAACTGTGATGGTCCTGTCTTATATGGGATGGTTGACAAGCCTAACTGGGAAGTGTTAGATGTGAGATGGTGGGGAGGCTGCTGAGAGAAAGCCGTTGCAGAGAGAGATGTGTTAGACAGGAAAAGAAAAGGCGAGAAAAGGGTTTGCGAGTGAGAACGTATCATTGTTGCATGGCGGGTGGGGGCCTGTGAATGACACAGAGAGAAATAGTAAACAAGGAAGAGACGCAGTTGATCTGAGGCTAAGCGTGTTGAGCAGACAGAATAAAAGACGGAGATCTGATAATTCGGCGTGATGTATGGAGCCCGAGTCTCTGAGGTGAAGGGATTGAGTGTGAGAACTCGACTCAGATTAAAAACAAACATTGTCAGACGGTGTAACTGTTCATCTGTTCGACGCCTCCACGGGTCCACAGCTGACTCACACACACGGCTGTTGTTAGCTGAGGTGGTTATTACATTGAGTCCAGTACTATATTTCTTGTTACTGTGTCCGCAAGGTGAATTGAAGTCCACTTTCTTTTATTCTTTTTTTTTTTTTTTTCTCCACATATTTCTGTAATTCAATCCAAATTGCTTAATGTACAGACTCTGTAGTTTACTTTGGTCTTAAAGGAATAGTTCACCCAAAAATGAAAATCATCCCATAATTTATTCACCCTCAACCCATCACGTACGAGCTGAGTGTACAGTCTGTGCAGTTGTAGTGTCTTGCTGTGTGCATAAAGTTTGTGTAAATATGCTGGTGATTCAATTTGCACATGCTCACTGTACGTATAAACCTAGCATACATGTAATAACTGAGGAATACTTTGGGCTTGACAAACACTCTAGGGGGAGGGAAATTTCTGTCGCTCTGTTCCACTCACATACTCTGTTCCAGACCGTATTTCAGTCTGTGTTGCTTGATGACATCGAAATCGTTAAAGGAAAAACGAACTTCCCAAATTTAGTCAGAATTATACGTAATAATTGCAATTATTGAAGCAACGTTTCATTTGATTAATTTTGTTTACATTTCTACTTTTTGTTAACTTTATACTTGTACGATTTCCGGCTTGTCCTCCTTGAGCTTCATAAAAGTTGTAGCTCTTGGGTAACTTTGATTTCCGCTGAACTTTTCAGTCAGAGTTGGCTTGAGGGCATTTCATGTGTGTGAATGTGTCTATGTCTAGCGATAGAAGTTATAGAAGGATACCAATTTCATTCTCCCTAGCACTCCCTGAATGAATCCTAGACACCTTCTGATGAAGCTGCCTGCGGCGTGGAGCCGCGATCAGTCTCATCTTGCCCTGACTGGCCATGCCGTCACGACCATCCAGGGTGGAGGACCGGACAGAGAAAGTGTTTATTTTGGCCATCCAGACCTGTATCATAAAACAGGGGTTGATTTATATTTCTCACCGCTGACATCATCTGGATGTGTCATTGGAATAACTCAGTCGCACTTCATAGGAGCTGTTTTTAACAGCTTCATCAAACTTTAATTCTCGTTCAAACCCTAACCCAAACAGTTAGTCTTTTGCAGCTTTTCTGTTACACCAAAAGGCTTTTACAATAAATCTAGCAAAAAGGTTTTTATTGGTAGAGCGGTATACTGCACATGTGATGTTGACACGGACATGAGTGTTTGCAGTGAGATTATGAGCTAACTGACATTCTGACAGTTGAGAGAAGAATTTAAAAACGAGTGTTTTAGGAGGTACGTCAACACATGCAGTGTGGGATCTCTTATCATGAAATAGAACTTAGTATACGGATGGCAACCTTGACGTTTAACAGTGATCTCTTTGTCTTGTCTGCACATCAAAAAAAAACAAAATCACAGCTTAATGTTTAAAACATTTTTATGTTTTTGTTTAAAAAAAATAAATAAATTATATTGTGTGTGTATGTACGTATGTGTGTGTGTGTATATATACACAGCGGGTAAAATAAGTATTGAACACGTCACCATTTTTCTCATTAAATATATTTCTAAAGGTGCTGTTGACATGAAACTTTTAAGAGATGTTGGTAACAACCCAAGTAATCCATACAAACAAAGAAAACAAAACAAATAAGTTCAGAAATTCAGTTCTGTGTAATAAAATGGAATGACCCAGGGAAAAAGTAAAACATTTAAAATTTGTGAAAACAGTGACGTCAAGTGCATAGTGTTTCTTTACAAAATTACATCGCCAACTACTGGCCTGGCATGCATAATGCAGTGATTTTAGTAATTATAATACAGTGCCAAGTTTAGTCTGTAAGGAAATGTTTCAAAACTGTGAAGGAAAACATTTCCGTTTTTAGTGTAATCGTACCCTTAGTTTAATAAATATTTTCTACTTTCTGACCAATTACAATTAAATTGGTAATTTTGGGATCTGTTCTTTTAATTTCTCATATTTAATTGGATTTTACTGTTATTACTGCTCACAAAACCTGCATTTATTTAATCCAAAATGCAGTAAATACAGTAATATTACAGTCTTAAAATGCTGGGTTCTATTGTAATATATTTTAAAATGTAATTTATTCCTTTAATGTAGTGCTGAATTTTCAGCATCATTACTTAGTCTCACATGATCTTCAGAAATCATTCTAATATGCTGAATTGCTGCTCAAGAAACAGTTCTTATTATCATCAAATAGAAAAAAATAAAATATAATTTTTTTTTTACTCTCACTTTTGATCAATTTAATCCATCCATGCTGACTAAAGGTATTAGTTTCTTTTTTTTTTTTTTAATCTTACTGGCCCCAAACATTTGAACAGTTGCATCCTAAATCTGCCCCATAACCACTTTTACGACCGCTGATCTTTTGCCCACCCTGGCCAGTCACTGATCCTCACTCCCACAGCTTCCCTCCTCTTCCATTGTGACACATAATGCCAATAAGCACAAAAGCTGATCTCATAACGTTAATTTAATCTTGTGTTGGATGGCTTGTCTGTGCCCACAGCTGTTGTGGGTGGGCGATTAGGATTGGTGCCCAGCGGACAGTGGCGTTAGCAGCAGCTAGCATGCTAAACCTCTGTCCCTGGCATGGAAAAGAGTAACACATGTAAAGCAGATGGCCGGTGCACTATGTCTTCTGTTGGCACTAATCAGGTGCTAAATATCACTCCGTCTGCTCACTCGGCCTGATCCTGGAACCCACAACGCTCACGCTTTTGTGTTGGCCTGTGCTGGTATGCTGTGAAGAATAACTGTTTGGCTCAAAAAATAGATGCAGAACTTCTGAGTCGTAAATGACTTATCACTCTGGAGCCACACAACATGACGTCAAAACGCCAATGGATAAAGCCACACAGTCTCAAGCCTTTAACTACTGACTATCCTGAGCTGTTACGTTAGAGGAAAAACACTACTATCCTATAGTGAGGAATATTTGTTTGTTTTTTTCACCATTTTTGTACCATTAGTTTTTACATTAGGTGTGTATGTATATATATTATATATTTATATTATATTATATATATATGTGTGTATATATATATATATATATATATATATATATATATATATATATATAATATTATTGTCTTTTATTCCTTTTTTTTCTTTGATAAAATAATTCAATATTTTATTGATAGAATCATTTTAAATATACCCCTATATATCAAATATTTTAATATTTAAAATATAATATGTAACATCCAGTTTAACTAACTATATGAATATAACATAATCATATTCCTCTAGGGGGTCTCAGCAAACGTTCAAGGGACCACTATTACAAAAAAGCATTATTACTATATTATATTAATTCTAAATTTAAGCACCCACACACACACACACACAAAATCAAGATGTAAACTGAGATCACATTTATTTCTTCCCCCTCAATAATGGAAGTTTTTAACATAAAAATCACAAAATTTATCATGGTTAATGCTTTTTATATATCATTATTTCTTCATAAAAAAAAATAAAAAAAAACAGGTTTAAAAACAAGCAGTTTTGTTATAATTACAGCAGAAATACAAGAAATTCTAGTCTGGAATTATTGTTTTGAACAAAGAAGGGGCCTTCGAGTCAAAAAGGTTGAGAACTATTGTTTTAAAACTCTTGTTATTTGCTTCATTTGTGATTTTTTTTTTTTTTTTTTTTTTTTAGGTTTTTTAGTTTTTCCTAACATGGATGTCACTTGTCTCCAAAGGGAGATTTTGTCAGATTTAGCTAACTTTTTTTGGAAAAATTTGTCTTCAAACTTTTGCTAAGTAAGTCCAAATACGCACATACACATAGATGGTTAGCACACACAAAAGGTGTCTCTGCCAAGCTCCAGCTGAGCGGTCTGACAGAAATCCGATTCCTAGCGTGATGGCGAGACAATGCGGCCTCCCTCATTTGCCACTTCACCAGTGTTTAATCTCTGGTCTCCTAGACAGAAAGAGTGATTGAAAGAAAGGAAGAGGAGAGAGATAAAGAGAGGGAGAGTGAGTCAATGATTTCCCCACTGCCTTTTTGAATAGAGTCTCCAGTGTCTCATCTGACCTGACGGTTATGAGGGCCATGGGAAGATGTGATTGGCTCATTACCTCTGCTCACTTCTGATAGCCGAGGATGGTGTGTCGAAGCCCCTCTCGTCTTCGGAATTTACACCGTTTCTCTCTTCTCTGTCTCCTGACAACATGGCAGTCTGCCAGGCCTCTGGTTCCGACCTGACATTTGCTGTTTTCTTTGGTTCAGAGGAGTGATGTCAAAAGTACTTTGGTACCAAGACAATGCTAAACAATTACCACACATATATCATATATATGATACCAGTCGAGAAATACTAGAATGCTACATTCAATATGATAATTATTTAATATAATATATATAATAATATGTTAATAGACTACCGGAAGTTAGTTAAGTCAAGCCATCAGTCCAGTCTTCAATGTCACATGATCCTTCAGAAATCATTCTAATATGATGGTACTCAATTATTAATAATTCTTTATGGTGGTTAGTTATTAACAATGAGTTCTTATAATACATTTTGAAAACAGTTTTTGCTGTTTAACATTTTTTTTGTGGACACCATGATACTTTTATATTGTATTTTATTTTCAGGATTCTTTGATAAGAAAATAATAGCATTTATTTGAAAGAAAACTATTTTTAACATTTATAAATCAACAATTTAATGTGCCCTTGCCAATTGGATTTTTTTTTTTTTTTTTTTTTTTATTCTTAACCCAAACGTTTGAGTGGTAGTGTCACTGTTTTAAAAAAAATAAATTAATTAAAAAAAAGGAATAATAATATTTTTTCAGCATTGATAATAATATTTAAATGATATTAATATATATTAAAATGATTTCTAAAGACTAAATATTTCTCAATATTACTGTTTGTACTATATTTTTCATCAAATAAATGCAGCCTTGGTGAGACTTATTTCAAAAACATAAAAAAAAAATTAAAAAAACTTTTGACCGGTATTGTATATATATTAATATTTAACTTTGTACGAGTGTGTTGAATAACATAATAGTTTTTGCTCCGGTCTTGAAATTGGTAGCAAGAATGGTGATATTTCGACTCCTGAAATCTTGGTCTCATGACAGCCGTAGTTCAGAGAGAATAATGATCCGTCCTTCCTCAACATGGCAGCAGTAATGGATTGGTTTTAAGAGCTCCAGCTAGTTGCTCATATTGTTTGGCTTCACAGACAGGCAAGTCAAAGTGCTTGAGGGTGACATGACAAAACATCCAGCGGTGACAACTGACTGAGCATGATTCCAGTGATTGTGTCTGAGGTGATGTGTGTTGCCTGTCTTTTGTTTCTGCTTTTGATCTCCTTGATTTTTTTTTTTTTTTTTACTATCAGAACCCTTCAAAAAGTGTGTGTATACTGTATATTTAATTTGTAAACTCTTTTAGTTTAATTCTATTTTGTGTAACTGAAGTAGAATTAAAACTGACACCCAAACATCGGAGCCTGAGCCATATGTAACCCATTGCCATTGACCCATACCATTTAAAGTAGCTGTGTATTTTGTCCAAATGCAGTACTGAGCTGTACACTGTACTCTCATTCTCATTTGTGAGATGAACAGGCTTCACATTTAATTTCCTGTAGGCCTCCTTTGATTCTTAGTGTCACGTCAGCCGTGTAACCTTCAATGGCTCTGTAGTGATGGCAAAGCTCTGAGCTTGTTAGATACCGCTGAACTTCGAGAGACCCCCACATCATCGCTCTGAGTATGAGAGTCTGTCTCAGCACTTTTGTGATTGGTTGATGACAGTGATAGCACCTCCTATCACTTATTCATGCCCTGTTCTCCTCAGCCATCATTCAGGAAGTGACACACAGGAAGCGTACAATGCAGTTACCGTATCTTCCCTCCTATGTGCTGACATTCAGCACTTTGGTTGTGCTATATGTGACCTATAAATCCTCCACACTTCTGATGGGAGGGAGAGAGAATCTCTTGACCACTGCTTGGGAAAGCAAAATAATTGGATTCCTGCTCCTTATCACACTCAACACATTACGAGTTGTCAAAATTCCCTGCTGCCAGGGCTTGGTCACGTTTCAGTCAAGCAAGAGGGATTTCATATGGCTGACTGATAGGTGAGACTTTTTAGATTGCGTTATTGCCAGTCACTGGGGGCAGTAGTGTTCAACAGGTGCCTTAGACTCTCACGTGACGATGCTTGGTGGACATTACCGTATTGACCTTTGTGTCTTACTGTATTGCGCCTTGTTGCCATTACAAAACTGCACTCTCTATCATTTAAGTGGCTTCACTTCATTCTACTTGCAGTAAGTGGGGAATTGTTTTTGTTTCTATGTTATGATGTGGAGTAGACTGCAAACCTTTCCCGACCCTTGCAAACAGATCCTCTTAAGTGAGTGATTGAAACCCCAGCCACGAAATGATAACAAAGTAGATTTTTAGATTTTCTGAAAAAAATGTGACATACTGACAACTGAGTTCCACGGTTTCCCTTGTCTCTCAAATTGTCTGTAGTCTAGGTATGGTTGGGGCCCCCAGGGTTCTCCGCAGACTGTCCTGAGTCGAAAGAACTCATCCCCTGTTCAGGTGATAATCAGATGCCTAGATTTACCCTCTAGGGGCCTTTGAGGCCCTAAACACTGCCTTGTCAAAATAACTAATTCCCAAATGTCTATAAAATTATGGTAATAGATATGTACCCCCATTAAGTTAATGATTAGTAATAAAAGGGATGTCTTAGAGAGGCAGAGTCTCTCAGAAGTAAAGATGGGCAGAGGCTCTCCAATCTGTGAAAGAGTGTGGAAAAAGATTGTGGAATACTTTAAAAAGAACGTTCCTCAACGTCAGATTGCAAAGGCTTTGCAAATCTCATCATCTACAGTGCATAACATCATCAAAAGGTTCAGAGAAACTGGAGAAATCTCTGTGCGTAAGGGACAAGTCCGAAGACCTTTGTTGGATGCCTGTGGTCTTCGGGCCCTCAGACGACACTGCATCACTCATCTGCATGATTCTGTCATTGACATTACTAAATGGGCCCAGAAATACTTCCAGAAACCACTGTCAGTAAACACAATGCGCCATGCCATCTGCAGATGCCAACTAAAGCTCTGTCATGCAAAAAGGAAGCCATACGTGAACATGGTCCAGAAGCGCCGTCATGTCCTGTGGGCCATGGCTCATTTAAAATGGACAGTTTTAAAGTGGAAGTGTTCTATGGTCATACGAGTCCAAATTTGACATTCTTGTTGGAAATCACAGATGCCGTGTCCTCCGGGCTAAAGAGGAGGGAGAACTTCCAGCGTGTTATCAGCGTTCAGTTCAAAAGCCAGCATCTCTGATGGTATGGGGGTGCATAAGTGCATACGGTATGGGCAGGTTACATGTTTTGGAAGGCACTATGAATGCTGAAAGGTATATAAAGGTTTTAGAGCAACATATGCTCCCCTCCAGACGACGTCTATTTCAGCAGGACAATGCAAAACCACATACTGCAGCTTTTGCAACAGCTTGGCTTCGTAGTAGAAGAGTCCGGGTGCTGAACAGGCCTGCCTGCAGTCCAGATCTTTCACCTATAGAGAACATTTGCCGCAGCATTAAATGAAAAATACGTCAAAGACGACCACAAACTCTTCAGCAGCTGGAAACCTATATCAGGCAAGAATGGGACCAAATTCCAACACCAAAACTCCAGAATCTCATAACCTCGATGGCCAGACTTCTTAAAACTGTTTTGAAAAGAAGAGATGCTACACCATGGTAAACATGCCCCCATCCCAACTATTTTGAGACCCGTAGCAGGCATCAAATTTGAAATGAGCTCATTTTGTGCATAAAATTGTAAAATTTATGAGTTTAAACATTTATGTTATCTATGTTCTATTGTGAATAAAATATTGGCTCATGTGATTTGAAAGTCTTTTAGCTTTCATTTTATTCAAATTTAAAAAACGTTCCAACATTTCCGGAATTTGGGTTGTACACTACCCCTAGTCAAAAGAGCTTACTCCAATGTTTCTATAAATAAGCAGATGCCTAGATATGACTGGGGCCCCATGTAGGATTTCTATATACTACCCTTAGTCAAAATGACGCACCCCTATTATTCTATAATTTTCTGGTGCCTAGGAAGGGGAACTCCAGTACACTACACTGTGTCAAATGAATCCACACCCATGTTTCTACAATAATCATGTCTGGGGCTTCTGGTGGCCTCTAGGGGCCCCATATAAATAGAGACAGACAGACAGACATGCACACATAGGACATATACACGAAAATACTGACGTAAACTGTTAACAAAAGAGAAATGTGTGATGATTGAACATTTTCAGTGATATTTTAGTTTTTTTGGATGAATATTTTATAGATAGAATTGAAACTTTACAACTATTAGAAGGGTTTGTTTAATATTATCAATGTACTTGCATTCCAAAGGTTTTTTTTTTTTTCTTGAAGGGCCATTGTTATTGGTGTTTAAGGTCTCATACTAGGTCAAAATGCAAAACAGTTTAATCAGAATTTGCATTTGTTATTATCCTGTCTGAAGTAGTCGGAATTGGAAAAATCACGTCCTATTCTGAATCATTGCATGGCCAGGACATTTCATGTGGCTTATGCGAGTGCACACCCATTTCACTTCTTTGTTCACTCAGTTTCCCTGTTCTATACACACATAAAACCTCTGTTTCTTTTTTTTGTCTGCCCATTAAAATTATTGATCATTAGGGGATGCTGAGAAAGGTGGGATGTAATTATGAGTCCAGGCAGCTTTGTCAATTCCCCACAGTCTGAGTTGAGCCCAGCAGAGATCCTAATAGGAACCTGCAGTGTTAACAACACACACACAAACACACACACACACACACACACTCGCATGGATATAGAGGGAAACGAGGCTGTGAACACAATTTGGTTTATCAGCAACTCAACCAGAAACTCAGTTTCCACCGCTGCTTAGACCAAAAGCATAATCTATATAAGTATGCAAACAGCAAGGCATTGCAACTGTGTAATCTCATTGTACATACTTAGTGTTTTCATTTGATTAGCACGGAATATATTTCGGGCCTAAGAATCTCTTCATCTTTTTATTTATAACTTTGTAAGAAATAATCATGTATGTACGAATCATGTATGTTAATAGTATGTGCTGTATTTACACAAACTTTCTTTTCTTTTTTACCTTTCAGAGAAAATGAACATGTTGTCTGCACTGATTGCCCCCTACAAATACATGAGCCCAGCAGCCAATTGCACAGAAGACGAGGACACATTGAGTCAGTATGCATAATCACTAACACAAACCCTTTCATTAAATTAAAACATTAAATTAGATTTTAACATATACAATATACAGTATGCTAGAAGAGTTGGAGACAGGCAGCACTACAAAAACAACATTTCGGTCCTTTTTCACAATTTAGGCTTGTAACCATGTGTTGAAGTTTATTTTCACAGATGAATTTCATTTGGTTCCATCACAACACAGTTGGGGTGTGAAATAGAGGCTTTAATGTGTGATCAGACTTTCACACACTGAAATCTCATAACCGTCTGCTCTCCTGCATTACAAAAGAGCGTCTCCTTTGCATTGTATATGGGGGAGACGATTTGTACCCACTTTAAGTATAGACTCCAAGCCAATTTTGTGGGAGATTACAGAGCGATTTGCCAGATAATGCCCCATTTTAGAGGATTTGTCTTCGGGTTTTTGCAACAGTTAAATAGAGGAGGCTTTTCTCACATGGAACTGTTGCTTTGGGGATGGTAATGGCAGTTTTTAATGTCAACTTGTATATGACTTTTATCAGGTCATGTGAGATTATGAGCAGAATGGAGAAGATAGCACTTGTTGAGTGCCTTGATCATAATAACGTCATTTCTGCTTTCAATCTAGGCACCAGCAGTGCTGAGGTCAAGGAGAACCGCAACACAGGAAATTTGGAAGATTGCGCTATTGTCCCGTCAGACTGCCAAACGCTCTTCCTGTCCGATGCACCCAGGGATGGGGCATCTGGCCTCAAGCGAAAGCGACCTTTGGAGGAGGACAATAACGGACACTTGCGCAAATTGCGTCTGTACTGCAAGAAACTGGCATGGTCCGATGCACCAAAGAACGCACTGGTCCAGTTGAACGAGCTGAGACCAGGTCTACAGTATCGGATGGTCTCTCAAACAGGACCGGTGCACGCTCCTCTCTTTTCCATCGCCGTGGAAGTCAACGGACTCACGTTCGAGGGCACCGGCCCTACGAAGAAAAAGGCGAAGATGAAGGCAGCCGAGATGGCCCTAAAGTCATTCATCCAGTTTCCCAACGCCTCGCAAGCTCACTTGGCCATGGGCGGCCTGAGCAACCCCACAGCCGACTTCACCTCGGACCAGGCCGACTTCCCGGACACACTGTTCAAAGGCTTTGAGCCTGACGGCTGCCGCTCTGCCGAGAGCGAGTTGCTGTCTAGCGCCCTCCGTTTGCGCCACACATTGGACTTGATGGTGGTGCAGGCCAGGCAAGGAGATCCCTGCCTCCCCTCACCTCCGGATCCCGTCACCCAGCCCAGCCCGGTCGTCCTGCTCAATGACCTGCGGCCCGGCCTGCGATACGCCTGCTTGTCGGAGCGTGTCCAGGGCAAACGGGCACACCGCAGCTTCGTCATGGCCGTTCGAGTGGACGGCAGGATATTCGAGGGCTCGGGTCGCAGTAAGAAGCAGGCGAAGAGGCAGGCGGCTCTGTGTGCCCTGCAGGCGCTCTTCAACTTCAGGCTGGCACCTGAGGCGAGAGCGGGACACCGGCCCAGTAGGATCAAATGCCCTCATTTGCCCCAGGTGAGTGTGCCAGTCCAGCCGCTGGCAGGCCACTCGTTCCATACGGCGGGCCTTAATAACCAAAGCAGCAGGAATGCTGGGATACAGAACAGCCAGCCAAGACTTAATTAAGAGGGAGGAGATAATGTTTGGGGAGGCATGGGGCAGTACAGATGGATTATGGGGGAGAGGTTAGGCTATATCGCAGAGAAAAATGTGGAAGCGTTTTATGTTAGCACACGGGCTTTAACATTTACTTTGGGCAGGACAGGACGGCATATCTAGTGTAAACACACACATGTGTGTGTACTTAGGAAAGCAAAAGGTCCAGAGGTAAACAGAATCTATTCACAGATCTATTCAGACGGAAAAAGGATGTAAATGAGGCAAATTATCATTCGGGAACCTCTGACTCCAGAGAGAAAGCCGATGTGCCAGCAAATGAGTTTTCTTTTTTTTCTTTTTTTTTTTACTTTGCATGTGTTTATAGAGCTAAATTGCAAAAGTATTGTTATTTTGCACAATCTCTAGTTTCCTCATGTATGACATGGCAGTGTCTATAAACATTAATTCAATCTGTTGCCCAAAGGAGATTGAAAAAAGCACAGAGCAAATCGACAAACAATCCTCAGACCCATTCTTCTGTTATTTAGTCAAATATGTAAATAGCAATCAGACTAGGAAAATAATGTTGTTGTTTTTCTTAGAGAACTAAAATGTATTTTTGATCCCTTGTGTGCCCATATGGAGTCAAAATTTAATCAGCATAAAGTGATATCAGTCAATTGTAAATTTGAATTGAATTATATGATATTGTAGTTAATCACATTGTTTAATTGTACTAAGTTTCTATGTTGCTTGCCATATAGTACATACACAGTCTATAGTTTGGCTAATTATCTTACTTACTGGAAGAATTGTTTATTGTTCCTATAAATGAATTAATTAATGAACATTTGACACATTGCTGTTGCTGCCATTTTCTAAAAGCAATAAGCCACTCACAACCTCGCATTACAGGGATTTTTACCATGATTAATGGAGTTTCCTTCGTTTTTAAGAATCACTCATGGATGTACAGTATGCGGCTAATCAGTTTATTGTGTGATGTTTGTGACTTTTTCTCTCCTCAAGTATGTGCATGTATTTGCGTGTATGTCAGCATCGGCTCTCCTGTGTGTGTGTTTCTTGTGCTATATTAGTATTCAGCCCCTTCCTGCTCAGAGCCGACAGGGAGAATGTTGTCTTTCCTCTCCTACTACAGCAGCCAAACAACCTGCACATGTTTGCCGGAGAGAAACTTCTCCTTTCTCCTGCTCGCCACGCTCTTTAAAAGGATTTATAAGAGGATTTGCCTCACTAGTTAAGTTCCAGAAATGCACTTCCTTGTGGAAATTCTTGAAAGTCAGACTATGGCATTGGCTGTTGAGTCACTTAGAAATGATGACAGAAACATGCACATGTAATTAGAAATGTTCCTCCGTTTCCATCACAAAATCATCCAGCATCATCTGGCCAGTGGAACGAGCATGTGTGCATGTGTGTTTGAGCTTGTATGACGATTTCTTAGTAGTCTGGAGATCTGAGGGTTGGATGGCGCTCAAACCACTGCCTGTAGGGTGTCTTCCTGTGCCGCAGGGCCCTGCTGATAGCAACCGCTGCCAGCTCTGCCGCTGTCACACTGCTCTCAAGACCCGAGGTTTTTCTCTTTCTTTCTGAAGCAACTTCCTTTAACAGCTTTCATTGCAGCAACTAGTAGCTGCAGCTTATCTATAACGAAATATAATTTCTGCCTTAAACGCAGTCTTCTGAAAAGGTTTCATTTTTTAAAAACATTGTTGCTTAATTATAATAATTATAAAAATGTTATTAAATTTAAGAGTAAATTTGACAGTTGCATGCACCTCAGTCAAAATAAATAAATAAATAAATATAATTATTTAAATGACTGCATCACAGTCATTAGAATATAATTAGAATTGCAATGAATTAATGAATATTTCTACAATATAGTTTCTAAAATATATCAAAAAGATAAGCAGAAAGATTAATAAACATATGAAATCACACTGGAGAATGAATTCTGATTTCTACATTTAAGGCATTTTTGCCCAAACCTCTGCTAAAATTCTGAACCTGATGCAGACACATTACATTTATGAGGATTTGGGGGAAATTTTGAATCAAATTTGAGATTTTAAGGCTGTATTGAAACAAACGAGCTGTAAAGAAAGAAAGCAATCAACAAAGAGTGGCAGAAAGAGTGAGTGAGATAAGGGTCACCTTTGGAGTGGAATAGAAGGACAGGGAGACTCCGGTGGGTGGAAGGCAATTCTGGCACAGATGGAATATTCCGTAGGAAGAGCCGTCCATAGCAGTGTGATGCCCCAGGCAAATATGAACAATAACTTGCAGGCTACCCTTCTCCACCACCTCTTAAATGAAAAATTGAACCGTCATCCAGGCTGCATGCCTTGTTGCCCACATCCCTATGCTTCTTCACATCTCTAAATAATGACACACTCACACACATGCACACACACTCCCTGCAGGGATTTACCTGCATGCTCTGTGAAAGTCAATATAACATTGAAGCAATAATATGAGATCCAGGTATGAAGCAAGACTTAAGTCACCCCAAAAATATCCATCAATCATGGGATCATAGTCCCCCCAGTGCTTTCCTAACTTAAAAGGACGCATAGGAAATTTGCAAAACCGTGCCCTGCGCGTACCTTCTCACCCGAACGCTTTGTCTGCATGTCAGCAGCTTCACGTTTTCATCACGATTCCTCTGATTTCAGAAGTATAAATGCAGGGCAAACTGATTTGGCATCAGGAGTCTGCCCACGTTATAAGGTAGAATGATTGCAGTGCATGGTTAGGTTGATTGGCCACTTAATCTCTCAGCGCAGTCACAAATATCTGCAGCGTTGCCAAGTCAACGCACAGACCCTGCTAAGACAGGAAAAAGCCAGAGTCTGAGCAGAGGGCGACGCTGGTGCCACTGCAGGTCCTGACCATGCCACTAGTATAGTTAACCTTGGACCACAGAGTATTTGACTGAAGAAATTACCTCAGCATGCTGCTAAATATCAATCACTGCCTAATCATGAGACTTCCAGTTGCAGCCGATATTTAAAAGAGAAGGCTTACAGGAATGAATCGCACGAAGAAAGTGGGTGTTTGAGGCAGGGTCAAGAAAAATAGGGGGTCTTAAAAGGCGGAGTCAGATGGGGGGGTGGACTGTTATTATTTAATAGTACTAATACTATTCAATTATTTGATTGATTATTCAGCTTTTTCAGTTAAAATATTGAGTTATTCTAGCAAATAAATATAATAAGGTAATCACTTCAGCTTTTGAAAATCATATTAATATTATGTAATTACAATTATAATACAATTATTTAATTAACTGCATGAAAAAGTAACTGAATGACTCATCAGTCTGCCTAACATCTCCTTATGTAAGTCATGTGAATATGAAACAAAATGTTTGTTTGTTTTTTACTCATTACAACATTATCTAGCTCCACAGTGGAGAGCTGCTTTGTAACAGAAAATCAGGTTGTAATTCTAACTGAAAGCGACACTGACACTGTTTTGTTTTGTTTTTTCATGTTTAATACTGTAAAGCTGCTTAATTTAAGGCTATCTATTGCATAAAGTGCCATATAAATAAACGTGACGTGACTGGACTTTACCAGAGTACAGAGCTGCAGAGCTTGTGAAGTCATCCACATTGCTATAATCACTACAGCCTCACACTAGTCAAACTGCGTTATTGCAGGCTCTTACATTAGGTCATGTGAGATCGAAGGACTACTTGACGACAAAAATATTTCTCAAATGTTTTATTGTCACCGTTGTCGATAAGGTTGACGAATTGTTTCACGCCTAGTAAGGGGAGTGTTAAACCGCAAGGTCTGGAAAGGGAGGGGAAATATTGCAGAATATGAAAAGGGGAAGACAGAGTCAAAGAGTGTTAAAGGGTGTGGTCAGAGGAGGAGAGAATGAAGGAGGGTGTTAAAAAGAGGTCAAAATGAAGGGGACTGATAAATAGTAAGGTCAGATGGGGAGGGAATTGTAAAGAGTGAGGTCAGAATTAGGGCGAATGTCAAAGAGTGGGATCAAAATGACGGGAGGAAAGTGAATGGGCGGGGTTAGGAAAAGGGGGAGTGTTAATAGGCGGGTTCAAAACTGAGGAGTCTTAACAGGTGGGGTCACAATTGGGGAAATGTTAAGTGATGGGGTCAGATTTAGGGGGATGTTAAAAATAGATGGACATAACGAGAATGCTAAGGGGTGAGTGTGTTATTAAGGGGTGGAATCAGAATGAGAGGGAGTGTTAAAAAAGGGTTAAAATGGGGGGGGGGGGATAAATAGTGAAGTCAGATGGCGGAGGGAATTTTAAAGAGTGAGGTTAGAATGATAAAGAATGTAAAAGACTGGAATCAGAATGAGGGGAGGAGTGTTAATGGGTGGGGTCAGAGTGAGGGTCAGCCAATGAGGGGTTGTCAAAGGGTGGAGTCATAAAGAGTGGGAGTATTAAAAGGCAGGGTCAGAGAGGGAGAGAGAAGAGTAAAGTCAATAAAAGGGAAGCGTTCATGGTGGAATGATAGAGAGAAGCGAAGTTTTGCATTGAAATAATGGATGAAAAATAATGGTAGGAATTCAGAGGTGAATATGAGGAAACTGAGATGGTCAGGTTCAATTTACTTAATATGCTCAACATCACTGGCAGGTATTTAGCATGGAAAATGAGACAATAAAAACTATCATCATTACATTAGCCAATTTGCCTTTCTGTTTTATTGCATTACAATGCACCAGAAATAATCATATGTAGAACAATAACACCTAAACAGAGGAGGACGCATGGTGTTATGATTTTGTCTGGTAGGTTTCTCAGGCCTTTGGGTTTTCTCATTGAGAAACGACAACATGTAGGTGTCTCGCTTTCTGCTTCAGTGAATTATGCCGCACTTTTGATATATGGATGCCGAAAGTATGCATGGACTTTGACTAATCTAGCATCGTAATTTCCCCAGCAGAGTGAATTAAGACTGTTTTCATACACGTGAAGGTGACCTTGTCCACCAGCCTGCCATTTGGTGATTATTTTGTCCCCCTCTCTCTCTCTCTCTCTCTTTCTTTCTCTCTCGTTCTCTCTCTCTGTTTTTAACCCTCTGACTTAATCACACCAGATATAAACAACCCTCCAGCAGCCATGAAGCAAAAATCATTAATTAAGACTGCCACAAAAAATTAGAGATGGCAGGATGGTAAGAGAGCTAGAGAGAATACAGATTGCAAAGTGTGAAACAGACATTATGAGCATAATTGATTAACATTATCAGCGCCTACTAGAGGATCTCCACATCACAGGCGCTGTTTATTTTTTAAATATGGTTAATAAAGAATATAAAGAGTATTATTTAAATCTATCAAATGAGGTCATTGTCATTAGCTGTTGATTAAGCTCATCAACATTAACTCAGCCTGATAGCTAACAATAACAATGAGGAGGTTTTTGCAGTAAGTCAAATTCATTGAAAGCATCAACAAGTCAAAAGTCTAGCTCACAGTTATCTTTCCTAAACTTTTTGAATAAAGCGCCCCTTCAGCTTCTGAGGCCTTGTAGGATAGAGGTGTCCGTTGCATTTACACTTCCAAACCTGTATTTTTCGCCAACTGCTTTGCATCACGGCCACGTTACAAGCTCAGGTGTGCATTAATCCATTGTCAATTATTCCTTAATCCATTCTTACAAATTTGGTAATTACGTCTGTGCATTATTTGAGGAGTGATTGGCGGGCCGCTCAAACAAACAGAGCAATGTTGTGATAGCGTCGCAAAAGCTGTAGTGTTTACAGTCTACAGTGAAACCACCTGCAGATGTATACATTAAACTGTCTTAGTAAAAATCATGCCAGATTTAAGTGTAATTTCCTCTTTGCTTGTCTTTCTATGATAACGTTTTTAAATCTAATAGGAGCACTTTACACCCAAAAGGTTATCATTATCAGGAACTGTCTCATCCCTATGCAAAATATGACCTATAGAAAATCCTTTCCATTCTTTCAGCACAAACACACACATGCTGCAGTGCAATCCCATGACTTTTTTAAAGCATAGGAGATGCCATTTCCACATTTTTGTGGTGAGAACTAGTAGATGTATGATACACTATTAAATGACATAAATTTAACCTAGAATAGGTATTTCAAACGCATCAAAACAATTGCCATTTGTCTCCATTGCCAATTTTCTCCATTTATATAAATATTGTAACCTTGACTGCAGTTGCTGAAACTTTATCCCAGACATGCAAGTTATTTTAAGAAAAAAAAGATCAGTAAATATTGTTTGCTAATTTATAGGAAATATAGACCGATTTGGAGTAGATGTCACAGTTACGTCACTTGCAGCTGCACGTGCATAGTGGTGGCAGAAAACACTGGTAACAAGTGGAGGAAAATGGATAAAATGAATGGAATAAGAGAGAAAAAAAAGAAATTGTGCCATTGGATGTCAGAATCGGAATGTAAATAATTTTTTATGGAATAATGTTGTCAAAGATGCCATTTTAAGCTAAACGCAGACGTTTAAACGGACAGACTATGGATGAAAACTGCTATGATTACTCTACTTTTAAAGCATACATTTGATTTAAACAATGATTTAAAAAGAAAATATATTTTGAGGAAACCATGATGCATTTTTTCAGGATTCTTTGATGAATAGAAAGTTCAAAAGAGTAGTATTACTATTATTATTATTATTATTATTATTATTATTATTATTATTATTATTTTGAAATAAAATTTAAATGTGATGTTTAAGTAGTGTTGAAACGTTTCATTTGACCTCCTGATGCTTTCAGTGGCACATCAAAAATCCTTGGTTCTGTAGGTCTGTTGCTGAGCCTGAATTCTGACTGTTGAACTGCCTTCCTCTTCCCCTGTAATCATCCGGATTGATGGCAGTCTTAAACACACACTCACACCCACAAACACTCATCATCTCTCACACCTGACAGTCTCCTGTGATCAGCGCGCATGCTCATAATCACCTCCCAATGAGATGCTCACACTTCATTAAAAGCATAATCAAGTTCATTACTGCGCCATAGACACTCAGCTAGCAGACAGGCTCCGATAAATCACAGACAGTGCCTGAGTGTGTGTGGGGTGGGGGGTGGGGGGGGAGTTTATCTCACTGAACCAGTTGGAAGAGTACAGGCCAGAGGAACCTATCTGAACACACGTGGCCTTTTACATGACTTTATGCCTAGTTAGACTTGTATGTGCATGTAGGCTACATCTAGTTGCTCCTGTCCATTTACACTAGACACATTGCTAGGAATTAAATGCTAAGCCTCCACAGAGACTGGATTCCCATCTCGCCAATTGTCCCGTGAGAAATCAACCCCGGTGGTTTCTGTGTGTATCCCTCGGTAACCTGAAGCCTTTTTGTTTTTAACAAAACTGACATTGTAATATTTAACAAAAACTATATATTCTCTCTAATATAAAGCCTTAAGCAATGAGAGGCCATAAACTGCAGTTATTCTTAGGTTAAAGGGACAGTTCACCTAAAAATAAACCTAAAAATATCAAATCTGTTCTATTAATTACTCTCCCTCACATCATTCCAAAGCTGTACGACTTACTTTCTTCGGTGAAAATTTTTGATGTTTATATATATATTTTTTTTAATTATATGGCACATGTGTTCTCTCGCAAAGATATTTGCGTTCTCTCGCAAAACTTTTGCGTTCCCTCGCAAAACCATTTGAGTTCGGACAAACGCTTCCTGTTTACTTTGCAGCTTGCAGTGGTTATAGCTCGTATGTTCACAATGGAGCGGTTCATAGAGTTTTATTTTGAACTTGCACTCAAAGTAATACAGTCAGTGCTTATGTCGAAGCACGGTTTTGGGACATTCTAAAACGCTTAATGTGGCTTAATGTTTTAAAACAGTGACATTGGAGGACTAAATTCGATAATAATAAATCCTGATAAAAATTATTAGGCTAGCATTAATAACCTTATTAATAATATTACTATTAATAAAGCAGAATATGAACGCAACGCCCTGCACGTTAAGCCTTTTCTTCCCCATAGAAAACGCTTAAGGTAGGCTATAATGAAAGGTTCATGCAGCTCGTATGTTCACAATGGAGCGGTTCATACAGTTTTATTTTGAACTTGGACTCAAATAAATTCGATAATAATAAAAGCTGATACAATTATTAGGCTAATATTAATAACCTTATTAATAATATTACTAAGCAGAATAGCCCAGAATATGAACACAATGCTCTGCACGTAGCCTAAGCTTTTTCTCCCCATAAAACGCTTAAGGTAGGCTATAATGAAAACGGTGATTTAAAAATACCAAATCCGTTGCATTCATATTCTGGGCTATTCTCCTTTATTAATATTATTAATATGAATTTTATTAGTATTTGTTATTATCGAATTTGGTCCTAATGTCACTGTTTTAATACATTAAGCCACATTAAAGCGTTTTAGAATGTCCCAAAACCGTGCCTTGAACTAACCACTGTCTGACTGTATTTCTTTATACTTGAGTCAAAGTTCAAAATAAAACTCTATGAACCGCTCCATTGTGAACATACGAGCTGTTACCACTGCAAGCTGCAAAGTAAACAGGACGCGTTTGTCCGAACTCAAATGGTTTTGTGAGAGAACGCAAAACATTTGAAAAAAATGTTTTCCTCCCACCCTGAATTTTTCCCACCACAATGTCCTGTAAAGGGCTCCGTAGTTTCCCGCCCTCTTGTGTCCATATATGGTTATTTTCCTGTCCTTGTTTAGGTTGGTTAGTTAATATGATTTGGTTCAGCTGTGTTTGTAATTAGCCTGTGTATTTAGTTTTTGCCTGTTCAGTTCCTTTTCGTCTGGTCTACTCGTTACTGCCAGTGTTCCTGTGCAGCCTGATCTCACAAAATTCCGTGTAATGACCACGGACTCTTAACCCCCAAATCTTTGGTGGCATTACGGAATCGTCGAAAATTCTGTGATGGGCTCACAGAAGTGATACCAATGTAAGTCAGTGACAGGCATCTGCTATGGTCCATGCACGGATTCACTGGTTCAACACCAGCGCTGCATCGGACCCCATAAAAAGAGTGACTCCGATGCAGTTATATCTTGTATATTAATTTATACTTGCACTGGAGTGCCTAACCCCACCCCTACCCTAAACCTACCCACTTCTGAACAATATAAAACACGCACAGGCAAATATAAGTGCAGTCACAGGTTAAGAGTCCGTGGTCATTACACGGAATTCTGTGAGATCAGGTTGTCCTGTGTGTCTGCCCTGCCCTGCCCTGTCTTGCCTTTCCTTTGTTGGATTTAATTAAAGACTGTTTATTTGAGTTTATTGACGTCTCCTCGCTTCCCTCGTGTGTGTGCACCGTGACAGAGGACCAGATCAACACAGTAAGCAATGACCCCTTTTCACAGTTTTATTGCGTGGGAGTTCGTCTGTCAAGTCCGCCAGCTGTGGCTACCCCAAGCCTGCTGGTCGATCACTAGTCAAGTCTGCCGACCGTTCGTCTATCAAGTCCGCCGGCCACTCATCAGTTACGTTCACCGGCCGCTCCATAGTCAAATTCGCGGGCCGCCACTCACTCACACCCTCCGGCTGTGGCTCCCTCAAGCCCGCCGGCCGTCCAGAGCATCCAGTTCCGTAGTCACGGCCAGGAGTGCCGTTTCCAGTGTCCTGATCAGAGTCCAGTGCAGGCTCCAGCCCCTGACCAGAGTCCAGTCTTTTTAAAGTCTTGTTGTGTCCACAGGAACAGTTTTATTAGTCTTGTCTTGCCATGTCCATGGAGACTTGTCTGGGGCAGGCGGCTCCTCTAGCCGCGGAGGCCATTCCCAGCCGCCTGCCTCTCCTGTCGTGGAAATGGAAGCGGTTCCTGAGTTTACCCTGTGTGGGAACTCTGACTCCACGTCCAGCCCAAGTAGGGCTGTTGTGCTTCCATCATGCCCAGTAAAGAGCCCTCAGATTCCGAGCCTAGCCCAGTGGGGGCCCCTGTTCCTGTGGATTGTCGTTTTCCTGTGTGTTTAGCCCATGGAGAGGGCTTCTGTTCCTGTGTTTAACCCACGGAGGGCTTCCTGTTCCTGAGGATAGCCCCAGAGGTCTCCTGATACCCCGTAAGCTGCCCCATTGATATTTTTATTTTTTTAAAAATGACCCCTTTTCACAGTTTTATTGCGTGGGAGTTCGTCTGTCAAGTCCGCCAGCTGTGGCTACCCCATTTTGGAGGGGGAGTAGTATTGCCCACTCTGGAGGCTCCTGTCCTGTCATCCTGTCCGTGTCTGTCCTGAGGGGCCTCCAGAGCACACCCTCCCGGTGGTACGGTTATGGCGCGGGACACGCCTTCCGGGAGGGGAGAGTTATGTCACCCCTTGTGTTGTTTCCCCCCCTCTTGTGTCCATATATGGTTATTTTCCTGTCCTTGTTTAGGTTGATTAGTTAATATGATTTCGTTCAGCTGTGTTTGTAATTAGCCTGTGTATTTAGTTCTTGCCTGTTCAGTTCCTTTTCGTCTGGTCTACTCGTTACTCCCGGTGTTCCTGTGTGTCTGCCCTGCCCTGCCCTGTCTTGTCTTGCCTTTGTTGGATTTAATTAAAGACTGTTTATTTGAGTTTATCCACGTCTCCTCGCTTCCCTTGTGTGTGTGCACCGTGACAGTTTCATATATTTCACATGTGATTTTAACATGTGATTGAACGTGTTATATCCGCAAGGGACAGGTTTGAAAAAATTGACAACTTTCGGTAACACTTTATAATAACGTTCAGTTGTAAGGCATTTATAAGTGATTAGTTAATGATGAACTAATCATTTACAAAACATTCATAAGCAATTAATAAGTGCTAACAATTTATATATGTTTTGTTAATTCATTTACAAGTCATTTACAAGTGATAAGTTAACGGCGAACTAATCATTTACAAAACATGATTATGCGTTCAAATGATTAAGTGATATGTTAATATTTTTTATCTATGTTTTGTAGATTAGGTTATAAATAATTTACAAGTGATTAGATGATGGCTTTCCTGTAGCTCAAATAGTAGAGCATGGCGCTAGCAATGCCAAGATCATGGGTTCGATTCCCAGGGAAAGCAAGAGCTGATAAAATGTAAAAACTGTAACTTGAATGCAATGTAAGTCGCTTTTAAGCGTCTGCTAAATGCATAAATGTAAATGTAATCATTTACAAAACATGACTATACGTTCACAAATTATTATTAAGTAATATGCTAACGATTTACAAATCTTTCGTAAGATATCTTAAAAAATAGCATCATGAAATAATCCTTAGTAAAAGATCAAAGGTTTTTAAGGTAAGTGGTTGCAAACAATATATTTTAGTTACATTTTAATAAAAAAAAAAAATTTGAAAGTTAGTCAACTAAATTTGTTTATTTAAATGTAGCTAAAATAAATTGATTGCAACCACTTATCTTAAAAAAAACAAAAAGTAAATTAAATTTAAAAAATTTCAGTATAGTTATTAGTTAAGTTACTAGTTAATATATTATTAATCACTTATAAATCATTAAAATGTCAACATTGTACTATTATCTACTAACACATGAATAAATATTTTACAACACTTTCTGCATCCCCTAATCTAAAGTGTAAACTACTCATCAGTTGTAAATGTTTTACAAACCTGCCGGTTACAGGTTGTGTGTGTGTACACACTGGGGTGAAAGATCTACGAATGATGAGTAAAACATTTACAACTGATGAGTAGTTTACACTAGATTAGGGGATGCAGAAAGCGTTGTAAATGATTCATTCGTTTTGAATACTTTGTAATGTGTACTGCAATGTAAATGTGAGGGTTAGACAGATGTCTTCTCTGACACACATGGAGTATTTTTAACGCTGTGAGATAATAGTACAATGTTGACATTTCAATGATTTATAAGTGCTTAATAATATATTAACTAGTAACTTATTAACCATTTACCAAGGATATGTTTGATTATTTCATGATATGCTATTTATTTAAGATAACTTATGACAGATTTGTACATCGTTAGCATATTACTTAATCATTCGTGAATGTATAGTCATGTTTTGTAAATGATTAGTTAATCATCATCTAAGAACTTGTAAATGATATATAACTCAATCTACAAAACATAGATAAACATATTAACATATCACTTATTAATCATTTATGAACATGTAGTTATGTTTTGTAAATGATTAGTTCATTAACTAATCACTTATAAATGCCTTACAACTGGACGTTATTATAAAGTGTTACCAAATTTTCATTTTTGGGTGAACTGTTTCTTTAAGTGGTGATGTTAGGAATGAAATGAAGCAGAAATTTTGCATTGATTGGCTGATTTTTTTTATAAAAGGACACTGATGTTCAACAAATAATTACATGTATTAATAATAACATACATCAGGTAATGCAATTCTTTAGCATAACTTTGGGCTACAGTAACTGCATTAAGCCCATGAATATCGAACTCAATTGATTGTGCTCACAAGAGCTGAAGCAAAAGTCTAGTAGATGATTCAGAAAACATGTTGTTTTGGTATCCAGTGGACTTTTGCTGCAGCTCCAGGCCTTTTGTAAAAACTACAGATTGTTTTTTTTTTTTTTACTTTTGCTATCAAATAAACAGGATTTCTCGGTGCAGGTAACAGAAAAAGAGTACACATTGTTAATTTGCATACACTATTGGCATTGAATCAATACAAATGTAGTTGAAAATGAGAGAACTTATCCTTTAAGCCTAAATATGTGATTACAAATTTTTAAATCACACACACAAAAAAAAAAAATTATATAGGTAATATTTGAATTCCCCTGAACAAACTTGCAACCTATTTTAGTACCATGAACCACCAAGTAAATGCTGAATGAGTAAATGTCAATGCTTGTTGTTGTAGCACATAATATTTAGAAGAAAAAAAAAGAGAGAGAACAAATATTGCTTGGTTTGGGGGGGACATATTTCCAAGACAAGTAATGAGTGGTATAGTCTCAGGTTTAACAAATATGCCATTGTTTGACAAAATTTCTCAAGCAAATCCAATCATTAAATTTAAAGGGTACCTATTATGCCCTAAGATGTAATATTGGTCTTGGGTGTCCCCAGAATGTGTCTGTGAAGTTTCAGCCCAAAATACCCCACAGATCATGTATTATAACAGCTGGAAAATGTCATTTTTGGGGTGTGTCTAAAAAAAGAGCCGTTTTGGAGTGAATCACTTTAAATTGAAATGAGCTGCAGAAGAGGGTGCCACGTATACGTCTCTCTGCATTGCATATCTTCAGCAATAAACAGCCGGTAGAAGCAACATAACTGAGTGAGAGAACCGGTGTTTAGCTGTACGTATGGGAAGGCAAATGCACTGAAAGTGGGACGAAACAGCGCGACGTTACAGAGCTCGCACCACGCTGACATGTCATCTTGCGCTATAAATGGCGCGAACTAAACTCACAAGCGCAGCGCTGAGCAGTTAAAAATACTTAATATACGCACACAAAAACAGTTAAAAACGCTGAGCACTATAACGACATGACATTCACAAAGGAGTCTGGAGTGATGCACGTATTTAAGTAGATTTTGAGGTGCATTACCTTGAAAAATGAAAGTAATCCACAGTATCCTCAGCAGCTCAGATGTTGGGAGAAAATGAAGACTCTTATGTTCAGTCATACATCCAAACACAGAGCATCGGGATTGCTTGCGAGACATTGTAGATGTTACAGCTGCTCGAGTGCAGAGAAAATGGAGCACAGCGTACAAACGCTGAGGGCGGAAACTATAACAATGCAGGGCTGTCAATCAGCCGCCGTGGAACCGGCCCTACGCAATGTGACATCACACTGCATGAGAATAAAAACGGCAGGCCTAGTGAGTCTGACTTGGTTTAAAGGGGATTAAAAAATGAGGAGTGGGTGGATTTTTATCATTGTAGGGTGGTTGTGCCAACACGCGTCTAAACACCATGTAAAAGTGGATTTTGCATAATAGGTGCCCTTTAAATCTGTGTGATTGAGCCAAAAAGGTTCCTCATGCAGATTTCACTCATGTTCAAGTGCTTCATACAGTTCAAAATTACACTAATGTAAGCGAACCTTTGGTCTCATTAAGGAAATATCATTGCACATCCAACAGAAAGTCACAATAACTGCATGGACAGTGGAAATATCCATGCACCCATCCGTATGCATGAGATATGCATTCATTAAACAACTGTAAGAAGGATCACATTAAAACAAATGACTTCTGCTTTCCCACATGCCTAGTATTTTATCATAAACACACACGCATGCCTTCAGGCTCTGGCCTAGCGCAGCACTGTAAGCGTGAGTGCTGTTTGTCTACAGGCTGAAACTGATCTGGACGTATGAGGAATGAGCAGGTAAAGAAATGGACCTAAAGACAGGACGAGAGAGAGGAGGGCGGAACTAAAAGACCTTCAGGATTAATTAGGCGTCAGATTGGTTGCGGGGCATGGGCGCTCCGTGCATGCAGAATGTCCTCTCAGCCTGTCGGGTCATAATTCAGCAACATGCACGCGTGCTTAGTCATTTTTGTTTCATTTTGCTTGTGTTTTTGGCTCCTTATTGTGTTTTTTTGCAGCTTGTTGATATTTCACATTTCGTTCCTCAACACAGCACAAAAAATTGCACAAGTCTTGGACTCGCAATTGATTGTTTCTTTGAGTTTTGGTTCTGTGGTGCCGCAGTGCCAGGCTGCTAGCTGTCGCACTGTATTCGGAGCAGATGCAAATGATTGTGCATTAACTTGCTGCTGAATTCAGGTCCCATAAGAGCCTTTGACCTCATTCAGTTGTATTTTTAGTTGTGTTTGCCATCTATTTTCTACAAAGTGACATGAGCAGCATATCAAAGATGTCAGAGATGATGCAAAAACAGGGGAAGATTAGCGGGTCACCTTTCAACCTTTCACATTATGTCATTTCCTGAGGCACAGGAAGTGCTCGTCTTTGAATACCAATCGGTAATTCAAGATGAAATGGCTGTTATGAGCTTAATCTTCATTCCTGACCAAGAATGCTTGCACTCACTTTGGGAGAACATTGTGATATTCAGAACATGGCTGATATGACTCATGAAGCATCTCTCCAATTTGAATTCATTAATTCTTTAAGGAAGTTGGGCAGTTACTGTGGTACGGTGACTCACTTTTTAAGCTTTTGTAAGAATCTTACGGCATATGTAAGGGATAGTTCACCCAAAAATGAAAATCACTCATTTCCACTTACTCTCATGGCGTTACAAATCCATGTGATTTTCTTATGTGGAACTAAAATAAGTTGTTACATAAATACATATTTCACTGGGGGTAAAAAATAAAAAATAAAAAAAAAAGTTTTCCAGTAAAAATATCTTTAAAACAAGATTATAAAGTTTGCTTGAAAGCAGAACAAATAGTAACATTTGTTTATTGCTTTTTTTTTCTGTTGCCTCTGAAGGGCAGTGCTAAATGAGAAAATATGATATTTAGGCAAAATAAGAAAAATGTACACATCTCCATTCTGTTCAAAAGTTTTCACCCCCTGGTTCTTAATGCATTGTTTTTTTGTTAGTTTTTTTATGTAAAAAAATTAAAAAATAAACACATATGGCAGTGTTTCATTCAACTTGGAATATAATTATATATAGTGATCATATGGACTAGTGTTTTTGTTGTTGTTTTTGTCCATTTCAAACTAATTCTTCTTTAGAATATTTCATTTTGTGTTCCACAGAAGACAGTAAGTCACAGGTTTGAAATTCACAGGTGAACTTGCCCAAAACGCGATGCTGCTTTTAGACCAATGTGCAAAGTCATCTGTGCTTTTATATTCCATCAATATATTTATAATAAAAAAGTCAAACTGTTTTAGCGTCCTGTTTTGAACCCTTTTTAGCCCTTTTTGCCCATCAAACAGCTTCATGACATATACAGTGCAGGCATTTGCAGTAATCTGGTTTGCCTCAGCACCTCACCACGAACAGGGAAATTCCATTTCCTGCATTTCTAAAGCAGAGCTTCCCAAGAACTGCCATGTCGCTCACTATATGCAACACTGACATTCTCAAACCTCACCTCTGCTAATGGAGATCACACTAGTGTACATACCCCCATGCAGACAGATAAATGAATAATGACAGCTCGCATTTAGTTGAAGGAGACCAGATTCTCCAAGAGCTCCTTTCAGCTCCCTCTGCTGGTGCACTAATGAACTCACTCACAAGACCATTGAGATATTTCACTGCAAGAGGACATGGACATCTCTCCCTGTGCGTGCCTCAGTGACTTCCATGTCAAATTAGGACTTTTCGGTTTTTATACAGTGCCTCTAATGACAGTCATAAGTGTCAGTGCACAGTTCGGAGGCCGACACACTGTCTGCAAAAGAATTCCCTGTTCTCCCTCGATCACCACACGCACACACACACACAGTCATTAACCAGAATGGTAAAACATCCTTTAGTAGCAGAACTCTTTCCCGAAGAGAGTTGGAGGGTGGGTTAGTGAGGTCTGACCATGGCAGTTAACTTTACACATTGGCTAACACCCTCCAATCATAGGTGGAGCCGTTGGGACTGCAGAACAGGACTGTAAATCAAAGCAGATGTTGTACAAGTGCGTATTAGGATGCGAAGGTTACATCTCATAACAATGACACGTCCCTGGTGATCCACGCGAAGAGAAGCGGTGAGAAGTAGTGATACTGTAATTGACTTAGCATGTCGCCGCGCTGAGTGTAAGGCAGCCTGGTCAAACCAGTGGCTAATGAAGGAAATCTGTGTCGTGAGAGGCCACGGATTGATATGCAGGTTTAATAAATGTCGGACACGATGCGGAACGCGTCAGTGCATGGGCTGGGGTTTCTGAGAATGTTGTTTTGTGCTAATACAGCGAATTCTGGCTGTCTTGACTACTGAGTGTAATTGGGTGAAGGAAGCATACAGTGCTCTGGGTATGTTGTCATTTCTGCCTCCCGTTTCAGTTACTTCAAATGTTTGTGCCATCCTGTACACATTCGTTCAGGTCTGGGTTGTAGTGCTGTTTAAAATCGTTATTGGAGTCATGTTAGGTGGAACAAATTATTTGAATGGTGAATAATGTTATCTGCTTGTTAAATCATGAAATGTCAAATACTGTTTCTAGGTTCAAACCACTATTCCAAGTGAGAACACTATCTCAACAGCCTATTCATTTATAGCGCACATTTAAGCTAAGCCTCATGCTGTACACTAGAGTTTCTGTGTGCACAGTGTCCTGGACAGCAATATTTTAATGTTTCAGAAAAGATGAATCACTGTCTGACCAACTGAGATTTCACTATAAAGGTAAAGGTTAGGATCATGATTTTTCAGTAGTGAGTGTATACAGTATTAGCAGTGTTTGTGATTTACTTTTGGGATCTGATAAAGCTGCTTGACCCAGAAACTGTAGCTGTGTTTCCATCCACTTATTTCTATGTGCATTTTGGAATATCGCATTTAAAAACACTAGATGGAAACGCCAAGATGCGCATAAATGTGCATAAAAACGTATATGCTAAATTGAGGTGAATAAATTTTTTATACAGTAAGAAATCATGAGCATAAACTACGATGAAAACACATTTACCAAATAATTCCTCTGTGTGCATTAAAAAAAATCATATGACTTAGTGCGATATGATGGCATAACTGGACTAACCAGTAGAACGATTTCATTGCACAGAATCTAAAATGTTGTTTTGGTCACTGTGAAATGCCTGATCCAAAATCTGTCATGAAAGTGGTTCGGTTTAATTACCTACCAGAACTGTCTTACAAGACTGCGTTTCCAAACAGCAGGCATCCAACTCTAAAAGTAAAATAACATGACTTTGTTTATTGTGTTTCGTCTGTGTGCTCGAAGGGCAAGAATATTATTATTATTATTATTATTATTATTATTATTATTATTATTATTATTATTATTATTATTATTATTATTATTATTATTATACATGCAAAAAGACCTACAGTGGCTTCTCCTACTTCAGCAAATTACCTTTTTCTCTGTGATATTTGGCACCAGTTTACCAGGAGGCTAAAATTTGGTTCTCTTCATCTCGCTGGATGGATATGGTGTTTTATTCGCACGTTTTATGCATTATTACAATTTTGTGCTCAAGTTAAATTCGCAATTTTGGATGGAAACATAGCTGATGTAACAATAGCTAACTCTCTACTATCAGAATAAAGCTTATTTTGACCACATTGAAGCTTATTTTGGCTGTGCACCACCCACTTATTAAAACGCAGCAGTTTTTTTTTTTTTTTCAAAATGACTACATTTTTGCATGTAAAAAGAAATGTGAGTGGTTTTCGTTTCTGCAAAACTATGAATATCCAAGAATTCAACTGGGCACATAGATCTTTTTCTAAACACTCTGTTGTCTGTTTTTCATCATAAGGATGCATCTTTGCGGAATTAGGAAATATGCTCATTTTAATTAAAACTATGCCATTTGTTTATCATTTTGTCAGGAAGTGAACTCTTTGAGAACATCAAAGACAACACCTTTTTTATGATTCTCAGTGGGGAACAATCTTACGTCAACCCTGTGTTACCTTAATTGTTTAAAGTATACAACGGATAACTTAAAAGTAAACGTATATCAGCATTAAATTCTCTTTCTAAAAAGTATTTGCAGCTCTTTCTGACTGTAACTATGATCCAGAAAGGCACTCACAAAGACAGAAAGCTGCTTCACACATCAATACGTTCCAACCAAATAACTTACTTGAGGCATACAGGCTTTACCAATCACCAACACGGCACAACGCTCATTTGACATTTTCCCTTGATTCCTTGTTGACTGTTTAGAATTTAAAAAGAACACCTGAAGCTATGAATCAAATGTCAGGTGTGGCAGTGTAGTGGAACTATATCAATACCGAGTGATATATGGCCTGCCGGAGGGTTTTTTGCAGGGCTAGGATCAGCGCTCAGGAGTGTCCAGATTATTCGACTGTGACAGAAAGGGCACTGCATGAAAAGGTTTGGTGCTCTTGCTGTACCCAAGGGTTGGACAATGACATGACTGTGTTTTTCTTTCTCAACAACTGTAATTGCTGAAATTGTCACATCCTTTTTCAAACATTTTATTTTTTTTTTTACTCTCTAAAACTCAGAGTTTCAGGCAGGGTTTGCTGGTAACCAGGTTTGGCAGCAGATATGGAGAGTCTGTTCAAAGGAAGCAGACTGGGTTTGAAGTGATGTCTGGGATGGTGCACAGTGCTCTGGCTGGTATCTTCAAGAGAAGCAGAAGTGATGGAGTTGTGATGTTTCTGGTTGATGGTCAGAACGTTCTCCCTCAAAGATGACGGCAAAATGCTGCTTCACAGGGCGTTTGAATATGTCTCATCTTCGGTAGCACATGAAAGGTGCTTGTCGAGGCAATTTTTGAAGTAGTGCATGTTTTCTCTTTGGTAGGTTGATTTGTTTGGATGCTTTTCTGTTTTACGCCTCATCCTAAACAGTCACAACTCATGCAATGCTTCAAAGCATCGAGTAATTTTTCCCGATTAAAAACAAACTGCTGTATGTAGCAACAAAATCAGAAGCAATAAAATTATATATTCTATGAGAAAATCAAAGTCTCCCACTTTTATCACTTCACCTTTTTTATGATTCTCAGTGGGGAACAATCTTACATGTCAACCCTGTTACCTTAATTGTGTGTATATAATTTTTTTTTAATTATATAATGTAAAATTTTAGACTGCTGACTGCCAACAATTAACTAATCAATATGTGAGGTCTATTAAATCAAATTACCACAAATATCATCTAGGACAAAGTTAAAAAAAAAAAATAGAAATAGAAATTAAAGCAGATATCTTTTACTTAAAGGTTTAGCATGTTCACTTAACACACGCTGGTCCAGATGCTGTAGCTACACAGTCTGTTTCTAAAAATAACCTTTGTCCATTGACGGCCATTCAAAATCTGGTGTGTATTTTTTTCATGCAACATAATTGCAAGTATTCTATTATATTATTGTGCATTTTTGTAGGGTATTATAACAGTGAAATGGATTTATATTTCTCCCATTTTGTTGCCTTTGTTGTCATAGTTCACAATCATTGCTGGTGAATTATTTGTGACTGTGTATTAATATTCTTGTGGCTCCAAAGCACTTAGTCACATGGCATTTTCAGCTAGGGCAACTGGCTTTAAAACTTCTGAGATTTCATGAGTAAAGATGGCAGATTTCATATTGTACTTCCAGGGGGTTCTGTGCGCGCTAAGCAGCCATCAGTGTGATGAATAGTAATGCTAACATATTAGAACTGATTGCACTATGTATAATCACTTTCTATTCTTAAATGTTTTAAATTTCTTTAAAATCAATTTTTAAATCACTTTGTTTTTATTGTTGTGATTTTTATTACTTTTAATTTCTTATTATTTTTAATGACTATTTCACTTCCTTTTATGTAAAGCACTTTGAATTACCATTGTGTATGAAATGTGCTATATAAATAAACTTGCCTTGCCTTGCCTTGCCTAACATATAGCATTCTCCAGATATCATACATCTCTCTTCGGTCATAACAATCTTGTTTTGTGTCATTTGTTTGCAGAGTTAGCTGCATTAGCCGGTAGCATTCGCACAGTTTTGGGAGTAATGATGACAGTGTTTTCCATGGCCTTTCCGTTAACAGGGCTCTTCACAATCAGGAGTGGATTAATGAGCGACGCGTGAACAGCCCTTACGGTCAGACGAGGGTCGGCCCAAGAGGCGCTCGTTAAGAGAACATCACACTCGTTCCCTCTCTCCGTCAATCTTTCCTCTTCATCTCCCCGTACCTCCTCTGTGTCTCAATCTCCCCCGCTAACTCCCTCCCGCTCACCTCCTCACGCTCACGAATTCATTCTGAGGGGCAGGTCATGTTATGCCTTTGAAGAAGCCTCTTCCCTGTCCTCTTTATTTGATGCATTATGTATAAAGGCCCTGATGTGTGTTTTACACCCTCTCTGGCATTATTAAACCATTTTCCCACTTATCTGTGCTTTTCTATCTTGACACAAGGGTTAATCAGGTGGGATTGACGCTGAGTCTTTAAAACAAGCTCCCTCCTACTGGGGCTTCATTTTGTTTACCATGTTTTCCACTCTGGAAACCAGGCCATGCACACTGTTGTGTACGGCCCGAAGTTTGAGAAAGTGCGGTCACGTAGATTTTAAAAGCAAGTCAGGAGTACAAGCAAAGGATCAGTGAATTGTACCGTGGCACCTCTTGGCGCACAGATAATACCAGGTTGAGTGCACATGGAGAGAGAATTAAGCCCATGCAGGGCAAAACCACCATGGTGCCATGATAGTCTGTGGCACAGATTGAACTGATCCTAAAAGCTGCTTTCGTATCTGTTTGCCAGGTCTGTACGATCAGATGGCCTCACTGAAGCAGGACAGTTATTGGGCGTCAAACTCTGCAACTTAACTTTGCACATGAAAGCACACACAAACACACACACACACTTGTACTGTACACATGCATGTACACTCCCTCCCGAACTACATCTGTTTTATACGGCTGCAGAAGTGCATGATGAGCCCATCTGTAGCATAATTATGATCCTCACTGCAGGTTTGTTAGTGCACATCTGCGTTATGGCCTGGAAAATAACTTTTTTCAGCTTGTTTGGTTGTCAGTGTGTTCATTTGGTAACTGAATCAGTTATCATGCTAAGACTGTTTTTACTCCTGAATATTTGGTCCAACCCAAACTTCACATGCAGTCAGGTTGGGTAGTTTCTTTAACGAAACGGCAACCAAACAAACAGTAACACTTTCATTTGATAGTCCACTTTGGACATTCCTCTAACAATGAGTAACTTTGCAGCTGCATGTCAACTACCAGTTGTTAGACTATTAGTAGACTGTCTGTTTAATATCTACTATTCTGATGGTCCCCCAACAATTCCATTGACTATAAGTAACTTTGGTAACAAATGAGATTTTCCCTCAGTATACTCCTAATTTGCTGCTTATTGATCATAAGTAAGGTAGTTGTATGGGATAGGGTTAGGGGAATATATAATCATGCAGAAAAAGGCTTCATTATGTGCTTTGTAAGCACTAATAAACAGGCAAAATGCTAGTAATTTGCATGCTAATAAGCAACAATACTGAATAGTGTTCCCTAAAGTAAAGCATTCCCATAAGTACATGTCAGATTATTCTATTAACCCTAACCTATCAGCCTACTAGTACTGTATCAAGAGTGAGTAGACAAGTACAGATGTTGCAAATTAAGGAGTTAGTTGGCATGTAATTTCAAAGTTAATTACAGTTAGTAAAATGTCTAAAGTGGACTTTCATAATGAAGTATGACTGAACAAACTGAACTCTGATGTCTGAAGGCACCCATAGGGGGATGTGTTCTTTCGTTCAAAAAAAGTTAAACAAAGTACAATTTAAAGGAATGGAACACAAGGATATTGAAATGTTTAAGTTGAACCACATTTAACTTGATACAGCATCTTAAAAATGCAGTGCTCATGACACAAGATGCTGAAAAAAAAAAAAACATTGACTTGTAGCAAAGTGATCAGAGACGTTTGCTTTGATGTTGATGTGTAGACCTCTTTGTTCCAGTCTAATAGACATCACGTCTCACAGTAGTTAGCTTTCATTTTACATTTCATTTTAGAAGCTAAAAAAAATCAGGCCATTGCTTTATCAGGTCGACTCATTCCTCCATAACCTCTTTCCTGATGGTGGAGGTCATTTGTTCCAGGCCACAAATTTGTCATGATTCCCGTAGGCTATGGGGGTCAGGTGCACTGTCCATCCCTCGGGTTAGGTGACCCAACTCTCCTCCAGAGCGTTGAAGGACCCAAATCAAAACTCTCTGGTCCTGCCATTTCGTTTTGGGCATTGAGAGTCTTACAACAAACAGATGAGAGAGCATTGTTTTTAACGACACTGGTGGCCCAGTCAGGCTGATCTGACTGACAGCTCCCCGCTGATAGAGCAGAAAGCGTGGCCGGCTGAAAATCTGTCTTGCAGGCTGCAGGGCCATCTGGACCTTCTGCACGCTAAAAGGTTGGACACGGTTTGAGGCGACATCACAAAGCTGTACACAGTTCATTTTAGATGGGTGGGGGCTTCGTCAGCAGTTTCCTCTGTTCTCCTTTTTGTTCGCGCAGAAAGAAGGGAAAACAAACTGTAAAACAACGCAAACAGAAATTAAAGTGTGGGCTCCTTGTAAAGCCGAGGCCAGAGATAGAAACAGAGAGTTTAATAGTATGGGTAACGGAGAACAAACAGGAGTGAAATGTGTGGCACTGTGGGTACCTGCCACTTTGAGATTTTCCAAAGCTCCTGAGGCAGGCTTCCAACGGATATTGATTTTCAAAGAACCCACCCTGGGCAGCAGGGTGGAGGATGATATAGCCATGGAAAGACACTATTAAAACTTGGTGAATGAATTGTTAAATACCTCTATAAAGAAATAGAAGACATGGCCCCATTTCTTTGCAGGCACGGCTGCTCTGTTGGGCCCTGATAAGCCGTGGGGGGAGGTTTCTGGAGAGATGGCCCTCACACGCGCCGTTGTATGATTGGATTCTCTCAAGCTGGAGATTGTAAAACGCAGAGTCGTCACAGCCGTACTGCTAGGAAATATATGATGCTTGCATCATACAATGGAAGCAGTTAATTGCAGGAGTGTTATCCAGAGTTTGAAGGATGTTTAGATTTATTGACACGGCCTGTGCAATAAAAGCATAATGATATAAATGCTAATTTCATAATGATGTAAAACTGCTTCATTTTTCCTTCGTGACTTTGTTGGTATTGTCTATTTATCACTACATATCAATGTACGCGTTATGCATTGTAGTGTATTGGTCCACATTGAATCTATGCACTTTTTTGCATTTTAAATCATCATTTAATATGACATTTTGGGCTTTTACCTTCGTAAAAAAAACAAAACAAAGGTCTTCAAGAATTTTCTTTGTTTCTGTGCGGGCAGAGCTGGTCGCTAAACAGGGTGCGCTCTTATGGTTCTCATACTGTAGCTCTGAATCCAAGCCCTTTTCCTGTCTGCTCACCTGAGTCTGAAGAGCAGGCAGCGGAATTCTATGCATAGTCCATACACTTTTCCCTGCAGAGGAAATCATGCATTGCCAGGACCCTTTTGTCAGCAAGAAGCCCCCTAGGGATAGACTTCTGGGTCAGGGATCAGTCGAGAAAATTTCCCTGTTGACATTTGTGTTCCTGGCACAATATTGACTTCTGAGGAAAGATGACGGCAGCAGTGCTACTGACATTCTACATTACCTTGGGAATACGAGTTGGGGGAAAGAGAGTTGTAATGAAAATATTGTGCAGTTGATGCCTTGTTTGTAATATAACTTTGATAATTCTAACTAAACCTCTTACTTAAGCCTAAAGGCCTGTTCACACCAAGGTCAATATCTATAATGATAAAGATAAAGAGTCCATCCACAACCATAACTATAATGGCACAATAGAGCAAAATCACTGAAATCACTTTCAGAACATTTTTTTCCCATCTGATCAGTGATAGAAACATTGACAGCCAATCAGAATCCTGGGGCCTGTACTTCATATGTCGCTAACTCAGTTAGTTAGTTGGATTTGATTGTTTACGATTTCGCTTGATCTTGGATCATTTGGTTCATCGAAGCTCACTTGCTGTCATAGCAACAGGTCCGTAAGCTTAAACCTGCTCGGGAGCAGGTTTATTTCATGTAAACAGGATTAGATTGTATCTTTTTAAGCAGAATTGATACTTATAATATGTCCTAGCCACCGCTACTTTATTACAAGTGTACCCTGCTGGTCCAGGGACTATAATTTAAAATAATAATAATTTGAAAATAATATAACAATATAATAATATAATATAACTATGTTGTGTAGTCTATAATACTGTACACACAGCCAGTTTTACTCATTGAAAGATTTATTAGTGATGAAATAATTTATAGCACACATGCTATAAAGTTAATCTGAATTGTGGGTAACACTTTATTTTGATGGTCCCTTTTGAACATTCTGTTGACACTAAGTAATGTTGCAACTACATTTCAACAAACTCTCATAAGAGTATTGGTAGACTGTCTGCTTCATATCTACTAACTCCTTATTGTGATAGTCTCTCAACAGAAACTCTACTGACTGTAAGTAACTTTGCAAGAACGTGTCAACTTAATCTAACCCTAACCCTACCAGTCAACTAATACACTACTAACACTCTAATGAGAGTCAGTAGAAATGTAGGTGCAACATTACTTATAGTCAATAGAATGTGTTAAAGGGACCATCAAAATAAAGTGACACCGAATTGTGTATTAATTTGAGTGGTGACAACTTTTATGGGAGTGGCTTGATGGAGCGCGGAGATGCAGAAAACTGGATCTCTAAGAAACTTGAATTAATGCTGTCACATAAGAAATCTGCTTCAAAGATAAAATTAAATGAATTGCTAATTACAACATTGAAATAAAAATGAAAAGCCTGTACAAATACTAGAAATCATGAATAAAAATAATTGGGAATCATATTAAAAAATTGCAAATAAATTAAAAACAGTGCACATTTCATTTATCTATTATAACATTTATGTAGTTTTGTTCGCTTGGCTGTTTCCTTATAAAGGTCCAGAAATTTGTCAACTTTTCCATCAGGTGTCTTTTTTAATGATATGATGTCATTACGTTGCTGTCTTGCCGAAAGCCAATCAGTGCATTGCTGATCGTAGTTTCAAGTATCGATACATCTGCCCTTTTCAGGGAACACGAGAACGCGCAGTAATCTTAGACAACTTAATCCAGATATTTTAATCTAATACGCAGATTCGTTTGAAGAACCAAATTAGCCAGAGATCAGTTATCAGGATTAGAAGATCTGGAATCTTTCAAATCATCTCAGATGTAATAAGCAAGGTACGAAGCACAAGCCCCTGCTTTAAAGAGCTTGAGATCTAAAAGTGACAGGCGACAAAACTGCAATGTGAGCTTTTTTTGAGGGAAGTCGTGGCCTAATGGTTAGAGAGACGGACTCGTAACACAAAGGTTGCAAGTTCCAGTCTCAGGTCCGGCAGGAATTGTAGGTGGGGGGAGTGAATGTCCAGCGCGCTCTCCACCCTCAATAACACGACTGAGGTGCCCTTGAGCAAGGCACCGAACCCACAACTGCTCCCCGGGCACCGCAGCTTAAATGGCTGCCCACTGCTCCGGGTGTGTGTTCATGGTGTGTTTGTGTACTTTGGATGGGTAAATGCAGAGCACTAATTCCGAGTATGGCCACGTCACGTCACTTTCACTTTAATAAACAGAACTTTATCATCTGCTGATAATTTGAAGCTAAATGCTTGGTTTCCTGCTGAAAAACCAGCTGAAACCAATTTAAGCTGGTTGGCTGGTTTTAGCTGGTCTTCCAGCCTGGTCGTAGTTAGTTTTCAGGCTGGTTTTAGAGGGGTTTTGATCACTTTTTCAGCTAGTCAGGTTGGTCTTAGCTGGTCAGGCTGGGAGAGCAGCATGACCGGGTTAAACCAGATAAGACCAGTCAGCCAGCACAGGCTGGTTGTGGCTGTTTTTTGTTTGTTTGCTTGTTTGTTTTTCCCAGCTGGGAGAACTAAAGTGTAAGTTTAAAGCAAAAATATGTGATTGGTGTGACATCATTATTGGCAGTTAATGCTTAGAGACCTTGATTTTATAGAAATTCCTTTTGTCTATTTTACATTAAATATCATACTGTAAGTACCAAAGCACAGCAACCTCCCAAGTTGAGTGAAAATGAAGTTATTACTAGTTACAAGATGGTTGAGGCTAAATATAGCAGGAACATATATGAGTGCGTGTCATGTCACTGTGCGTTTTATTTTATTTTATTTTTTTTCCTTTTTTAGCAAAAAGAACCACCGCACATCACAAGATGTTCTTTTTGTCTCGTCACATGATCCACACCTTTCACACTGAAAGGAGTTGGATTGCAGTTTTTCTCTGATTTGACAGAGCTAAATTTTTTGCCTGATTAACATTCAACACAAATTCTCTAGCAATGCATCGGAGACTAAATCACAATTTTTCTGCTTTTGATTTTTCCTTCCTTTTCATGGCCTCTTTCAAGGTATTAGAGTCCTTTTTGAGTGCTCTAAATATTTTATTCCTGCCTTTGATAACTAATTTCAGTCCATTACCTGCAAGAGTTTTCCCTTTTGCGAATCAGTGTGACATTATTCTGCATTCAGATTTGTGAATACAGATGTATGCAAAAGACTTCATTATTGTGGCATATCTTCAAAAGGAATCAAATGATTTGATTGCCATTAATGGTTCATGTTGAGACAAGTCTTTGAAATTTAAAAGCTCATAATGTGCTGTTGGCATGTAGCAAACAAAAGACAGAAGCCACTTAATTTCCCTGAAATGGCCAATGCTGGAGCTTGTTTTCCCTCCATTTATCTCTGTCTTTGCTTCTTTCCTTCCATTGCATATATCCTCTACCCCCTTTGTGTGTTTGACTGTGTGTGTTTATTAGTGGTGCTACACATCAAGCATCACAATAACTTTTTCTTCAATAAACCTTAGTATTCAACTCTTCCCTCATTGCTACAGACATAATTGATACCTCAAATCATGTGACTTATAGAGAGACCAGAATACACTGCAACCACCCAGAACATCCTAGCAAACACTTAATAATGCTACAAAATAACTTCTCCTGACAACATAGCAACACCCTAGCAATAGCACAACATGCTAAAAACCACACACACAGCACCTTAGCAACTGTTTACCAATGCCATTTCAACTACCAAAGAAAATGTCCAAATGTAGCTGTATTTCCAGTCATCAGAGGTGAATGCTGGACCATGAAAGCAGATCTCCAGCACAGTGAGGTATGAGCACCATCACTGATCTCTGGCGTCAGTCCAACCATAGCTCACGCCTCTGTCTTTGAAGTGTGGAAATGTTTGGCATCCCTTTTAATCCTTTTAATGTCACCAATAAAAGATGTTTTATTAAGGTGACATTGGGATTAGTGTTTAATTACCACTGAGAGGCATTTAAATATGTCTGCCAGCTTGGCAAGCTCAGGCTAAAGAAGTGCTTTACTGCGAGTTACTGCTCTCGAAAGCAACCAAACCTTAGATTAACGTGCATCATTTTCTTCTTATGTTTAGGTTGTACAGTATGAGAGATTTCCCAAGAGTTTTGTTGCTGTATACAGCTGAAATGTTTACTTAGTTGTTTTTGCTGCATGTTAAACTTTTTTTTTCTCTATACTGTGCTTTGCCTTTGTAGGGCAGAATATGGAAGTACAATTATGACAAATATCTTTAAAGCAAGAAAAGCATGTTGAATTGCACAAATTGGGAGAAAAAAAAAATTAACAGTGCTTGTATCGTGCACCTTATTGATGATGCTTAGGAAGATTCTCTCAGAATATGAACATAACACACATAAGGCATGAAAGTGTTTCTCTCCCATAGATCAGTGCATTAAGACAGTGATATTAAAAGACCAAATACAGTATACAATTTATAAATGTGTTTTTACATAGAAAACCATTTTATATATATATCTTACATGTAAATACCTATGAAATAGCATAGGTATTTTCTGATTTTCTACTAAATGTCATTCTATGTCACGGACAGGCACATGCCTGTTGTGATATGACTGTTCTCCAATCAGATCATCAGCTGCTGCATACTGTGTGAACATTCTTCATAAAGAGGTGCATCTGTTTTTGCCTCACCAGACACTTGGCCCACCCTCAGAAGTCATAATTTTCATCTGGCACTGTGTGTGTATGTACTGTGTGAATATGTGTTTGCCTTCATGAGCCACTAATTGCCACAAACAGCAACATAATACCATCAGTTGTGGACATGGTATGAAAAATCCACTTGCACAGGTTCAGGAACAGCTGTACAGGGCAGGATGGGCCGAAGCCCGTCTGGTGAATGCAAACGCAGGGTCCAGGTTATTTTTTCAGCCTGGCGGCCTGAACCCTGAGCTCAGAGCGATGGACAGATGGTCCATTTGAGACGCCACCAAACTAATCACGCTGTTCCATTAGTGAAAGTGTCTCAGATAAACGGCTGACCATGAGCACGCCTGTGGTCTCTTCTCCTTCCAATTACTCTATTGATGGCTGGTGTTTTGACACAAATTAATTGGGTCACAATGTTGGTGAGGCGGGAAAAAAACGGCCACGGGCAAAGTCATCGTGTGATCATGCAATAGCAAAGCTATTCACTGAATTTCATTTATTTTAAATGAAATATTCATGATATATATGGTTTATGGCATGTAAAATCTCTATTATGCAATATCCTGTTTGTATGAAGTTATTTCTAATCTTAATGTAACAGTAACAGCAAGCATACACAGAGTAACACTTACAATATTGTTGCTTATTTTAATTTTATTACTTAACATCTGAATCTACAACAATTAATGCTCTGTTAAGACATTTTATTAAAAGAAAATCTATAAACCGTTTTCATACATTTTATTTTATAGTTATGAAGTTATAGTTAAAGAATTAAGTTTTAATTTCAAACATTTTATGTAATTTTTAACAGATTAAGCTTCAGAATGCTTTTTTAATGAAAAAAAATTATATATATATATTTTGAAATACATGTACTTACTGCTCAGAAAAATTCTACAATAGTTTTGATTTATAAAATTTTATAATATAATGTTAAACAATGTATATGCATTAATAAAATAAAATATAATAATTTCTTGTGCGGTTTAAATTCTGGCTCAGAATGGAATTTTTTTCATGAAAAGATTATTCTTTTTTTCTTTTTTTTTAAATACCTTCGCATTTGAATTTAAATCACCTGTTGTACTGATATGGAGGATTCTACAGTGTTTGTTAGTTAAAATTATTATTGGAAGTTACTATACATTGTTTTCAGTACTGTAGGATGTGATGACATGGTACACTAACAACAAAATAGTGTCAGTATGAACATATATTTTTAATAAGGCAACACACTTACCAAGAACCTGTTGTGAATTGCAGGAGTTTGCGGATGCGATATTCCACCTGGTGCGAGAGAAATACACAGAGCTGGCCGGCTGCTCCTCGCTGCTGCACGCGCGTCACAAAGGCCTGGCGGGCATCGTCATGACCAGAGGTATGGCATCATTTCAATCGGCCTTTGAATTATTTAAGAAGTTCAATAAGGGTAGAGAAAGCACCTCTAAGTCTCTGTGTGTCCTCTGAGTGTGGAGCTTTGGATGAAATATTTAGTACTTTATCACCTGTGAAAAAGCAACAAAGATGCACATATATCAGAATAGAGTCAAAGAGCATATGAAGAACAGACTAAAATGATTTACAGACAATGAAGTCTTGCTTTTTATTCTTTAGAACAATATTAAAGGTGAAGTGCGCAATATTTCCAGATGTTAAAATGCCTTCCCTTATCCCAGATTGATATTCAGTGTGAACTATTAGTCATTCATAGGCTGATTCCCCTGAAAGCTATGAACACTTTGTATCTGTCGTGCTATCAAAACAATGTTATAAGCATCCAACCATCTTGACATAGCAACAGCTCAATCAATGGCATGGGTTTGGGGTCTGTGATTCTGACCAATGAGAGATAAGGGAAAGTGTTTGGGAAACCTGTTTATAAACAGTCATTTTTAAACAAATCAAATTTGATTTGTTTAGATGACTGTGCAAAACTCACTTTAACCAGTGTGTTGCTATGTGGTTGCTAGTGTGGTTAAAAAGGCATTGTAGGTGGGTGGTTGTTTGTTTTACCTAATGGAAAATACTTCACATGATTTGGGGTGGGACAAGTGCCAACATCTAATATTTGGCAAAATGTCAAAATCTAATATTTAGTAAGGGCTTGGAATAATAATGCTAATTTCTTTGATCAGTATTTGCTGTTTAACTTGTTTAACATAAAAGGCACAGCTAAATGTGGCATTTATTATAATGGCTTTATGTGAATAAAGTTAATATGATAATTTCAGTAATTCTGTAATGTTGTATGGCTATAATTATATTTTATCTTATCAGAGGCATTTATTTAGTAAAAAGATGCAATTGAATATAATTGCAATTGAATATGAACAATGGAATATAATACTTAAAATACAAAAATATGGTCTTTATGTTGTTTCCACATAAATTTGGAGATATACAGTAGTTAAAAAACATATTTATGATTAAAATGTTTGAATTTTTGTGTCATTAATTAAAAGTAATTGCATAAATTTGTGCAATTAATTACTTTTTAATTTACTTCTTTTGTTAATAGATCAATAGGCATAATATTTAGGGTTAGGGATTTGTTTAAATAGAATATATAAAATAAAGTAAATTAATAAAAACTATATATAAAACAAAACTTAAAATGACAAAAAAAAAAACATCAAAATTACTAAACCTTTAACTAAAATTAAAGTGAAAACCGAACATATAAAAATTTTAAACAATGATTTAAATTGTGAATACTTGTAATACTATATCTCAATAAGATGCTGCTTCAAATCACTAAATAAAAATTCAATACAGAAATAATAGAGATACTTGCACTATTCATATTTCTTGGCGTATTGCTACTAAAATATACAATATATCCCATGATTATGAATTAAAACAGCTCCGTTGCCTTGCAGTGACAGGTTGATGTGATGTTTCAGTGTGTTTGTGTAAGACCCAGCTGCAGGCTTTCAGGAGTCATTGCAGGATCAGTATCAAGTTTTTCTTTTGAAGACCACAGCTCATCAATTTAGACTTCAGTGAGATCTGACCTAATCCCTGTCCTCGCTGCTCTGTCTCGCTCTCTTTCTCTCCTTCCCGCTCTGTCTGCCTCACAGTAATTGCGGAGCATGTTTATTAAGACTGTTATCTTCAAAGATCCAGACATCGGTGCCCAAGAATTTGTGGCAGGCGAGCAGACACGCAAACTTGACAGAAACACTGGGGGTTCTGTTCACTGCTCTTTGAGCATCTATTGAATCTTTTAGACTGGTACGGGCACCGGTGGAATATTAATGTGGGTCCAACTTTGAACCGTGGGACTTTCGCAGAGGGAGTCGTAACCTGAGCGAGAGTGCTCCTCACAGGACTCTTATTGGATTATTTCATCTGCTAACGTGAAGGAAACAGACACTGCTTGAATCAGATGGTGTGAATAATCTTATTTCAACCAGGCACGGTACGGATGCTGGGATTTGGGTTTTGAACTTCAGATGCACGGTTGAAGGGCTGGTAAAGGGAACCAAATGTGTCTGCTTCTACATTTGGAGAACAGATGATTGTGTTTAGAGCATTCAGGAAGTGGAAAAACAAATTTCTGTGGTGGAAAATGCACATTAATTTCAACCTGAAAAGTTGAAATGTGAAACACAAGATGAGGTTGTGTTATGTATACAACAATATATTTCTTCCTATTCAACAGTTACCAATTCAGAATTCACAGCTGCTTTTCATAGCTATTCATGTAAATGCATCAATGCAATGTTGAACTGTTTAAAAAAATGAATGAATGAATTTTTTCAACTTAAAGTAAGTGTCCGTGCTGCCTTTACATTTTACATTTAGTCAACTTAAAATGTTCAATTGTAATAAGTGACTACTTGGATATTTGAGTTGACTAAACTTAAAATGTTATGGCAAGCTGAACACTTGAATTGAATTGAATTAAATTTAACTGAATTTATATTTTATTTATTTATTTATTTTGTAGTCCACAACATCGATATTATAGTTAACTTCAACTAAAAGCATTAAAAAACAATTTCCTTAATTAAAATAAATAATAACTAAACTAATGCAAAATGAAAAATAAAACTGTTATATATATATATATATATATATATATATATATATATATATATATATATATATATATATATATATATATATATAATATGATAAAACACAACAAAATTACTAAAACTTTAACTAAAATTAGATGTGTATAGATAGAGAGAGAGATAGATAGATAGATAGATAGATAGATAGATAGATAGATAGATAGATAGATAGATAGATAGATATACTTAATGAACTTTATATTTCGGACTATATATATATTTTGGAACATGGAAGAATAATATGGAATCATAATGTGGTCAACTATTATAGAAAATTAGCACATTTAATAGTCTGTCAACAAGTCAGATTCAATATTTGACAGTGATAATACTTATTTCCTGTTTTTTTGTAGATAAAGCTCATTCTTTAAACATATAATTTTATATAAGTGTGCCATATTTGCGCAAAGGTTTCCATTTCGGTGGGAATTATCTCTGGAACACAATTTGTAAATGGTGATGATGTGCACCGTTTTGACCTTATTTAATATTCAAACATTTTATCATGCAAGAGCAACTTGCAAAGGATCAATTCATGAGCCTCTTTATTCCTAATGGCATGTAAATGACTTGGTAGACGATGACCTCGACCATTTGCTTTACCCCTGAAGAAAATAAGTTTAATGCAAATTCATCAATTTTCAGAAATAATTGCTTTCTGCGTCTTTTTAAAAAAAAAAAAAAAATACACTGTGTCCTTTCTAGCCAATCCATATGGTCTTTCCTAGACCTCCCAAAGCAGAGGATGCATAAAACCCCATCTAATGATTCCTTATGATTTGATGGCCTCATAAAGAAGCTGATGAACTGCATTCTTTCCTTGTTTTATCGAAACAAAACTCATTTAGGAAATGCGGGGGTAATGATGCTTATTAAGCTCATATCAGCATATGGGCTTTCCCCTGACAGACCTCTGCTAGAGTGACCCATGTGCTGATTAATAGTGTCTTGCACAGACAGTGGCTGTGTTCGCAGTGGAATAGTCGCTTACCTCTCACTGAATACTGCACTGTATACGCCACTTTCCATGAAGAGGTACGATCTGGTGTCTCTTGACGGCAAAGCAGTGGTGAAAGTTGGAGCGTCTCCTGTAGTATTATCTCTGTTGTATTTTTGTTATATTATAAGAATCTTGTTGCTATTATAAAAATGATTGTTGCTTTTTTCATAGATAAAGTGCACAAATGTATTTTAGTAGTTTTGTTTCCATTGTATTTCATTGCATTACAGGGCTTTGATTTTTAAAAGTAAGCATTTAACATCATTGGGAGTTATACAGTGATAACTGATATTTATATGTATTTTATGTAGTCTTCTATTTTGCTATAAAGATCTCTTTACACGCCATCAGAATTTAGTGTTACTTTTTCTTTCTTTAGCAACTGCATTTTTATATATACATTTCTGCTGATTTTGCTGATTTTTCCTCTTTGATTATGAGCTCTATATTCTTACTATATCATATTAGATAAAAAAATAAATAATAAATAAAAAACTGATGCATTAAATATAATACTCAAGCAAAAAATCTATGCAAACTTTAGAAACAATGTTATTTAAAGGTGCAATAAAGCAGTCACATTAAAGATGGATAGATAGATTTTGGAGAAATTTAGCTTTGCATCTCTTGCTTACCGATGGATCCTCTGCAGTGAATGGGTGCCGTCAGAATGAGAGTACAAACAGCTGATTAAAACATCACCATAATCTAAAAGTAATCCACAATTATAATTATGTCTTATGATTAATTAATAATTATAGTAATTTCTGGCCAAAATATGAGACCATAATTCATAATACCGCTGAACAAATCCATCCCCATTCACATGAAAACATGTTTAGAACTGTTTTTGCTTGTGAATGCTGCTTGATCTGTGTATATTTCTCTCCTGATTCAGATGGGACGCCTTTTTTTCTGGAGAAAACAATATTATGAATAGAGAACTCCTATTTCAGCCAAAAGCAATGGTTTGAAGTTAAAAATGTCTTTTTTTTTTTTTTTTTTTATTCAATTTGTTTCTTACAAACTTGCAGCTTTTGGCTTCACAATATGTTAACTGATGGACTGGAGTGGTGTGGATTATTGTGATGTTTTTATCAGCTGTTTGGACTCTCATTCTGACGGCACCCATTCACTGCAGAGGATCCGTTGGTGAGCAAGTGATTTAGTGATAAATTCTCAAAATCTGAAGAAAGAAACTCAATTTCGGATGGCCTGGGGGTGAGTAAATGTTCAGCAAATGTACATTTTTTTGGTGAACTATTTTTAAAGCACGTATAGTGTGCTGTGAGTTGTTCCTATAGTGCGTGTCCTTTCGCACACTTGCCTTTGATACTGTGGTGTTCTCTTTTCTGTTCTTTACACAGCGGTCTACTGAAGGGTAAAGAGAACGGCAGTGATGTTCACATCCAGGGTGTTTGCCTTTGCACCCACCTCACTGGCACAATGTGCTTTCTCAGAGATGTTGATGATTATTGCTCTTCTAAAAGCAGCAGTGCCCACAGGCCTGACCACCCCCTCACACCGAGAGAAGAGCCTTTACAACAATTTCATGCCGGTACAGAGAGAAATTACTACACACTCTCTTTTCTTTCTCTCTGCCATCGCCAGATTGATCTAAACTATCATTAAATGGAACAGCATGGAGAGAACAGGCTGGGAGGGTGAGGTGGTTGGGGCCTTTTAACTTACATTTTTTTCTGAAGTGTTTTTGCTTTTGGGGATTGTTGAATAAAGATGCCTGAACACAAAACCTGGGCATGCCGGGTCCCTGCTGTGTACTGTACCAATGCATGCTGGGATAGATCAGGTAAGGCATGTGGAGACTGGGCAGAACCAGCTGGCATTTGTCTTCAGAGGAACATTTGGGACGTTTGAGTTTGTCTTTGATAGATGGAAAAGTAGAGTTCCTATAATAGTGTGCGAAAAGAAGAGCATAACTCACCTTGATGGTTTTGTGCTGGGCAGCTGCATTGTTTTCCTCGAGGATTTATTTTTCCTGGAGTCTTTTCCCTCTCTGCATGTCACATACAACAATAGTGATGTCATTATTGTCAAAAAATATACTGTAATGCTTTATTTATCAGGAATGTGTTCTCACACAAATTCTGTCAGCAAGAAGATATTTTGAAGAATGTTAATGGCACTATTTTCCTTAAAATGAATGGCAGTGGGAACAAATAAAAATGACAAATAAATCACAGATTTTTATATATTGTCATTTATTCCATAATTATATCATGTAATTTATTCCTGTGATCAAAGCTGAATTTTCAGAATCATTACTCCAGTCTTCAGTCACATGATCCTTCAGAAATCATTCTAATATTCTCAAGAAACATTTCTGATTATTATCTGATTATCTTGAAAACAGTTGTGCTGCCTCATATTTTTGTGGAAACTAGGATATACCTTTTTATTTTATTTTATTTTATTGTATATTTTGATGAAAAATAAGTTCAAAAGAAGGGCATGTATTTGAAATATAATTTTTAAAATAATATTATAGATGTATTTACTGTCACTTTTGATCAGTTAAATGCATCCTTGCTGAATAAAATTATTAATTTCTTTAAAAAAAAAATCTGATTAAAAACTTTTGAAGTTATAATTTGCATGCAGAAGCATACATTAAAATAGAATGTAGGAAGTGATATCAAAAAGGCCAATAAGTCTCTTCCAAAATATCAGATAATTTTACCTTTTTATGACAAGGTGGTGCGATTCTGCAAAAAAAAAAATATATATATATATAATTTTTTTTTTTTTTTTTGCTTGACATCCCAACACTCAACATGGACATTCTGCTAAAGTTCTCTTTCTGTGTTTTCCAGAAGAAAGTAAGGCATATGACCTTGGAATGCCGTGAGGTTGTTTAAATGCTTGACAGAATATCCATTTATGAATGAAATAACCTTTTAAACTCACAGTTTATATGAATACATGTAGCGCTCCACAGTTAGAATGACCAGAAAACCTCATATCAACAAGTATGAAAAAATGAGCTATTGATCTGGACTTATGGCTCCGTTAGACCCAGTCTCTCTTTTTTCTGACTCACGTTTCATCTATTTCTTCTCTTCTCATGGCCTCTCTCTCTCTCTCTCTCTCTCTCTCTCTCTCAGTTCAGCAAGCAGTGAAAGGTGGAAGAATGGATTTCAAAGGCTATGCCTTTAACCCCACCTCAATATTAGTTTTTATTATTGTTATTGCCAGGCAGCCGCGCTGGTGGCGGCCGGGCCACGGCGTGCAATTCCGTCTGGGCCCCGACTGATAAAAGCTCATATGTTGCCTCTAGCCTGCAGGTCTACATGAGGCAGCGAACACTAAATTTTTGAAGCGATGGGGAGATATATATTTTTTTCCAGCACACAGAGCTTTATGGTTAAGCATGCTGAGACATCCGCTCACACGCTTGAGCTGTTCTCAGTGCAGAAATCCCAGCGAAGCCTGTGTCCTCCTGCCGGGGCCGTATCGTGGCCGAGCAGCTGTGAGACAGGTACAGTGGGCCGTGGCAGGTGGAGATGCTTTGTGCCGGGGTTGTGGGTTTCGTCTTGCTGTGGCTGATGAAAATGTCACAGAAAAGCTTTGTGCACTGATGACCAGCGCAGCCACAGCAAGTTAGGAGTTACTCGTCCTTGTGCAAAGAACATCAGCAAAGAACAGCTTTTATTGTGGACTACAGCAGAAGTTATAGTAGTATCTGTCTTGATAAAAAACCTTGTGCATTCTGCTTATTTTTTAAAAGGTTGCATCCTACGTATATTTTTTCTTGCACTAAAAATGGTTAAATTTTGGTACCATTTTCTCTCTGATCCTTCATGCAAGTACGCAAATGCAGAAATACAGAATACAGTATTTAAAAAATGAAATATTGTGAAATATTATTACAATTTAAAATTTTATTTGTTAAAAATTTGGTTGTAAAAACTGTTTTCTATTTGAACATTTTTTAAATGTAATTTATTCCTGTGATCAGCATCATTACTCCAGTCTTCAGTGTCACATGATCCTTCAGAAATCATTCTAATATGCTGATTTGCTGCTCAATAAATTTTTATGATTATTATCAATATTGAAAACAGTTGCACTGCTTTTTTTTTTTTTTGTGGAAATCATGGTACTTTTTTCTTTGATATTTGATTGAACGTGAAATTTAATTTTCCAATAGAGAATTAAATTGTAAAACTTTCTCCATTAATCTTTGCTTTATTTACAATTTTTTTTTTTTTTTTTTTTTTTTACAGTGTACCTTTAAGGCATATAAATGTAAATTACCTTTGTTATGATTGGCCAATGCCAATTCACTTGACAACACTTAAGGCCTGTTCACATCAAAGATGATCATGATAAATAATACATTTCAGAATATTTTTTTTTACAGCTGATGAACGATAAAAACATTCACAGCCAATCAGAATTCTGCATTAACTAGCTCGAGCCTTCAAAGTGTCAGATATAGTGACCAGAACATTATCACCCATTGGTGTAAACAGGTCTTTATTCGCAGTATGTTTGCTGTCGGATCCAGTATTATGAAGCTGTCACATGTTGACTAGATGTGTTTGTGTGTTTGTGTGTTTGTGCGCATCAGGTCTAGATCTGAGACAGGCCCAAGTGGTGGCGCTATCGACCGGCACTAAATGCATTAATGGAGAGTATATTAGTGACCAGGGCCTGGTGGTCAACGACTGTCATGCTGAAATCACCACCAGACGAGCCCTGCTGCGGTTCCTGTATTCCCAACTAGAGTTGCACCTCAGGTAAATGACACACATTTACATTTTATTATTTATACATAAAGCTTATAATTATGAGCACTAACCCAAACCCAAATATGCTGGAAAGAAAACACTTATAAATAAAATGAGTCATTTTACCTTGTGAGGACGCTCCCAGTGGGAGGGTTTGTCAAATTTAGCTAACTTCTGAAGACAAACTTGTACCCAATGTAAGATGAATAAACCCAGACGTACACACACACACAGACACACACACACACAATGCAGTAACTTCACTGTGCAAATTGCGATGTTATGATGCAAAATAGAAACAGCTTTAAAAAAACGACATGAGGAATGAAAAATAACTGCATGCTAGAATCTCAGCATGATGTATAGATGCACAAATGAAGTGATTTATTATGATATGCAATTATGCATTAAGTTTCCCTAAAACATTAAAGGGATATTCTGGGTTCAAAACAAGTTAAACTCTGTAAGCATGCGAAGCATGTTCAAATACCACAGAAAATGACTTCAACTTGTCTGTCGGTTTGTAAAAAGAAGTGAAATCTAATTTATGGTAATGCACTTACATTGGAAGTCATGTAGAAATATGCAGTGTGTATTTTTTTTAAAGCACTTATTTTTGTCTACACACACACACACACACACAAAAAGTGTGTTATCTGAGCTGTAAAGATGTATGTATTGTCTTCTGAGGTGGAACTACTATTTCTGGGTAGATGAGCACAGTAAACAGTGTCAACCCTTGTGAAAAAGACTGTATTGAATGTGCACTTGTAGTGTACTTCAAATCTTCAAAGTATATTTTTAAAAAATAACTAATTGCATGCAATTATGCATAATTAATTGTTATTATAATATTAAGTACATATAAGGTGTCACAAGGTGGACACCTTAAAATAAAGTGTTACCTTTAATTTCTTACCAAACTTTGTAATGTCAAATTAAAAGTTGTACTTTACAAATTAAAAGTACATTTTAAATCATTATTATTTAAATACATGATTTACAAAGTATTATATTTTGGTTTACTATAAATGCTTAGTACATTCACAGTACATTTTAGCCATATTTCAAAGAGAATAGAAGTAATTACGAAAGACGTATATAATAAAGACGTACATAAAGATGTTCAGTTCACACTTAAGTATTATTTCTGTAATAAGTACTCTTTTGAAAAGTATGCTGTAGTGTAATTTTTTTCACAAGGGAAGCAAAAGTTGTGGTTTACTGACTTTTCATGAAGCTATATAAACACGTACATATATACAGTACATATATCATATACTTTTGACATTGTGTAATGGAAGTCTGCTACCATTTCAGAGTAAAAAAAAAATAACGTGTAAAAAGAAACAAAGTCACATCGTAAGATATGAAGACACACAGTGTTGCAATTAGTAAAACCAAATCATGATTGGGAAATGATATGAAGTGTGATATAAAGTCACATCGTGAGTCTCATTGGGTGAGAAAACATTACAGTACAAAGTGCATTATATTACAATAATAACGTCTTCCATTCTCGTTTGGTCTGCAAAAGCGTAATGGAACATGTTGATGAGGGATCATGTCTGCGAGGAGGTACGCAAATACATATGTTGACAGGCAGGTAGGACTGCGAGGGATCTGATTGGACGAACATTTTATGGTCCTACGCCTTCCACAGATGATATAAATACATAAAAATACATTTAGACCACTTAACGTGATCACTATCAGTAGTGAAGAGATTTTCTACAAGCATAACAAAAAAAAATGTTTTTGAACCAAATCACCCACTTAACTTCCATAGTAAGTGCATTTATTGTAAACAAGATATTCGCTCAGTTTTCACTCCAAGTTGAAATAACTTTCTGTGCTGATCAACAGCATGTCACGGAGGTTGTCAAGGGAGGTTAACACACATTGAACCTGAAAAACTCCCTTAGAGCTTTAAACACACAACACATTTTCTCAGAGAAGCACATTTCGCACCCAACAAAGGACTCAGATCTAATTCTTCGTTCTTAGAGAAAACACATTATCATTTGAGTCTGGTCTGGTGTTGAAGGTATCATTGTGCGGCAGCAAAGACTCTAAATGTCTTTCTCGATGTAGCAGATTGCTGCATAGAAAAGCCTCGTGTAATGTCATATTTGCATATGCGTCTTCCCAGAGTGCATTATCTGCGGCTAAATGGGCCCGTTTGGCTGAGTCTGGAGTCTAGTTTGGAAGATAAGTCATTACGTTCGGCAAATAAAATACCACGACGGCCATCAGCACCTTCCTCAGTAGACAGATCTGGAGCAGCGCGACTCCACCCTTGACATCGCAGGTCGTTTGCCTAATTAGCACAGCTTAGGTGCCAATTAGCAACGATGATGTTTGCGTATGTAATGCGCTCCCCGTGCACAGTTCACCTCGTGGGCTATTCCAAAAACGTCCTTTGTAAGATGTCACAGTGAGGCGTTAATGCTAATTATGATGATATGTGTAAAAGTGGGGCGGCTCTGCAGGAAACGCTGTGTCCTCCCTACAGCTGACTAGCTACAGATCATCTGGGTTAAAGAATTACAGCTCGCTGTTGCCTCGGCCATTTGTATTCGCCTTGTTCTGACAGAGTAATGATTTGAGATTGTGTACCAGAGAGAGAAAGAGCGTGCGAGAGGGGAATGTGACAGTGACGGAACTAGCCTTGGTCGCGGCAAGGCCAATATTTGTCTCCTTTGTGTCTTCGGCCCATTATTAGCCGGGAATGTGAGTGGCGAACACTTTCAGACGTGGTTGTTTCTCATGTCTCCCTTTTCTGTTCTCTCTTCCCGCCTGCGGTCTGTGATCACTCTGAAGCAAAAGGAAAGAGGACTGGGAGCAATCGATCTTCGTACGGCACAAAGATTCCTGTTTGAGACTCCGAGAGAATGTCCTCTTCCACATGTACATCAGTACGTCGCCCTGCGGGGACGGCCGTGTCAACTCACCGTATGAAATCACCTCCGATTGTAAGATTCTTCGCTTGTCTGTATCATCTCTGCCGCTCACTTCCATGTGCTACAAGTTCTTTGGTTTCAGGGCGTTTTAAAAACTTAATCCAAACGTATTCCATTTTTTAAGAAAAATGATTATTATTTATTTTTACTTTAACAGAACATTGTAGGCTAACGTGGAAAATATAAATCATTTGGTACTAAGTCATGTATTCATAAATGATTACTTAAACAGCACCATAATGGTTAAACAAAACGTGATTTCTTAGCTTTATATCATTTTAAGGCCTCTAGATCCTTTTTAATAACTTTGAACTATTCCTTTATTGAAAATTTGCTGAAAATGTACTCCGCCTCCAGCCGTCCAAGAAATAGATGAGTTTGTTTTTAGAATTGGAGAATAATAGCATTTCATGGGTGCCGTCAGAATGAGAGTCCAAACAGCTGATAAAAACATCACAATAATGCACACCACCAAAAGCTGTGTGTTTGTAAGAAACGTTTTTTAGCTTCTGGCCAAAATACACTTCATCTATCCAAATATATTTAAATTGGGTGAACTATTCAACTGTTTTAACTATTTTTGGTTGGACTATTAAATTGGGGGTCCAATTATATATTACATTTTTCAATTATATACCTTAATCCTAATGGATTAACCAAGTTAAATAATAAAAAAAAAAAGAAAATACATTTAATGAATTTATTAATACTTTTTACAGATATGGCAAGTGTTTGAATCCATATAAATCTTAGAAATTCCTTAGATACTGTTTTAAAATGCATTACATTTAGGCGGAGGTTGAAAAAAAAATCATTAATTTATTGACGGAATATCATATAAATTCGTATTTATAAAAATTTTCAGAGGATTGAACCACACAATATTTTACAGTCTGAACTATCTTTGCCTCGTCAGGAAAAAAAAAAGATCAAAATTATTTGATTTTTAAAGAGACTTTGACACACAGTCCATGAGTGTCTTTTAAGAAAAAAAGTAGATTTTTTTATTTTTAGTGTATTTTTGAATAAAGATGCCAACAGCTTTTGGATTTTTTCGCAGTGCACAGCAACAGACACTTGGTGAAGAAGTTTCACAGCCACCTACGGACAAAGATTGAATCAGGGGAGGGTACGCTGCCCGTGAAGTCCACGGGTCCTGTGCAGACGTGGGACGGAGTCCTTCAAGGAGAACGTCTCATCACCATGTCATGCACCGACAAGATTTCCAGGTCAGTTTCACAGTTCAGCATTCACTCTTGAACTCCTGTACAAAGAAAAGACAGTAATCAAACACGGGTCTCCGCTTTGTTTCTGGACGTTCCCGCTACGAGAAGACCGTAAATGAACCATCTGAGCCCATGTGTGAAATAAAGCGTTTTGAATTGAAGTCCACATTTATGCCAGTTCCTATTTTACTGCTATTTGGAACTGATTTTACCTTGCTACAGTATGTAGAACACATTTAAATACAGATTTTGCATTCAATTTTGACACTATGTAATGCGTTTGTATTTTTATTTAAAAATGATTTATTTATTTTAATGTTATATATATCCGATTTGTGTTTTTTGACCTTTTTTTTTCCCTCAGAGAGTAGGCTGACCATCCCTAAAGCGTGATTTGTGAAGTGCTGGACAGTGTATTGATTTAAGGTGCACCTTTATTAGAGGATTAGTTTTTATGAGGATGAAATAGCTTTGTTTAAATAGGCCGACTTTTATACGCCATTATAATGGCTGAGGGAAAGGTTGGCGTGATATTTGCCTTGAAGAAGGGATGGTGTTTGGGACTGGAATGATCACCTTTATTGTCTTATGATGATGCCTGTGCTTTGATTGATAATCCTTTAATAATTAGCTTCTGTATGGCACACGTCATACTGTTAATCTGTGTCCTCATGGACGTTTTCTATTTTTATATGTATATGTACCTGCATTTTATATGTAGACTGCAGCTTTGTTTTCATTATATATATATTCCATTCAAACTGTAAAACTGGCAGGGATTATTCAACTTTAGAGTAGTTTCTCATCATTACTTCAGTCTCTCTCCTGAGACGTTTAGTCATGTTTTAATGAAGTCTCACTCTACATGATCTTAAGGCCCTCAGAGCTTTTCTGGACGTCAGAATGACACTGTGGTTTGTGTAACAGGTGATGTGGATGGATGGATACTTGCCGAGGCATTTCGCCTAGTGAGATTACTCCAGTTTCAGACATAGTGTTGCTTTCACACTTCTGTCTCATTGACACTCAGTCCACACCTTCTATAAATGTGTGAATCGCACTGCTCAGAGATCTCTCTCTCACGCACACACTTACTCGTCTCCAACACACACAGCTGTGTTTGAGCTGGCTGCCATATGCTTGATTTAATTACCACCATCAGTTGACTTCTGTTTGTTTATGTGAGCTTTGACAACCTGAGAAATGTGATTGTGAACATTTTTGATTACTAGTACTGTTACACATTTAAACAGAAGTCAAGGCTATGATCAGTTAATGCCATGGATTTAGGGTTAACAGGGTTCCTGCGGGTCCTTAAAAAGTCTTAAATTTACTTTATCAAATTTAAGGTCATAAAAAGTCTTAAATTGTCTTAATTATGATTTCAAGAGGTCTTAAATTTGGGTACAGACCAGAATCGCGATACAGCTTAATGTGACAATTAAACTTCAAAAGGCTATAAATAAAATACGAGTGCTGCAGGTTTCAAAGTCTGGTGCTGCCCTGCTTTGTGTTCTGCCGTTACTGGGGAAACCGTTCGAAAGCGCCTCCTGCTGGCAGAGAATGAATCTGCATGTTCAATAGGGCTGTAGTTTCAGAACTGGATTTCTAGGACCCTATAGTTTTTTTGTTTGTTTGTTTGTTTTTTAATTATTTTATTTTATTTATTTATTTTTTGCATGTATGTATTGTGTCGGGTCTTCCAGCCGGTTCTATCAAACCTTTACAATTAATCCAGAACGTGGCAGTAAGATTAATTTTTAATGAGCCAAAAAGAATGTAAGAGAGAATGAAGAACGTCACACCTCTCTCTATTCTAATTCTATTCTTTAAAAAAAAAAAAAAACTAACACTAGCTTTTCTAATCTTTTTCTATTCTATGCTTTCTTTTTGTTTATTATATAATTAAAAAAATCTCTTGCTACATGTACTGCGTTAGGCTAAATGAGACTTGTCATAGCACTTGCATATTGCTCTTTTGTTGATTTTGATTGCTTCCATTGTCCTCATTTATAAGTCGCTTTGGATAAAAGCATCTGCTAAATGACTAAATATTAGTGGCTCATACTATTTTATAGCACTTGGTATTCAATTCTGTATATTATTATTATTTTTAAGGAATTACAGTGAGGAAAATAAGTATTTGAACACCCTGCTATTTTGCAAGTTCTCCCACTTAGAAATCATGGAGGGTCTGAAATTGTCATCGTAGGTGCATGTCCACTGTGAGAGACATAATCTAAAAAAATCCAGAAATCACAATGTATGATTTTTTAACTATTTATTTGTATGATATAGCTGCAAATAAGTATTTGAACACCTGTCTATCAGCTAGAATTCTGACTCTCAAAGACCTGTTAGTCTGCCTTTAAAATGTCCACCTCCACTCCATTTATTATCCTAAATTAGATGCACCTGTTTGAGGTCGTTAGCTGCATAAAGACACCTGTCCACCCCATACAATCAGTAAGAATCCAACTACTAACATGGCCAAGACCAAAGAGCTGTCCAAAGACACTAGAGACAAAATTGTACACCTCCACAAGGCTGGAAAGGGCCACGGGAAATTGCCAAGCAGCTTGGTGAAAAAGGTCCACTGTTGGAGCAATCATTAGAAAATGGAAGAAGCTAAACATGACTGTCAATCTCCTCGGACTGGGGCTCCATGCAAGATCTCACCTCGTGGGGTCTCAATGATCCTAAGAAAGGTGAGAAATCAGCCCAGAACTACACGGGAGGAGCTGGTCAATGACCTGAAAAGAGCTGGGACCACCGTTTCCAAGGTTACTGTTGGTAATACACTAAGACGTCATGGTTTGAAATCATGCATGGCACGGAAGGTTCCCTGCTTAAACCAGCACATGTCCAGCCCGACTTAAGTTTGCCAATGACCATTTGGATGATCCAGAGGAGTCATGGGAGAAAGTCATGTGGTCAGATGAGACCAAAATAGAACTTTTGGTCATAATTCCACTAAACGTGTTTGGAGGAAGAAGAATAATGAGTACCATCCCAAGAACACCATCCCTACTGTGAAGCATGGGGTGGTAGCATCATGCTTTGGGGTGTTTTTCTGCACATGGGACAGGGCGACTGCACTGTATTAAGGAGAGGATGACCGGGGCCATGTATTGCGAGATTTTGGGGAACAACCTCCTTCCCTCAGTTAGAGCATTGAAGATGGGTCGAGGCTGGGTCTTCCAACATGACAATGACCCGAAGCACACAGCCAGGATAACCAAGGAGTGGCTCTGTAAGAAGCATATCAAGGTTCTGGCGTGGCCTAGCCAGTCTCCAGGCCTAAACCCAATAGAGAATCTTTGGAGGGAGCTCAAACTCCGTGTTTCTCAGCGACAGGCCAGAAACCTGACTGATCTAGAGAAGATCTGTGTGGAGGAGTGGGCCAAAATCCCTCCTGCAGTGTGTGCAAACCTGCTGAAAAACTACAGGAAACGTTTGACCTCTGTAATTGCAAACAAAGGCTACTGTACCAAATATTAACATTGATTTTCTCAGGTGTTCAAATACTTATTTGCAGCTGTATCATACAAATAAATAGTTAAAAAATCATACATTGTGATTTCTGGATTTTTTTTTTTTAGATTATGTCTCTCACAGTGAACATGCACCTACGATGACAATTTCAGACCCCTCCATGATTTCTAAGTGGGAGAACTTGCAAAATAGCAGGGTGTTCAAATACTTATTTTCCTCACTGTATGTGGTTATTTAATTCTATACACTTAATTATTGTCCTAACCAACTCCTAACTCTAAACATACCCGTTGGTAACCCTCTTGAAATATTTAACCTAATTTATTTCAATATTCAATATATTCTGGTTTAAAATTCAGTTTTCTTGGAAAGAAGACTTGTGTCTGTGCGAGACTTCAGTTAATTAGCTGCAGTGCTTCACGTCTGATGTGCTGTTTGTTTGCATCTGTTTGTTTGATGTTTGAATCAGGTCTCCTCTGTTGGAATAGATGATGCTGTCCCAAAAATAGGGTCCTATGCAGTCCTAGAACTGCAGCCTCCAGTATTGCAGGAACATTGGGTTGTTTTTGTTCAGACCAATGCAAAAAATGTACCCATGTTTTTACCCTGCAAACATGCAGAGCTGTAAATGTGAACTGGTGGATCGATAAAGAGATAATTCATTATAAAAATCTTTGTATGTTATTTAATTAATATGTGACCCTGGACCACAAAACCAGTCTTAAGTGTAAATTTTTCAAAATTGAGATTTATACATCATCTGAAAGCTGAAATTAGCTTAAAAAGCTAAATTAGCTTTCCATTGATGTATGGTTTGTTAGGATCGGACAACATTTGGCCGAGATACAACTATTTGAAAATCTGGAATCTGAGGGTGCGAAAAAATCTAAATATTGACAAAATCGCCTTTAAAGTTGTCCAAATGAAGTTCTTAGCAATGCATATTACTAATCAAAAATTTACTTTTGATATATTTACAGTAGGAAATTTACAAAATATCTTCATGGAACATGATCTTTACTTAATGTCCTAATGATTTTTGGCATAAAAGAAAAATCAATAATTTTGACCCATACAATGTATTGTTGGCTATTGCTACAAATATACCCCAGCGACTTAAGACTGGTTTTGTGGTCTAGGGTCACATATAATAATTTATTGATAATTGTTTAAATTAATATAATTAATACTTTTGACTCATCCATTTTCTTAAAAAATGGTTTAAAGGCTGAAATGTGAAGTGTATCATTTTATAAAACGTTTTGTTTCGTGAAAACTTCTATCTGAACTGTAAATCATGCTTTTTACATTCATTTTACAGTTTACCATAGACATTGCCCTACCCTGCTCATATGGTATTAATTTTATTTGTGCAGGTCTTATATATTTACCTTTATTTATATAGTGATTTTACAATACAGATTGTGTCAAAGCACTTAACAGTATCAAATTGGAGGATAGAGTGTCAGTAATGTATAATGATAAGATTAAACACTCAATTTTCAATTTCCAGTTAAAGGCATTTCATTATTGAATTCAGAGATGTCATTGTCTAGGTCTTAAAAAGTCTTAAATTTGAGCTTAAAAATCCTGCAGCAACCCTGGGTTAATATGGAGACCATAAGCATTGTCCACTTAAATTTTACATTTATTTTGTAATTTTGTAATTTAAGTGGCAATTAATCTAAGTGGCAATTCTCATTAGATTGCAATACTGTATTTAAATGTGTAAAACTAATTTTTGTTTTTTCTCCAAACAGCATAACTTAAAGGCAGTACAACAGAAACATGCTGTCCAGTAGCAGTTGATTAAAATATAAATGATGCATGAGTTTTCATAATCAGGTTTTTTCCCCCCTATTACAATGAGAATTGTTATAATTGTAAATAAATGTTTGCAGAAGACAGCCACTTTCAGTAAATATATGCCATAAGAAATATATAATATTGTAATATAAAATAACAAAAATAAAAATAACTTTTTTTAGAATAAGAAAAATAATAAGAAAAATGAGGAGACTTGCTATAATTATTCATAAATGTTTTGATCTCTGTTGACTAAAGTAGACAACCACCTGTAACATTTTTGTCAAAATTTGCATCGCAAATAAGATCATCTTTAAAAAATCTCAATTTTCTTCCCGCAAAATACAATTTCTTATTGTTTTCCTTGTGACCTGTGCATATAATCCTGAGATTCACTGTAGTATGCATGCTTCTCAGTGCATAGTAACCGTATCTAAGAGGTGGGGCTTAGCAGATGCTCATTTCAATACCCAAAGAGACTTTTTTTTATATCTAGCAAGCTGTTCTTCATTTGCTTTCCCACCAATAGGGAGCATTTTACACAATTACAACAGACACAATACTCAAATGTATACCAGTTGACAAATTCCTACCAGTATCTTTTAAACCAGTGAATCACCCAGCCTTGCATGTAATGTGTGTATGTTGGACTGTGCACAGGGACACAGAGTCACATTAAGGTGAAGCTCTATCCCCTGGGCCATTAATTTGACCAATCAGATTGCATCGGCCAGGACCACAAGGGTCTGATTCTATCTGGCTAGGTCATGGTGCAGGGTTAAAGTAATTACTTTAGAAAAAAAACACACAGAATAAGACAAAATAGAGCATCCAGATCTTTTTTTTTTTTCTGAGTGCCACTCCTTTTCCATTTTATATCCCGTTGAGTTATCCCGCTCTTTTGTTGAGCCCACAACTCAGAGGGGTCGTTGATCAAGGTCACCATCAAGAGCAGGCTGGAAAAGAGGTTTAGAGTCCTTATAGTCCCTTATAGACCAACTCCATTCATCTCCACTGCCCTCAACCAGCTCACCCTCTTTTTCATCCTTAGTCGCACTCATTTTTTTCATCCCTTCATCATCTTCCCTGACCTCACATCATTATCCTCCATCTCACCCTCCCGCGCTCCTCCACTGCCTCCGTTCGGCCACAGGAAAGCTATTCTGTGATAATGAAACCCTACTGCAAAAAAAAAAAATAAATAAATAATTTTCTTAAAAAAAATAAAATAAAAAAATACAACTGTTAGTTCATTTTAGCTCGGATCCATTAAATAAAATTAACAGATACAGCTTTTGATTGTAATAATGTTAGTAAATGCTGAAAATTACATTATGTAAGATTAATAAATGCTGTAAAAGATTATTCGCCATTATAAATAATTGTAACAAATTAAAATGCATTATAATATTTGAAGGTTAGTTTGTCATGTGTTTTTTCTACAGGTGTAACAGTGAATAGGTTAGTATTATAATGTATTATAACTGTCGTTATAATTATTCTTAAGATCATAAAGATCATTATAAGGTGCATTACAATGCATAATGCATTAAAACTAAATGCATTAGACAAAGGCTTTAAGTAAAGTGTTACTGTTATTGTTAGTTCATGTTAACTAATGTAGTTAATTGTTGTTAACAAATGGAACTTTATTGTAAAGAACTGCCAATAAAAATAATAAAAACTCTTTAGTTTGGGAACTAATTCTCACTATTAACTATACATTTGCCTTAATAAAATCCTAATCTGCTGCTTACTAATAGTTGTTAAGTTTAGGTATTAGGTAGCATTAAGTTAAATAAAAATGTAGAATAAGGCATTAATATGCGCTTTATAAGTACTAATAAACAGCCAATATGCTAGTAATATGCATGCTAATAAGCAACTAGTTAATAGTGAGAATTGGTCCCTAAAGTCTTACCAAAAATATATATATAGCAGAAAAATCATGCCAGAAATATTGTGCAATATATTAACAAATAAAATAAAATATTAAATAAAATTATAACAAGGTATTTATTAATCGTAATGGTGTTTGTATAAGATTAGGAGATTCCCCTGATTGATTTCTGGGCCTGGACTCGATACAGAAAGCTTCTTACTTTTGCAGAGTTATGATAGGTGTTGTTATTGTTCAGAGGCAGTAAGGTATGCCGAGCTGATTGAGTGGAGTGGATGTTTAATTAAGTTGATGAGTGCTTTAATTGAAGGCATAAATGGCATGCCTGTGAATATGATCCGTCATATTCCATTTGAGTTTTATGTAGATGAACACATTACTTTAATGGCCTGCCGTTTTACAGCACTGGAGGGGGTGCTGGGAGAGAGCGGGACGGGGGGTGAGGGAGGTTAGGAGGAGGGTACGAGGGAGGCTCCCACCGTTACATTTCTACTGCAGCCAGATGGCTTTTCTTGCAAGAGAATTAAAAGATGTTTCTAATTCACAGCGTTGCCTTCTGGGTAAATTAATATTGCAAGGCCGAATTGTTTCTGTTTTGGTAGAATCCGAGACAGAAGGGGAGAGAATAAAAAATCATTTTGTCTGGATAAGCAGGAGATTCCACAAGCAGATTGTTGCTCAGGTAAACGGATCCATATTTGAGATGCTGGGCGGCAGCTCTTGAAGAGCGGCCCATGTTAATTGACTGCTTGGGAAAGCAAAAACTATAATGGCTTATTAGTCATGAACAGGGATGAACAGAAAGAGAGAGAAGCCTGCAATCATTACCGGCATGATAAAGAGGCATTAATTAAGCAAAAGGACAATGATGTAAAAATTAGCTGCTTAATATTTGTAAATGATTGCGCTTTTCATAAATACATTAGCTTACAGTCTGAGGTTAAAAACAATGTTTATTCTGCCTGGTGAGATTCTGCCTTCTGAATTTAGCCTGTTATCAAATGCAATCCTATCTATCTATCTTAACTTTTAATGCTATGTAAATACTAAATTATTTAGTTACATATTGTCTATTTTAAAACCATGCTTTCTGATGCATATTGCACACAAACTGGCTGAAATTACAGGCTTCAGTCTGATTGGCTGTCTTAATTTCCACATTGGTTGGGTTAATACAAAGAGCACTTTTAAAGAATAAATAGTCACTAGCCATCATAAATTTGTTTAGGGAAATGTGGGTTGCCGCTGTCGATCACAAGGAGTCTTCCTGGTTAAAGTTGCGGTCACTGTTCACAAATATGTGTGAGCAAAAATTAGTCATTTTCATAGGAATCCTCTTGATCAGGAATTTTGCATAAGCATGAAAGATTTCCCATCATTGCTTTTGCAGCGGAGCAATGTTGTTCAAGCTGATTTTTGGCACTGACCAACAGAAAGCCGTTTGGTTTGAAAGTGACTTCTGTGTGAATTGTTCATCGTAACTTGAATAAAAATAGGCAATGGACTTTTCTTTGCCCACAAAATTTTGCTGAAATTTTGCTAAGGTGTCCGAACCTTAAAGTGCCTCTATTATGCCATTTTTAAAGGTTCCTAATATTGTTTTGGGAGTATCATATAATAGGTTTACATGCATGCAAAGTCAAAAAATGCTTTGGTTTTTATCAAAATATGCATTTGATATCACTTAATTTTCCATTGATTCTTAAATGATTAGTTCAAAGCAACTCTAAGATTCACTCTCACTAAACCCATCCTTTCCGTGAGCCTACTCTGCTCTGATTGGTCAGATGGCCCAGTCATGTGATTGGTCTACTGCGTACAGCAGCGTGTCTCAGAAAGGATATGCCCATTGCCATAGTTCTGTATTTTGAATGCTCGATAGAAATAGAATAGATATAAACATCTATTATTTATCATACTTACAGGTTTTTTATTCAGTGAAGCCAGCTGGTCCAAATAAACTGGGTACTGAGCCATCTTTCAGGAGCAAGTGTTTTGTGAACCCCACGTTGAACTCCCCAAGATTAGAGAAGCAGGCGTCAGTAAAAGGACAGGAACACGAAAAAGATTGGGGTTGTACTGCTGTGACAGTGTAAAATACAGCCTCATCTTTCTGAAGCGAAAATAAAACAAATTTACTTTCACATTGCAGGACAAAGCATCTTCTTGACGAGGTTATTCACATGAACAAGCTACAGTGTTCAAGTTGTTTGTGGCTTGCCAGTCTAGAACATAGGTGGGCATTATGCAAAATGTGATACCCCGTGACGTGTAGCCATCACGGAAGTGATTCGAATTACTGAGGACTCGTTTAGGCAGAGTTGATTCTTTCTTTTGGGAGACAATAACTTTATCATGCACTTTTGGCTTTACAATTTTGCAGAACGTTTACATTCATATATAGCTACATTACACAGTGCATGAAAGGCAATATTCGAAAATGGCATAATAGGGGCACTTTAAATGGGCGTTTCATAGCCAGAATCTTGCCATTAACACACATTCTGTGTGAGCTGTGCTTCATACATCGCCACACGACAGACCATGGACCTTTCTTTGTACGTGAAATTCCGCTGAAATTTCTCTAATGTGACCGAACCTTAAATAGGCTGTTCGTGGACAGAATATTGCCCATTTTCAAAAGTCTGGCACGAGACTACACCTTTCCTAACCCCTCTGCACTCTCTACAGGTGGAATGTGCTAGGCCTACAGGGGGCACTACTTAGTCATTTTGTGGAGCCGGTGTATCTGTACAGCCTGACGGTGGGCAGCCTGAGACACACAGGTCACTTCTCTAGGATGATGAACCACAGGTTGGAGAAAGTCGGGCCTCTGCCCACCTGCTACCACCGTAACCAGCCTCTACTGAGCGGTATGTCCTTTAAACCTTTTCCTTATTCATCTTCTAAATGTTAGCAAGACTTTTTTTGGTCAGTTGGCATTATACAATGATATATGAACACTTTACCCTGCTGATTACCTGTATATAAACACTTTACCCTGCTTTACCTGTAGATCCCTGTAGAGCAGGACACAAGCATAACTGGTCTCACTCGTACCTCTCCAAGTGGGATTCTAACCATCATCAATCGGCATGGGAAGCTAAAGATGGTTTGAGAGTAATAGAGGCCAAGTAGTAAGAGCTGTGCTTGTAAATCTCACTCCCCTAGCCTCAAGATGCTCACTAGAGAATTGTGGGCACACCATGCCAGTTGACTCTGGTTTGAATCCCACTCTGAGCAGTGCAAGTAGGACCAGTTACACTAGCAAACTCAAGGTTGTGGGTTTGATTCCTAGGGAACACGCATATTAATACATTGCATGGCTTGAATGCACTGTTAAACCTAAGCGCTTGCCAATGCTTTAGCAGACGTGACCTTATGCGCATGGAGGACACTCTGTCTCGCTCTATCACTTTGTTAAACTGCCCTCCTGAGCCTCAGTATGTCAGAAAACTGCTCTATTGGATCTACCCATCCTCCAAATCAATCTCATCAAACACCTTATCACTGCCATTGAAGAGGAGAGTGATCCATTCACTCTTCCTCTCATGCCCAGTGGGCCGCACGTCTCCGGCACGGCCCCTTTGACCACCATTGATGAGCTTCTCTTCCTTTGTCTGGATTCTCTTGTTGGGGAAAATGGGCTGGTTATTTTAGGCATCGCCATCATAAAGGGCGCAGAGTTCCCAAGAAGCGGCCGAGATCTCTTATCGTAAGGGAAGCAAATGACCCCTTCAGTCAGGAAACTAAAGTGAGACTGTCCTCAGTGGTCATACCTGTGCTTAACACTCAGATGCTTATTATCATAAATACAGCATTACATTTAGTGTTTTAGCATCATTGTGTAAAATACTCTGCATGATGTATAGACAACATCATTAGTGACAGTAAATGAAGACAGCTTGAGGGAAAATAAAAATGACTGGTATTTCCATCAAACTTTTCCTGTGACTCATTATTTGTATATTATCGGCTCATTATTTAGTTTGACTTATGCACAGGGGAGGTCATTAAATTGTGTTTTACTAAATGCAGGTTGCATTTTATAATGCAAATGTTAGATTAAAGCTCCAAACACCACCATGTTTACAAATAAGGTATATTTAATAAATGTGTGAATATGAAGGTGCTTAAAGGTTGAGAAATATCATTCAAATTACATGCACGCAGTTGATGATTTGAAAACTCTGGACATATTTGTCTTCAAGAAAAAAAAAAGTTTTATTCTACGTGATGGAGGGAGCGGTTGGTAAACAAACCTCATACATCCAGACCAGTAGGTGTCAGTATATAGTCAAGAACTACTCAAAAAAAGAAAAGCTATTAAATATTAATAATAAACAGAACTTACTGGTGAGCACACCTTTAATTAGCTTAACCAAGTTACATAACTATCTTAAGCAGTAAGAGTTTCATTATCAACAAGCTTTACTAGTATAATGCTAGTCAATATGCTTCACCAGCTCAGTTGTGCTGGTTCTCCTGCTTCTCCAGCTACAAAGAATTCACCAGCATAAACCCGACTCAACTAGCAATTGGACAAATGTTCCAGACTGGAGACGCGTGTAGGTAAAAGTGGTAAAAGTTGTACAGCGAAACTCTTGCACGATTCTCTCTAACCTACACTTTGTTAGCAAAAATGAGACCGTGTATGACTTTACCGAGGATGTCCTTTAAATACAGGACACATCACTTTTAGAAGATACGAAGTGGCGCTTAGCTGTATGTCAAACACAGTGATCACATTTAACAGCATCTTGTGTAAAATACTCTGGATGATGGATAGACGACAACATTGTGACTGACAGTAAATGATGAAGCCTGCTTGAGTTAAAATACAAATTAAATGCTCTATTACAGACATATAGGGATAAACCGAATACAGAGTATGAAATGACACTGTGGATAAGTGAGCGAGGGTTAGAGAAAGCAGCTGCGTTACGGCATAAAAGGATATGCACATTATTATAGCAGACAATTTATTCCACCTGTTTAGATGCACTGAATAGAGAATCTGAGATTTGCAGGAGGATTAAAGGAATATTTCAACCAAAAATGAAAATGCTATCATTTACCAAATGTGTATGACTTTCTTTCTACTGTGAAAAAGAAAAAGAGCTATATTACACAATGTCCAGGTTGCTCTTTATCAGGATGTGAGCTCCAGCAAATAGTAAATGGCTCTCTTAACATTTCACAAGATTCATATTTCATTTTGTGAATATTCATTTAGACTTTGCAGTAAAGATTAGCACAGTTGTCTTCCATGTAAAATTGTTCTCCTATATCAACACTCTCCGTAGTTTAGCAAATGCGCTACCGCACTAAAACGCCATTGTGTCTCACATATAGTATTCACAAGTCAGCAGTACAGTACATGGGCATGCTATGATACTCTCCACTTTAAGAAGGAAAGAATGCCATGCTAATTGGTGTAGTGATGCAGCAATGATTGAGGAGCCCGAGAGATCCTTTGTGCCTGGAACCAGTGTTTACCTCAAAGATAGCACAGACGACACACAGACATGCTCGCTCGCTAATGAAACACTTCAGCAATCACATGCTAAATAGAACCTCCCTCGAGTGCTCTTTCTTACCCGTCTTGCTTTCTTTCGCTCCCTATCTTTTCTCCTATACACAGGCCTGAGCAACAGCGACTGCAGGCAGCAGGGCAAGTCCGTGTGTTACAGTGTCAATTGGACGGCAGGTGACACCCAACTGGAGGTGCTCAACGCGTCTACTGGGAAGAGAAGAGACACCGGGGCTCCATCCAGACTTTGCAAGCATGCACTTTTTGAACGTTGGATCAGACTCTATCGCAAGGTGAGCTCACCTTGGCATGCTGCATTAGAATTTGAATACTTCCATACTATAAAGCAGGCGAAAAACAGTACACAAAAACAGAAGTATGTCCGAAATCATAGTATTCTGAAATCATATACCCGGATGACCTACCACTTCTGCTGAGATTCTGGAATGTGCAGTTGATGGGATGCTTTACTATCCCATGAGACTAAGGGAATTGATTTATGAAAGGCAGTGAAGTGACACAGCTGACACTGGTACTGTAGGTCACATGACAGTAACGACATGGTGGATGTAGTGTGTCCAAATTGTATTCATGCAACCCATATTTGTACTATATAGAACAGGGGTGGGGAACATTTATTCTGGAGGGCCACTCTCCTGCAGAGTTTAGCTTCAACCCTGAAAAAACCTGGGAAAAAAAATACCTAACTGCATCCTGCAGAGACCTTGATTAGCTGGTTCAGGTGTGTGTGATTAGGGTTGGAGCTAAACTCTGCAGGGACACCGGCCCTCCAGGATCAACGTTCCCAAACCCCTGATATAAAACATACTTTTAATGGTCAAAAAGTAAGTTCAAATTCAAATTTAGCAACTATGCGGACAATATCCATTTTCGTAATCACTGATAGTGAGTTAAATGACTTAAATTATTAAATGACTTGACATAAATAATTACACAAACTACATTTCGTGTGAAAACAATTCATAATAAAATAAAGTAGGCATTGCATTCTCAGTGTTGCCAGCAGGGGTACTATAGCTAGCATTAGTGTAAACTGAAGAAATAACCAGATTTATTTCCAAAGGAGCTTTCGCACCGCATAGTTCTAGAAACTTGCCAGGGGTGCGTTTCCCAAAAGCATTTTTAGCTAACTATAGTCGTTAGTTCCATTGAACTCTATTTGTAACGACAAAATTTGCAACCATAGTTGCTTTTGGGAAACGCACCCCAGTATGGTGGTTCCTAGAGAACCAATTTCCCGCTCGGGCCGTTTTCCTGGTTGCATTCGCACCGGCAGTAGGAACTCTGAAGCGGCCGACAGCGACGTCTTTATTCGTGGCATTTTCAAATGTCAACAACTGGTGAATGGAGGACGCGGTGATCGATGTTTTTGTTTTGTTTTGTGGGTTTCGCGATAACGGAGACTGAATGTAAATGCACAAGTTACAATCTCCGATGGCAACTAGGAGTTTTACATATCATCAAGGCTGATAAATTAACAGCTGCAGACAACAGGTAGCTTTTTAAAAATGCTGGGTAGCTGGTGTTTTGTATGTGTTTGGCCAATCAGCGTACATTTACGTCAGTAGTTCCTATAGAACCGTTTTAGACCATACTCCGTTTGGGGGAACTAAATTAGCTCCTACTTCAGAGTTCCTAGAACTAAAACCATTCTTAGTTCCTGTGGTGCGAACCAGCCAAAAAGCAGGTACCAATAGTTCTAAGAACTATGAAAAGGTTCCTTCGGTGCAAAAGCCCTTCCAAGATGCTACCCGAATGCCACTAACCAAATTATGTTAGCACAATGTACCATACTTCAGTCAAATGTTCATCACGTACTGTGTGCCACCTTAGAAAGTATGCAGTGTTCAGTACATACTGTGCAGTATGCAGAACACTAGTAATCCATTACGAACATAGCCTTAAAATCGGAATGAAATGCAGTGAAAAGTTGTGATCATCTTTTGACGCATATACAAGATCCCCTATTGTGATGTATGAACCGGCTTCACAAACAAAGGAAAAAATCTAGGGTGGGACTTAATTTTGTCCATTGGGAGTTGATTGCGTCTTTATTGTTTGCTAATCGTCGCAATCTTATGTGAGTGACATGTTGCTGGAGGGCAGGGATTATTGTCCCGTCCTCACCCCAGTGCACACAACATCAGAGAAGAGTTCATTGCGAGGGGGAAGTTAATCATCAATATTCATTTCATGGTGACTAAGTCCCATTCGCACTTGATACACAATAAATCAGAAGTCACTGTGCTTTTGATAAACTGCCTGGTCACCAGGGATGCCATAACATGGGAAAAATGTTTAGCCTCAGCTTAGAAACACTGTATCACTGTATCTTTAGAGTTCACTTACTGCAAGCAGTTTGAGGTTAGGGATCTCGCTCAAGGTCATAATCAATGGACCCTTGCAGAGTTGAAACCTAGGACCTTTCAATTACTAACCCAGTTCCAGTGGCATTTTCTCAGGTCAATATTAAGAACTAGTTGAAGATGAATAATTCTGTTTTTATTAACCACAACAGACAGCTCCCATTTGTTATGAGATGGGAAAAAAAGCGTAGGGCAGAATTAGGCCCTCATCATGTAAATGTATGGGAGAGATGCCGGCTGCTGTACCAAATGCTGGCAGTTAAAGTCTAATGACTGTGGAAATGGTAATCATCTTGAAAAGCACTTGAGCGGCCTCCCATGGCAAACGCTCAGTGCTCGCAGTCAGGGACGCAAGAGCACACACGCTAATCTCCAAAGAAACTTTTCTTTTCTCCGAGCCCCTCCATTCACCGCTCCCTCTTTTTGCTCACACTGTTTTTTTTTTTCGTGTGTGAGTGTGCGACAAAGAAATGCACAAAAGCACGGAGAATGTTCAATTGCTTGTGAAATTTAAATGGAGAGATTACACAGCTGCTCAAACGCCACGTTTGTGCCGGCTCATTCGTTTTGTTTTGCACTCTCACCATCTCTTCTGTCTGTCCCATCCCTCTATCCTTCATTCTTCTTTTTGTTTCCTCTCCCTATAGCTGGTGGTCCGTGGGACGAGTGGTACGCCGCTGTACTGTGAAGCGAAGCAGGCGGCCGGCACCTACCAGACTGTGAAGCTGCAGTGGTTGAAGGGTCTACAGGAAGCAGGATTAGGGACCTGGGTCAGAAAACCTCCTGAGCAGGAAAACTTCACTCTGACTGTATGAGTGCGGAAACCTGACCTCGTCACCAAAACCACCTTCACCTTGCAACCAGTCGCCACAGAAGCCCTATCTCACCCCTAAAGTCAACAACATCCCACTGCCAAAAAATCTCCACAGGGAGATGACAGGAGTCACGACTAGGTGATAAACCTTGTTCTGTCAAATTCTCGCAAAATGTTGCTACCAAGGTAAAGATAAGGCACGGAATCCTAACCCCTAACCTGAATCTGAGTAACCTTCCATTGGAAGCGCATCCCCAATAGATAGCATTACTATTTGTTGCAATTAAATCCCTGCCAAAAGTCTAGACTTTTAGTCAGGTTGACTTTGTGATAGGGTTGACCAATGACATAGACACATGTACGGTTAATGTTCCGACATTATGAAAGATCTTATACCCATCCTCAACATTTGATTAAAACATAGAACAATAGTGTACCACCTTGTTCTAGCTAGTCAAAAAATGTTTCCCAACCCCCGAGTGCTATGCTAAGAACAAATACAACACCAAATGATTTTCTAGCATTTCTAATCAGGATCAGAATTGAATACCCAAAAAGTTGATTCCAATGGAATTGCTTTTGTGTCCAAGGAGGATAGGATCTTGAAGGACATCAAAAGCAATGTATTCCACTGCTAGGGTTGTCAACTGTTCCGTATAATATGGTATCGTTCCGTATTTAAGGCATCAAAGAAGCAGGCATATACCGTATGACCTAGACCATACAAATTCTCAATTGATGATTAATCAATCTTTTTGCACAAATCATTGTTTGAATTGCAATCATAGCCAATTGTGCAAGGCGTTAAGACCATGCAGAATCCTCTGACATCTGGTCACTCCTGCTTTACTGATAACAATTCAATTCAAGTTTCTACATTATATTTAGAAATAGGTTATTAGTGGTGACTATGGTAGAAATGTACAGTAAAAATCATGCAGATAGCTACAAATTACACAATCAAACAGACGGTGAACACTATTAATGATTATATGCTATGATTCAACTAACAACAATTCCATTTCACCGTCCACGTTTTGATTTTGGAAAATGCAAACAATGTGATTATTTATCATAAGCACAACATCTAGCTAGGCAAGAAATAAAATGCCGTCTACCTGAGGGAAGATGTCGTTTGTAATTAATATAGTTAAATAGCGCAAAAAATTTAACAAATTTTAACCTCTAGCGTGTCTTAACTTGGACCTCAATACTGAAGCACAAATTGAAACACCAAAAGCAGCCTACACTCTCTAAATTCTCTTTAATTGAAAATTATTCATTTTCATGAATTCAGGCTACATGGTTGCAATAACATGTTAGTTCAAAATTTTAAGCACCATTGTTTTAAAAAAAAATGCTTTATTGACTAACGTTTCATAGATGTTCAATTGTTATGCTTTTAAGTTTTGAATGCATGTAATTTCACAGTAGGCTACATAGTACACAGTTCAACATAACATTAAACTATAACATTCTTGTAATGAGTCCCAGAAGCTTCCGGAATACCTTTAGTGTGAAGGAAGATCATATCAAAATTGCTTTGTCCTCGTGTAACACTCTCAAGATTTAATTTTCTCTGCATTTCGATAGTTGCAGTGGCCATTGAGGCTAAATGCAGAAGCGATCATGCTTAGTCCATTAATTGTAAAAATAATTTTGATTTGTCCATCGGTATTTAAAAACCAAAAATATGGAAGGTTAGGGTTTCCCTTAAGGGGTGCTTTGTTCTGAGAAACAATGTATGTAGCTTTCGTGAGACTTCTGGCAGAACAAGGGTTACCAGCTACGGAATCGACAACAAGGGGAAATGTAAGAAACGGGGACAATTTTCTCACAAGATGGTCACCTCTCTCTCTCTCTCTCTCTCTCTCCACTGACGGCTCTCCTGTAGCCGTCATTCAAACGTGTGTGTGTGTGTGTGTGTTAACCTTTGCCAAAGTGAAAGGCAGCCGCCGTCTTGTCATTATCTGCCCGTTTCCGGATGGCCTGCCCCTGAAGAGCTCCGACACGCTGTCCAATTAGAGGTCCTGTCAGAGTGATGCGTCCCTCATTTTCCTCTCTCTCCTTTGCCTTTGGTTCATTGGTACAGCTTCAAAATGGGGAAAAAAGAGGGAACGAAAAACAGTAGGGGTTGACATTGCAAAGACAGGTTAATTCAGCTCCATTTCGGGTGCGCAGGTTAGAGGTAATGGTGACAAGCTAATGTAAATGGTGCCATTACGACACCCCGGGTCTCTTGCCGTTTTTTGAGCAGGGACAGCTTGCTGCTTTAATACCTCAATCCCGCTCACCGGTGACGTGTCATTTCTCCGCTAGTTTCTCTTTGTGTGTCAGTGCTGTATCTTTACACAGGGTGTTCCGGGCAGAGACCTGCCTGAAAAGAAAGGGAAACGTCGGCGGTTTGATGTAGGCACAAAAGACGAAAAGAAAATGGAGTTAAGAGTGCGAGTAGGGATCCGTGATTATGGAGTCATTTGTTGTTAATGGATTCATTTAAAAACCGAGCACATTACAAATTGCTTCGTAAAGCCCGACCCAACCTTTGAAACGCATGCCACTTTAACCGAGGTTTAACCAATGATTCTCCTGCATTCGTTTATTTAATTTATAGATGCATCTCATTCATGTCTTTTTGATTTAGATGTACGCTATTCTGCGATTTAGTATGCGTGCTTAAACCTTGAATCATTTCGTCAAGTTATCACTATTTGTCTGTGAAGATGTTTATTGTTGTATACAAATACAATCATAGTACTCCATGATTATTATATTTTAATTGACTCGCAACATTTATTGGTTGATTCCTTTCTTTGCATAGTTCATTATTGCTTTGAGTATATTATCACAGCACATGTTTTTGTTTTTCATAAGCTTTCAGTATGTGTTTTCAAATGCCACTTTGTCAACCTTTGCCGAGATGCCATGTATCCACCCCTTTACAAATAGCTCAAGATGTTACAGGGACACCTAGTGGTGGCAAATATATTTAAGGTTTTCTCTGCCCCCTGTTTAATGTCTATGTTTTAAATAATGAATCCATCCCAGCTTAAATGTGATCATTTTTGTCTACCAATAGAAATAGAATATCAATAGAAAGAGGGTGAAACTGACAGACCGAAATAATGTAACTCAGCATTACCTACCTTTGGCTTCTTTCCGTTATCTGGATTTATTTTATTCCCAAATATTTCTAAAAGGTTCAACTTGATACTGAATGGAATGATCTGTTTCATAGTTATTTCCACCACACTGACAACCCAGTTTGAAATTGACATAATTGGAAAGACTGTTAATGCACGTGTGTCTTATATGTACTTGTGTTTCACTTACCTTTTTTTTTTGGACAACATTTGTTTTATGTTTGGGTTGAACTTTTTCCTTCATTACAACAGAAACATTAAAAGCCCCTGACAAAACTACATTTCAAGTAATTCAGTCGTAAGGCATGATTGAATGGCAATATTGTACTAATGACTGTACATTTTGTAAAAATTTGTAAAAAAAAAAGAAAAAATTAAAAGAATACCTTCAAGATATCTCTCAATAATGTGTAAATTTTAACCCAAAAGCATATGCTGCTAAGGTGTGTACATTGCACTTGAGTTAAAAGTGAATGTTTATGTGAATAAAAACAAAAATGTTGTGTTATACTTTGACTTGATTCTGTTTGTTTTTTTTAAAGCAACAACACTTTACTTAAAGCCTGTATGTAGTTTTAATGCATGAATTATGCCTTGTAATGCACCTTATAATGCATTGTACAATCTCATGAATAATTGTAACACGTAATGTATGATATTTGATCAATTCACTGTTACACCATGCATTTTAAATTCGGTTGTAATTATTTACAACAAGATACAATGTATTGCAATGCACATAATGAATAAGTATAATCTAATAACCCTTTAACATGCATTATACATTTACACATCAGCATTGTTTTGTTCACAGAATATTAACTTAATTTGTAGATTCAATCAAAACAATGTGATCGTTGAAAGACATCTTCACTTTATTCTGAAGCCCAGCAGTGAATGATTTTGATGCTATATCTCTACATTATTATATGATGCAATGTGTTTCTCCAATAAAGCAAATGAAGTTGCTCTCAAATAAAAAAGTGAAATGGCTCAATACCCCACAGAACATTCTATCAAGTTAAAGACAACTAAAATGTTGGAGATCACTCATTTTTAAAGGACGTTCTGATGGGTCATATGCGTTGTTGTTAGACAGCTGGATAAAAGATGAGCGTTTTCTATGCGTCTTTGCGTACATTTCAACTCTAAAGCCAAATACAGTCCATTAAACATGGACATCACACAAATATACATCGCATAATAAACATCTTTTTGTTAGACCTAACAGATTTAACAGACTGTCTACATGTAAAGAACTGACACTTTCCACCAAGACTTCTAGCACAGTCCAAAGTAGTTCTGGTGAAAGCCCAGTAATGCAGTAACGATACCAACTGTAACACGATGATGGAAGAGCTTCCATTTAAGGATTATTGACGAATGTCGCAAGTCATTCAAGCGGGGTTTCTGTAGATACGGCTATGCACAGTGGTTCACACATCACAAGAAATCCAAAGTACATCAGGAGGCCTTTCAAGCATCAGCAGATCACACTGAGCCAGGCATTGACATTTGGTCCGATGATTATCGACGAATATTACAATATCGAAAACTCGCTGCCGCACACAACTCTTCAATGTAAAAACTACAGCAGCGAGAAACACGCAAACTTGTTCTGAATTCAGATGCGTTGATTCAAATATTTACTTCTACACGACTTGAAAGCCCTTGAAATGGAAGTGAACATCAAACGTAGGGCTCCATAAACAGTCGATACGTTTTTTTTTTGTCATTTTCATTGGGTGAACAAGATTACACAGCAATTACACAGCATTTTGCTTCACATATTTGACAAGAGAGGTGGGTTTGTCATGCAAATGGACTGCGGCAATACTGACAGAAGCTGATTGGCCGCTTGAACGGCAATCAGAACATCACGAAGGTGCGGATCCGTAAATGCGATTGCCGATTTCCGTTCACAAAGGCAGAGTGCTTTAAATTTCTTTTGCACATCTCATCTCTATAAAAAGCAAAGCAGAACTCTATACAAAATGAAAAAAAAAAAAAAAAAATCTAAAATACTATCGTAAAATAAAAAGTCATCTGTACAAAGAACATTGCACAACAAAAATACCACTAAAGTGAAAAATTACTCGAGTGTAACAGCGGCAGGCCGTGAACCAACGTTTCGGCATTGTCCCGGTCTCGCAGGATTCACGAGTCGCAGTTTCATGCAAACATGTAAAATTGGGGTAACAAGACTGGGAGGAAGTTCACCACACTATATGACCTCAGAGCAGACAGCGCAGGGCTAGATATGCAGAATATCCATGAAATTGAGTTTTCAGAAGACGTGACAGGATGATGACCGTGGGACAGTGACCGTAGACGCCAACTGGGATCACACACAACGTGAATGTGTCATTTAAAATCTACTGCAGGTGTGGCACTGACGAACGTGTTCAGTCGTGATTGGGCCGTGTTAAGCTTGTGAACGTGTGAAGTGTGTCACTTCTCTTGCAGCAGGGCAGGGATGTTGATGTTCCAGCCGATGGCCTGGCGGTCGAAGCCACACGTGAACAGATTGCAAGCTTGGTTTTCCTCGTTCCAGGCAGAGCAGCACACCATGCGCCGATGGCCCTGCGTGTCAAATGCAATTTGGTTGTCAGGACACGTAAAAAGGTACAAAACCTGCTAATGCAATAGTTAAAGGGATGTGGCACAAAACCTAGTAAGCTTCCTTCATGGTTCGATACTAAAATGGACCCTTGTTAGAGACAGATTTGAGACGCTCTTCATGGGCAGCCACTCAATGTGCTGCAAGGAAATAACACATCTCTAGAGAATCATGTGTGGGACTTGACTAATGTTCACTGTGGATTCTGGTGATTCAGTCTGTAGCTAGCTAAAGATTTAAAACTTACATTATGGATATGCTGGATGCACAATACTGGATACTATTATTACAGGAAATTTTATTTAAAGTCACTTGTTTACTGGTTTAAATTGTTTATAAATGTATCTATATTTAAATATACATTTACAATAGACACTGTTTAAATAACTGAAATCAACATCGCATTAATGTAAATATATATTACAAAAATTAACTTCTAAACATTCTAAAATAAAAATATCTGTAATAAAAATTCTGCTATAACTGTAAATAGGAATACATATTCCTAAATCTGATTATACATTACCATTGATTCAAAACATTAAGATTTGTATGTTTTTATAGTTTTATTTATTTATTGTTTTTTAAAGAAATTAATAGGGATGCACCAGAATTAAAATTCTTGGTCGAAGCCAAGAACAAAATGAAACACTGGGCCAAAGGCCGAATACCGAACACAGTTTTTTTTACAGGAAAACCTCAGTGCTTCTTTTTGCAACAACAGCAGATTTATAAATGAGTCTCATTACGAATTTGGGAAGATGTTTGATGCACGTATCACATTGTCACATACATGCCTTATAAAAATGTCATAAAAAAATGTTACTGAGAAACTGACGAGTATCACTGTTTAGCGCAGATTTGGACTTTGAACCCTGGCTAAGAAGCAGATAGCACCACAAGCTCGTGCAGCGCTGTTTGAATACAAAACGTTTTGCATTTTATTTAATTGTTTAAGGCCATTTTGTGATTTCAATCATCATACAGTAACCGGCAACAACCACCCCTTCCTCTTCTCATCGAAAACATGCGATGCAGTACTAAACATGCTTCCACACTGCCGACATGTTTGCTGCAAATGTCCTTGTGAACCTATTCGTGTTTTAAAAATATTTACAAAATATGAAAGCTATGAAGCAGCACCTCTTTGAATAACACAAAAAAACAACCTGTCTGTTGCTCCTTGGGAGACGGGCCAGACGGACTCCATTCATGTCGAACAGCCTGACCTGCCTGTTGTCATGTGGCAGAGCGATGATTCTTTGGTTCGCTGAGACACTTATCCTGCAGGTTACAGCCAGAAAATCAATCAATAACTCAATTAAATGTAAAGAAACAAGCAGCATCTACTTACACCAAATGCAGAAAGCTTACCTCGTTGACAAAGGCTACTTTCACTCCCATCGGTTAAACAATTTACAAAATAACACTTTGTGCGAACAGCATCTATTACACTTGATGTAAACAAGATTTTGCCATTTAATAGTGCATATAGAGCTAGATACTATTTACTAAATGTACATATACACACACACACACATATATATTAATATTAGTGCTGTCAATCGATTAAAACATTTTTTACTAATTAATCGCATATTTTTTTCTGAAATTAATTGCGATTAATCCCACCTAACATTAAAGTTTTTAAATATACTTTTATATTGCAATAATTTCACATTCAATCTTCAAATTAATGTACAAACAACATATTTTTAAGAGCATCTTTTTTATGACTTTTCATTACTGATACCAAGTAATACTGATTTCCCTATAAAAAATTTCCCAATATTTAACCATTGACTATAGCCACTAAACATTACATTATAATTAAGAGCTATCAATTTTAACATTTATTAGACTTTAAAAATAACTTCTAATTTAAGTGAACTTAAAACAATCTTCACATAAACCCATTATAATAAAGTCATATTTAGCTACCTGTGCCCCTCAGCAGAAATATACAGAAATTTAATAAAGTTATCAAACACTAAATTCTAAACTAAATACAGATAAATACTTAACAGCTATATAAAATGTATTGATTTCCTCTTTTTTTCTTTTATTCTTGATGAACAGGCATCACAGCAGCTGGTTATTAGGTTGTTTTGGCTGTCATTTCTTTAAGAGATGTCGCTACTGAACGCGACGTAGATCTGACACGCATCGCGTTTTCTCTCAAATCTCTTTACCTTTTCTTACCCATTTCAGTCTCTACTAATGAACTGACGAGTTGAATCGAGTGTGTTAGATGAGGGAGACAATGCTGGGCTGCTCCAGGACAGTTTTGAAAACCATTTCAGAGACATGTTCTTAATGTAACTCATATATAACCTATTACATGCACGCACAGTTTTAAGGCAGCCTTTTTGGTAACTTCATGCCTTAACTGACCATGACATTGCATGCACGCAGTTTACTTCGTGCTTTGATATGAATTGATACAGGCTATAGTGTGTTTGACTCGTGCCTGCCGCTGAAGAGAAGCTGTAGCGCGTGTCTGAAACATCTCCGGATTTATGTGCTCATAAAGAAATGCACTTTTATTTATTGTTATTTTATTTATTTATTTATTTATTATCCAAATCTTCTGTACTATTCCTAGCTCAGCAGCCTTACTTGACTTGATTCTTTCAGAATATCCTGATATAGAGGAATAAAGTTTCTCAGTTTCCCAGAACTTTTTAAAACAGGCATTGTGTTGTCTCTGCTTGTTCAGAAACAACAATCTCAGGAAGCTGTCTTACACCTCACCAACCTGCTGCTCTTACCTATTAACGGCTGAGTCTGTGCGGATGGTAGCAATTGGAGATCTCATGTTCTTCAAGTCCCACACCTTGACGGTGCGATCGTCACTTCCCGACACCACGTTGTCTCCCACGGTGAACACAGCTGACGTCACGGTGCTGCAAGAAACAAACGGCTTGTCAACAAAACCTCGCGCACACGCATCAAACATTCTCTAATCACTCTTTAACGCCTCAAGGCCAAAAATATCATCCTGAACAAACGCTGATGGTTTTCATGAAGTATACGTAAGATACCTGTAAATATCGCTCTGTAGAAAACGGAAGTTGCAGAAGCTCAAGGATCTCGGCTGCTAATGTGAAAGACACCCATTTAATCCTGATCATGAGTCACTGCTGAAACCGGGTTGAGGGATGTTGCTTGCATTACAGAGATGATGATCTTGCTGTGTAATAATTGCGTTCTTGAGCGAGACTCTTAACTACAGAACGCCCAGCAGGGATTGTCCCTGAATTAAGTGTGGCGTAAGGGACTTTGAATGAAATACATCAGCAAAATGGCAAGTCCCTAAAAGTAACTAGCTCAGCACTCAAGTATTCTTTGAAAGCAAGAGAGACTCTCTCTTTTACTGGCATGACAAATTACCGTACAGAGTGACTAGAGCGTGCTCAAGGTGATTTGGTTATCTCCACAGTCTTATTCTTTGAAGTACCCAACAGATCAAGAAGCAGATCACATGAACTCGACTTTCTGCCTTCCCGTTGGTAGTCTATTAATTTATCATCAACAAATAGTTATGACTGACGATCATCAGTGTCACTTCTAAAGGCCAATTCACACTGCACCAGCAGACGCCGTCAAACAGACACGTTCATAGAGTTTTGTTTCATCAGTGTGTCAACCCTGTGGCGTCTAGTTGTTGGTCAACACTTGTTTTCGGCGACTGAATATGTTGAATTGGTGTTTGGTCTGCATCTGTCGGAACGAGGTGAACTGGCCTTAAGGACCCGAGTCCTCTAGAGTGGCAACGTGGATATGCTGAACATTGTTGGGCAGGTAGTATATAGTCTAGGCTTAAGTGGACATGTTCACCGCCTGATGTATAGTGTGCACAAAATAGCACAATCTGGCAGAATTCACCAGTTCCAATCTGACTGGTTCACTTCTACGCAACTTTAGGGATTCACAACCTTTTCTCATGACGAAAACGTACCTGTGGGAACTTTATCACAAGATGCGAAATACGTGGCGCCATGTACGCTTTGGTGACATAGTCGATGTGAAATGTCCACTGGGTGGTGCTGAAAGTGTTCGTCTTTTTTCTTCCTCGGAACAGATGAACGTATAAATGGTACGTTTTGTGTGACGTTGGTTTTGCACGCATCACCGCAGTTCTGACTTGAAATGTCCGTTGAGTGGCGTTATAACTCTAATGCTCCGTGACGCTTTAAAAATAACGTACCATCTGCACAACACCTAAACCTGCCCGATAGTATGAACAAAAGTGAATGTGACGTAAAACGCAAATCGCAAGCATTCCTTGTTTTTCAATGTCTCATCTTTCAGCTCTTTCATCGTGAGTCTTTTTTTTTCCATGGGATTCGCACTCAAGGATTCCGCATCCTAAGTCCAATTCCGTGCTAGCTGAGCTACCAAGCAAGTTTGTTACATCTGGAAAGCGAAACATATGGAGCTGTAATCATAACTGTATACGAAAACGATTACATGCACGCACAGTTTTAAGGCAGCCTTTTGGTAACTTCATGCCTTAACTGACCATGACATTGCATGCACGCAGTTTACTTCGTGCTTTGATATGAATTGATACAGGCTATAGTGTGTTTGACTCGTGCCTGCCGCTGAAGAGAAGCTGTAGCGCGTGTCTGAAACATCTCGGATTTATGTGCTCATAAAGAAATGCACTTTTATTTATTGTTATTTTATTTATTTATTTATTTATTATCCAAATCTTCTGTACTATTCCTAGCTCAGCAGCCTTACTTGACTTGATTCTTTCAGAATATCCTGATATAGAGGAATAAAGTTTCTCAGTTTCCCAGAACTTTTTAAAACAGGCATTGTGTTGTCTCTGCTTGTTCAGAAACAACAATCTCAGGAAGCTGTCTTACACCTCACCAACCTGCTGCTCTTACCTATTAACGGCTGAGTCTGTGCGGATGGTAGCAATTGGAGATCTCATGTTCTTCAAGTCCCACACCTTGACGGTGCGATCGTCACTTCCCGACACCACGTTGTCTCCCACGGTGAACACAGCTGACGTCACGGTGCTGCAAGAAACAAACGGCTTGTCAACAAAACCTCGCGCACACGCATCAAACATTCTCTAATCACTCTTTAACGCCTCAAGGCCAAAAATATCATCCTGAACAAACGCTGATGGTTTTCATGAAGTATACGTAAGATACCTGTAAATATCGCTCTGTAGAAAACGGAAGTTGCAGAAGCTCAAGGATCTCGGCTGCTAATGTGAAAGACACCCATTTAATCCTGATCATGAGTCACTGCTGAAACCGGGTTGAGGGATGTTGCTTGCATTACAGAGATGATGATCTTGCTGTGTAATAATTGCGTTCTTGAGCGAGACTCTTAACTACAGAACGCCCCAGCAGGGATTGTCCCTGAATTAAGTGTGGCGTAAGGGACTTTGAATGAAATACATCAGCAAAATGGCAAGTCCCCTAAAAGTAACTAGCTCAGCACTCAAGTATTCTTTGAAAGCAAGAGAGACTCTCTCTTTTACTGGCATGACAAATTACCGTACAGAGTGACTAGAGCGTGCTCAAGGTGATTTGGTTATCTCCACAGTCTTATTCTTTGAAGTACCCAACAGATCAAGAAGCAGATCACATGAACTCGACTTTCTGCCTTCCCGTTGGTAGTCTATTAATTTATCATCAACAAATAGTTATGACTGACGATCATCAGTGTCACTTCTAAAGGCCAATTCACACTGCACCAGCAGACGCCGTCAAACAGACACGTTCATAGAGTTTTGTTTCATCAGTGTGTCAACCCTGTGGCGTCTAGTTGTTGGTCAACACTTGTTTTCGGCGACTGAATATGTTGAATTGGTGTTTGGTCTGCATCTGTCGGAACGAGGTGAACTGGCCTTAAGGACCCGAGTCCTCTAGAGTGGCAACGTGGATATGCTGAACATTGTTGGGCAGGTAGTATATAGTCTAGGCTTAAGTGGACATGTTCACCGCCTGATGTATAGTGTGCACAAAATAGCACAATCTGGCAGAATTCACCAGTTCCAATCTGACTGGTTCACTTCTACGCAACTTTAGGGATTCACAACCTTTTCTCATGACGAAAACGTACCTGTGGGAACTTTATCACAAGATGCGAAATACGTAGCGCCATGTACGTTTGGTGACATAGTCGATGTGAAATGTCCACTGGGTGGTGCTGAAAGTGTTCGTTTTTTTTCTTCCTCGGAACAGATGAACGTATAAATGGTACGTTTTGTGTGACGTTGGTTTTGCACGCATCACCGCAGTTCTGACTTGAAATGTCCGTTGAGTGGCGTTATAACTCTAATGCTCCGTGACGTTTTAAAATAACGTACCATCTGCACAACACCTAAACCTGCCCGATAGTATGAACAAAAGTGAATGTGACGTAAAAACGCAAATCGCAAGCATTCCTTGTTTTTCAATGTCTCATCTTTCAGCTCTTTCATCGTGAGTCTTTTTTTTTTCCATGGGATTCGTACCCAAGGATTCCGCATCCTAAGTCCAATTCCGTGCTAGCTGAGCTACCAAGCAAGTTTGTTACATCTGGAAAGCGAAACATATGGAGCTGTAATCATAACTGTATACGAAAACGATTACAAGTGCCTGCTGTTTTACTGCCTCTAGTGTTCATTTCTGTTGGAAACTGCAGTGATATGTACTTATTGGTACGTATTTCACATCTTGCAAAAAAAGTTCCCACAGGTACGTTTACGTCATAAGATCAGGTAGGGCATTCAAGGTGGACAGATTTGGATTATACTGAGCGACTTTAGATGCATTTACACTGAAAGCAGGTCGCCAAGTAGCTGCGTTGCTGACTGCTAGTAGGCGTTCCTATTTGTTGGATTATTAAGCCCAGCGGTTCCCAACCACTCCATTCCTGGAGTACCCCTAACACTGCACATTTTGCATTTCTCCTTAAATCAAAGACACTTGATTCAACTCGTCAGCTCATTAGTAGAGCCTACAAGGGTGTTTCAGACAAAGGAGATATGCAAAATTTGCAGTGTTGGGGGGGGATCCAGAAACATGGTTGGGAAGCACTGATCCAGCCAATCATGAGACAGACTACGTGAGCTCCACCGCATTGTGAAGATGTATATTAGCAAGTTAAATTCTGAACTTTGTTGAATTGTAAACAATTGCTGTCTATTATTTTACTTTAAATTGACATCTGTCAAAAGGTTTTGAAAGTGACTGAAGCAGGGATGTCGCTAGTGAAGGGAAAGATGGAACTTACTATAGAAGGACCAGAGCTCAAAATAGTAACCACCTTGTAAACCACATAGGGGGGCCAGAAGGCCTAGCGACTCAGAAGTCAAAATTGTCTATAAAAAGAATCAGAATTGAGGGCATGGAAAGAGGAAATTCTTACTGGTCAACAGTTTCCTTTATCAAAGTATGTTACAACAATTTAAAATATCTAAACTTTTTGACGCATGAGGTAGTTTCACTTTTCCAAAGCCTTGTGCTTTTCCTCTATATCCAGTTTGGAAGTCAATGTTGTGGTAGAATTCTCAAAGCACAAGTCCTAGCTTGCAATCATCTTAAGTGGCCAATTCTTGGCCAGAATAAGCTGTGGACTAGACTTTATGCTGGTAGTCGTAAGTCTGGTAATGTGGGCCTACATGTGACTTCTGTGATGAGGCTGGAATTGCTACTGGAATTGAATCTTCCCAACAAATTATATTATTGTGATGATGAAATTAAACTCATCTTTCCGTTTGGAAGGACCACCCTCTGCTCCTGTACAGGGCATGAGAGCACCAGCAGCTGGGGTAAAATGAGGCAGAGAGAGTGTGTGTGTGATCTGAGACAGTCTGGGTGAACAGCAGGAATGTCAGCAACCCTCAGGGTCACAGCGCACATTTAACTGCTCCGCTCAGCACACACACTTCCATTTAATGGACCTTAATATTTCTAATCTATCACGTCATTCCCTGCTGACATTTCTCTCCTCTTTGTATTCCCTTCTCTCGGGAGAGCGAGGGAGAGAAAAATGAAAAAAAAAAAAAAGAAAAGGGCCGGAGTGGTGCTCCGCTCGCCTCTAGCCGTGCTAATTTGAATTGACATGATATTAAGGTTTAATTAGGGGCTAAATTCCGCTGCATTAAAGATTTGGAGTTGGGTTTGGCTGTATTTAACAGCTTTGCTCAGCTCTCTCCGGCACAGTTCACATCCAAAGTGAAGCGTGGAAACGCTTTCTGACATCGTGGGTTGCCACTGGAAAGCAAGGGTGGGGGCGGTGGTGGAGCCGATAATAGATTAAAAGCTTGATTAAAATCCTATTACAACTCAAATGATATTTTGGGAATGTTCCGATTCCCCTGGGACCACTGACAAGCAAGGTCGAGACTCATTAGAGGAAGAGCTGCATGTGCATTTAATAGAGATCCAGTGCTGGAGTATAATAAGCTCTTTAAAACAATGGTTAAAGTAGTTGAATGTGGTTAAAACTCTTGCTGAGACTGGGAAATGTGTTGAAGATGGTTTGAGATGTATGAAATTCATAGTTCAAATTCATACATTTAAAACAGAATTTATTCTGTGTACACAGTGTCCAAACCCAAACTAGCATAAATTTATTTCTTCCATGGAGGATATTAAAACATGTCCTGGCTTATAATGAGTGAATGGGGCTTGAGGTTTTCAAATAAGTGCATCCATCCATCATAAAAAGTGCTCCACATGGCTCTGGGAGGTTAATAAAGGTCCTTCTGAAGTTAAGACAAATATCCATATTTAAAACTTTATAAGCGTGATCTCTAACTTCCGCTAACTGTCATATGTGTGTTCACGAAAGAGTGGCGTTATAGTGGATGACGTAGGACGAAGGCGTAGCATAAGCTCCAGTGAGAGGTGATGAACATGGAAGTACAGAAGAGAGAGCAAAACAAAACACAGTCATGAATTACAAGTACAAAACGAAGATTTGTTAAGAAAAATGACAGAGAATTTCGATATAAGCCAAGAGGAGACTGGTTTTTCTTTGATGTAAACAAAACTTGGTTCTCGTGAGACTAGCATATTCTCACTGGAGCTTATGCTACGTCTAAGTCCTACGTCATCTGCCGGAACACCACTCTCGTGAACGCAGGTATGACAGTTAGCGGAAGCTAGAGATTACGGTTTATAAAGTAGTGCTGTCAAACGATTAATCACATCCAAAATAAAAGTTTGTGTTTACATAATGTGTGTGTGTACTGTGTATATTTATTAAGTATATATAAATACACACACATGCATGTATATATTTAAGAAAAATATGTTATGTTTAGACATTAAAAATATTTATATATAACATCAATTATATTAATATAAATGGAAATATTTTCAAAATATTTTGTGTTTATGTGTGTATTTATATATACATAATATTCAAAATATCAACCCCCATTCACTGCTATTAAAAAGCTTGGAAGAGCCAGGACATTTATATTTATATATATATATATATATATATATATATATACACATACATACACACACATACCTATACACACACCTCTGACTGTATTTGTCTGAAAGAATAAAGTCATATACACCTAGGATGACTTGAAGGTGAGTAAATCATGGGGTAATTTTCATTGTTGGGGGAACTATCCCTTTAAGATTAAGCAATTATAAGACGACATTTAGCAGTTAATTTACTACAGGTTCAGTCCCCATGAATTAACCTTGGGTCAAGTGTTTTGATCAAGGGTTCATAAATAAACCCTTACTAGGTTCAAACCTACAGCCTTTTGGCCTCCAGCCTGAATCTTTAACCGCCAGTCTGAGTCTGAGAAACAGGAATAGGTGAGCTTGTCATCCAGAATTTGCGTGATCTGTCTCAAAGGAGACACCAGCTGTGATTTTTCTTCAGTGAGAAACCCATTCTGACACATTCCCCAAGACAGCAGGTGTGTCTCCCTCTGTCTGTCTGAAATCGAGCACACTGGCGATACTCTCGTAAGCATCCTGACAGACAGATAGCGGCTCTGACAGGAAATGCCCTGCAGATCAAAGAGGAATGAGGCAGCGAACACCATGGGCTCTTGAGTACAGCGACACTCCTGTCATGTTTCATTTGTACTGTGCCACTCATTAGCATTTGCACCATCATTAGATGATTAGGAGGTGACATTTCAGGCCCTCCCACTGCCCTTTTGAGTGCCAACGTGAATGATTACAGGTTCAAAAGTTCACAAATTCACACTTTTCGATTCAAGTTGAGTATCAAGTGTCAAATCACAAGATGAAGTCTAAGTCCAGTCTCAAATCCTCTTTTGGTCCCAAATGCAAAATCGTGGAACCCCAAAAGATAAATTCTGATCCTGAACAACCGTACAAGTTTCAAAAATGACCCCAAAATCATAAAAGTTCTCTATATGACTTTTGCACTGTACCAAAATCTTCTGAAGCCATATGATGGCTTTGCATGAGGACCAGATGGAAATTGTGAAATCCACCTTGGCACATTCATCTGAGATTTCTTAAGAGTTTTTTCATTGACTTGATTGATCCAGTTTAATCATCAAGCAATTTGCATGTCATGGGTATTGTCAGCATGAAATTCAAAACAAGACGGAATAGACTTCATGTGCACATCAAGATATATTCAGTTGCACAACACTAGACCCTTCAGACTCGAGTTTACATCTTTGGTCACACTCCATCGTCTATAAGCACCAGTATTCACCAGTTAGCTCTAAAAGTGCCACTCTTTAAAGTTTTCAACACTTACGCTGCTAAAATCAGAAAAACAGTGGGCAAAGGCTTGAATGTTTCATCTAAGTGTCCATATGTCGCGCTCATGGTGTGTCCTGATGCTCTGGGTTAGTGAAGTGAGACAGGCATATGTCAGCTGTACTGCACAACTGAGCTAAACTTCACCCACTATTAGAAACTGTACAGCAGTTTAAGAGCCTCAGTCTGCATAAAATAGACATACATCCTGTTATGTATTCTAAGAGTAAACATCTGTTAGGATCGTGTTTGGAATCTAGCTACAATGTTGTGAAAAAGTATGTACACCCATGAAAACTATAGGTATATATCCATCATGATAATAAAACGCAGATATAGAAGGGTTAGTTCACCTAAAAATGAAAACTCTTATCATCATTTACACACCCTCTTGTGGTTTCAAACCTATAAGACTTTTTTCATCTTCAAAACACAAATGAATACATTTTAATGAAATCTGACAGATTTCAGTCCCTCCACCCAAAACTTTGACACTTCAAAAAGTTCAGAGATCATTCAAGAAATCCATACGAATTGCTTTTATTCACATAAAAACATGACGCTCGAGAATGAATGAGGTATGTTTTTGTGTGTCTACCATATTTGATGGGATCTACGTTTGTACTTGGATCAATGTTGAATAAAAGCCTAAATTAAATGTTTCCATCGAATATAGTAATCTTTAGAAAATTTAGATTCATAAACTTTTTGAAAACACTTTCAATTCACATCAATTTGAACGGACAGAAATCACTCAGGTTTCATAAAAAATATCTTCATATGCGTTTATAAAAAGAATGAAAGTCGTATGGGTTTGAAGTGACATGAGGATCGGTAAATAATGAGAGAATTTTCATGTTTGGTGAGAAACACTAAAAAAAGCAACACTATGGGTAACACTTTGTTTTAAGATGTCTTTGTTACGCATGTTACATGTACTTACTATTATAATAACAATTAATAATGCATAATTACATGCAAGTAACCCTAAGCCAAACTCTAATCCTAACCATATAGTAAGTACATGCAGTTAATTAATATTACTCATCTTTTCATGATCTTTGTGATTTTTTCAGTGTATCCCTTTTGACAAAGAATAGTCAAAGGACAGCATACTTTAACAAATTACATTGTTTGTGATGTGTAAAGCTTAAACTGAAATGCCAATTTATTATCTGGAAAATGTTAGCAAACCAAAAATGTTCTGCATTTATCATTCCATCAAATATACATTGTATCACATTGACCCACTAATCGCAATAAGGTTCTTACATATGTTGAAAAAGGACCAAACGTTAGGGTGTCCTTCAAAGAAAATATGATTCATCGACTCATTTTTGAAAAACAGCTAATTACTACATTTTTACTCGCTACCAAAAACACAAAAAGTTGTATTTTTCAGTTGAACCGTTTCCTAAGTTCAACGTGATAATATTCACACAATACAATCACAGCCAATCTGAACATATTCACTGCTTATTATACAGCTGTGTGGAGCTGGATTTTTTGGGCAGACGAGATTCCACTGTGGGCGGAGCTACTCTACTTGATATAAATAAGAAGAAACCAAGCGACTTAGTAAATGTGTGTATATGTGCATGGTGTTATGTGGAGTCAACACCAGTGGAGGAATGAATGAATGAATTTAAGGGAAATTAAGGAAAGTGCGGCAAACAGGAAATCAGAATGACAGGAAGTCCGGGTTGTTTGTGTGTGTGTGTGTGTGTGTGTGTGTGTGTGTGTGTGTGTGTGTGTGTGTGTGAGTGAGTGAGTGAGTGAGAGAGAGAGAGAGAGAGAGAGAGAGAGAGAGAGGCAGTCTAGCATGACTCCTGTATGCTGGACACACAGACACGCTCAGCATGAATGAATAAAAAAACCCAGCCTGTGTGAAGGTGTGTAAGTGTGTGTGTCTGGTCTTTAGGAGGTCCTCAGCTCCTGCCAGGAGCGCTGCAGAGCTCATTCATCTTACGGTCCCAGTGCAGCAGAGCATTCACTCCCACTGACAGCACAACACCCTCTCTCTGTCTCTCATGCGTGACTCAATCAAACCCACACACACACACACCGCACTGTACACCACTCATTACAACCAACAGCTGTCTCTACAGCCCACTCACACATCTGCATGCAGAAATGCTTATACACGCTGTTATTTCCTGTCACACTTCTCATTCATTAAGCCTTTCGGTGCATTTCGAAGTCAAACTTTCTGTGTCAGGCATCTGAAGGAAACCTTGCGTTTGCCCGTGCAAAACTCACCACCTATATGCCAGGGTGTTGTGGGTGGTTATCAGGCCATTGATAAGGTGCTAAGGTGTTCAGAGTGTTTTCTATCATGTTGCTATGCAGTTGCTAGAATGGGATATTGGGCAAAGTATGTTTTCAGCCTTTCTACCTCAATGTTTAATAAGTGTTTCTTTGTGAAATTTAATAATTTCAGAGTGAAAAAGGTTTCAAAGTAAATCCTACACCAATTTATTAAAATGTTAAGATGAATAGGGCCCCACGAAGGGTTTTATTTTTTCACAAATTTTGTTTTGGATTTTAGGTTATGAATTTATACAGTTTTATTAATCAAAAACATCTCTTAAAAGGCAAATCAAACAAAAATCAAACAATTCCTGCCATTTGCTGACAAAACTGCTTACATTAAAATTTAAAAGAGTGTAATAAACTGGAATATTATTAATGTTATTATTACTTTCAGAAGCACATTACAATATGATATATTTCAGTAATAATTTCTCTAAATTAAACCAAAGACAAAACTGTGTTGCTCATTTATTCAGAGACACGTAGAACATGCAGACTCCATATTTAAATAACAGTATTAATAGCATCCAAATTTCGCCAAATTCTGTGACATTTCACATTATAGAGTAAACTCCTTTATCATTTTCCATTTTTTGATTCTGCAATTTCATTTGCATTTTCAGCTTTGTGTGAATCACAAGGCCCTGGATATTTTGGCTTTTTGCAAACCTGATCCCTTTGAAAAGTAACAGCACACTTTTCCTCAATAAGCCACAAGATTTGAGGTATAATTTATGCCTGAAGTACTAAATGTTGGAATAAAGATGCTACTAAAGCTCAATATTTTCCTAAAGCGACTTTTTCAGACATTTCTTCATTTTGCCACTCCAATGAGGGAAAAAAACCTGAGAAAATCTGCTACACAGGTGTCTGTGTTGAGTGTTGCTCAGGGCTCAGTGACGAGTGAATTCAGCGGCTCAACACAATTAGCTGCGTCTCATCAACTCTGCGCCTCATAACCTGACATCACTGAAATCAATATGATACTCCACTCACATATACAAGTCTGTGGAAAAGTGTTTGCACCTTGTGATTTTTGGTGTTTAATTGTCAGGTAACACCCATTTCAAGTCCAAAACAGTAAAAAGAAGTCAAAAAACTTCCTTTAAAAAAGTTGAAATGTTTAAATTGTCTTAAGTTTACAAAAAAGAGAGAATGAAATCATGTGCAAGGTTCATATACATATCAATTATATTCATTTTTATTTTAATATTTTTTGTTTTTATTTCAAGTTAATAGGTTTAGGTTTTAGTAATTGTGTTTTTGTCTTTTTTTTTTTTTTAAGTAGCAATTTTTAAAATGTATTCATAAAAATACATGGATTTACTTAATTTTAAGATTTTTTTTTTTTTTAATTCAGATTATAATTATTTAGTACGTAAGTAAGTAAGTAAATAAATAAAAATGTTTAGGAGTAATCTATTTGTTCTAATAAACCTCAATCCCTGGGAGCTTAAAAAAAAATCATAAATGTTAAGATTTTAATAAAAAACATTTAATTTAATATTATGTAATAACCATTTTATAAAAGTAGGTTGTTTGGATGGTGTTTTAAAACCAGGCCAGTTTCCTTATCTTTTTTTATTTGAACTTATTACTCGCCATGAAAATAGCCAAAAACTGTAAAATGGATTCAGGTATGACACTGTTAGATATTTGTTTGAGGGTGTTTGTGGAGTAATTTAATATCCTAATTATGGTACACTATTGCTTAAATATGAGTACTTTGGGTAATTAATGAGCTGAATGAATTGTGTGCGGCTGCAGATGATCCGCAGCGATCTTCGTCAGAAATGCACGAGAGGCGAATGCAGAATCGGCGAGTGGAGATATCAGAGAGCCTGCGTCAGTCTGAATGAGAGTGAAGGACAGTAATTGACTTTGCACGGAGGCGCTGACAGTGGGAAGCGTGCGACAGTACGGCGGCTAATCTCATTACGCTGATTGTCTATTTGAGAGCATTACGCTGGGATCTGACGGAATTATACATGTTGGGCTTGAACATAATGAGCGGCGTGTAATCCCTGGTAATCAAAGACTGCAGAGCCTCCTCGTTCCTGCTTTAACCAGCAATAACCACCACGCGACTGATTTCACACGCCACCAAAACACAGCTCACACTGCAGCCGGTGACACGAGAGGGACAGCTCTGAGAAAACCCAAGACAGACAGAAGGCTGGAAATACATGAAACACAGACATACAACAAAGGGTTTGCTTTAACTTGGCTTGAAGAAATGTATGTGAATTAATTAAAGTGAGGTGAGAAATAGGCCAAAGTGTTGAGAAATGAGCGGTTTCTGTCATTGCAGTCAATGCACTGCCATCTTGTGGTCAGAGTGAATAAAAAAAAAAAAGAGACACTTATGAAGACATAAAACAGTTCAAATGCCCATGTTATTGAACAACTAAATCAATTTCTAACATTTATAGTTTTTAGTATTTTGAATATGTTATTTTGGGTATTATTTATATACTATTATAATATTTATTAATATTTTGAAATAGCTTTTATTATATATTTATATTTTTCATATTCTTTTTCCATTTGAATGTGCTTTTGTCATTTCTATTTGAGATAGATATATATATATATTTTTTTTTTTTCTTCAGTTTAGGTTTTAGTAAATTAACAACCTTATTTTATTTTGGCTAGCTGCCAAGGCAACATTTCTAAACTATTTATTTATGTTTTTAATTCAAGCTTTGTTATCTAATATTTAATTTTATTTCAGCTTTATTCCAACCATTTGTAATGGTTGTAGTAAGAAATACAGTCATTTTATTAGTTATTGTTTTATATTTCTATTTAGCTTGCATTTAATATTTCGGTTTTAGTAATTTTAGTTTTTTATTTCTGAAATGAAACTTTATTTCAGTTAGCTGTCAAGGCAACATTTTGAACATTTTCATTTTCATTTATATGATTATTATTTTTTCAGTCTTTTTTATTAGTTCTAGGTAACAATACCACTGATATTTATCAGCTATAATTACTTCTTCCCAGTCATGAAAAAGTATTTTCATATTTTGCAATATTTGATTAAGAATACATGTTGTCGTCTGTGCTTGATAATTCATATTTAATATAGATTTGTTAAAGTGTCGCTTTCAAAATCAAAGGTGACTGCCTCTCACTAAAAAATTGCCAGGCAAAAAAATGTTGAGATCCTCCCTTATATTCTCGTCAAAAATGTCTTGGCACACCGAGATCTGGAGTTATGACATTAAAGTCTTTTGGCTTCCTAGCAAAATGTCAGGTTGTAAGCAGATGGCCGGCAGTCACTGATCTTGACTTTAGAAGAGCTTTTGCATCACTTGGATTTCATTTTTACTCTCATTTGGCACCGATTTTTACTTCCAATTGGCACTAGGCAAGTGTTTTTGTTGCATTTTTGTTTCATCATATTTTATGCAGACAGTAAAATGTCTGGCACGCGAGAGTAGAGATCATGTGACTTACTCAGTGTGGCCCTGGAAGACGTTCACTGAGTGGATGGAGGGATCTCTGAAGTCCCACAGGCGGAAGGTGGTGTCCCTGGATGAGGTGACCACCAGACGCTGGGTGGGATGAGTACAGCAGTGGGTCAGCTCTTGATCGTGACCTGCAAACACGTGTAAAACAGAGCTACGTGACCCTGAAACCCTGGCAAAGGAGCCCAACAAAGCCACCAAAGCAATCAGGAAGAGCGGTGGCTTGTTTACCTGTGAGGGTGTGCACCAGCTCAGAGGTTTCTACATCATAGAGGTTGGCAGCTCTATCCCAGGATGCAGTGACCACCTGCTTTCCTCCCACCAGCCAATCAGCTGCTATCACCACCCCCTGGTGGCTCTTCAAGGTCGTGGTGGCCACACGGATAGTGGGGCATTCATTGGGCCCATCTGCCTCGCCGTCGGCTTCGTCTTTATCAGAGAAGTCCACGTCATCATCCAGCGAGGCCTGAATCATAGAGGAAACAAGAGTCATGAATGCTAAAAAAGATGGAAAAGCTAATTCAGAGTTTAACTAAAATAAATAAATTAATGAATGAATATATAAAATCATGTTTACAGTCATTTACTGAACATTTTAAAGCTACACTATGGAACTTTTGACCTTTTGAAAGAACATAAATTTAGTTGTGTTTCAGCTCTGCTCCACTGTGCAAATGAACACATGGATACAGGACATCTTACCAGAGCATATGGACAAATAAATAATATTTATTTTGTTTTTACAACCAGTGGTTCCCCAGAGGTTTGCCATTTTGTACGATCCATGGTCTTTTTTTTTTTTTTTCAAAATTAAAATGTTCAGATTTGCGCTATTTATAAAACATGCTTATTACTAAAATGAACATTAATTGAAATTAAATAAAAGATGAAACATTTCTCATTTGAATGTAGTCTAACTTGTACTAAAATAACTAAAACTGAAGAATTATACTACTATAAAACTATACTACCATATAAACAATAGACATAAAAAAAAATAAAAAAACATTACTAAAATAAATGCAAAACAAAATTACTAAAACCTAAAATTAACTTCAACTTAAAAATCCAAACAGATTAAAGGTTTAACAGAATATATTTGTTAAAGGGGTCCTATTATGCTTTTTCACTTTTTGAATTTTAGTCAGCGTGTAGTGTGTATGTTTGGGCATAAAAAGATCTACAAAGTTACAAATCTCAAAGTCCACTCCAAAGGGAGATATTTCAATAAAAATCCCTTTTCAAGAACTACAACGAACGGCTCGTTTGGACTACAGTTGTTTTCCGGGTGTTGTGATATCATAAAGCGGCCCATTAGAATATCATTAAAATAATGATATTCTCAATCCCGCTCCAACAGCGCCTCCCGCTGGTAGAGAATTAATTTGCATATATTTATGCCGCCACAAATAGAGTGTCTGTGGGAAACACTGGACTATGGTATAAATAAATTCAACAGTATAACAGTTTCACTGCAATTCATGTTATAATGTTAGAATTAAAGAACAATAAACATAATACATACTACCGTTGCACTTATCTGTACATAGTAAACGCAGTTATTTTTAAGCTGTTGTTGACATTCCATCTAAAATGTGATTTAGCCACAAAAACAACAACAAAAAAAAAATTTTATTCCCACTTTAATATGTCTTGTAATATCCGTGTGTGCAAAGGTTCTGCGCGATCCTCTTGTTCAATATTCTCGGGGTCTGAATTGAAATGGCAATATTGACGAACATGCTGCTTTGGCAAGGCGGGCAGTACTGAAACACCGTCTAAGCTGTTCGCCAATCACAACGCACTGGGACAGCTAACCAATCACAACACATTTCGTTTTTCAGAAGGCGGGCCTTCAACAAACCCGGAACTAATCGAGCCGTTTATGCCAGGCTGGGGAGAACGGTATTGTAATAATGTAAATTATGTGAAAAATAAAGCGTTTTTTGAACCACCAAGCATGAGAGCATGTTCTAGTACACCCCCAAAACAAAATCAAGACTTTGTAAAAGAGCATAATAGGACCCCTTTAAAGTCTTAAGTATTTTTTGCACTCATTACTTTTTTTTTTTGTTATCAAAAAGAGAGTTACATCTTGTAGCTTTAAGTACACAAAAATGGGAACGCAATGGGGGAAAAAAGACAATTATGGCAATTCTTGAACAAATTAATTCATTTTACTTCTAAGTAAAGCAAAATATTCAGTGTAAGGAAAGAATATAGGATAGATATAGATGTTTTCAGAAGTGGAGCAATTATGTTTTCATGAAATATTAAAACAAACTTTTTTATTTTAAATAACATGCACTTCTAAAAAATGTGCACAAAAATTGCAAATAAATTATATTGATTTCAATATGCATGTTGACTTTTTAGATTAGCAAGTCACCTGGATGAGAGACAATGCTTCAGAGGAGCATCATTACATAAAAGGACAGAAATATGAAAGGGTGTGTGTGTGTGTGTGTGTGTTTTAACACTCACGCTGATGTCTGCTGGGGGCTGGGGAAGCGGCAGCTGTACCATGTAACGCCAGATGTGTGCCGTCTGGTCCCCGGACGCTGTCAGGAAACACACAAAACAAACACAGATGGAGCATTATATAAAAAAGGACAGTCATCTATCAAATCACATTTAAAAGTATCTGACAGGAGGGGGGAGAGATACAAATAGAGATATGAAAAAAATGTCTATTTTTCAGTCTTATGGAAAAATAAATAATAAAAAGGCAATATAGCCTTCAGTCACGGGATAAATGAATCATCATTAACAGCTTCATAGTAAGAGATGTGACTGCTGCATTAGCTAATGCTCGCATACATGCAGTCGTTAATGTGTAATAGAAGGTCATAACCACTGGACGGCACCATCAGCAACAAGTTATTTAATGAAAATTACTCTTTCATAATAAATGTCCCTGAGGTGTATGATTAATTGATGCATAATATTCTCAAAATTAGTGATTAAGTGTGTTCAATAATCAATCTTATTTAATAATCAACTCAAATAAAAACATTTAAATTGTACATATGACAATTTTTTTTTTACTTTTCAATATTTTATATTATTTAATTGTTTCTACTCAAATTAGAGGTTGAAAAAAAAAAAAGAGAAAAACAACATTCACACGGTGGCTGTCATACTTTTTTCCTGTTTATCCATATTTAATTTTTTATATTGTTTGTGTTTCACATGGTAACATGACAAACCCATTGAATGTGCTGTTGTTTACCTGTAAGCGCCATCTGCTCTGTGGGGTGGAACTTAATGGAGTTGACTGCAAGAATACAAAATAACAAACGTGCATTAGAAACAATGCAACATGCTTAACACTAACCAAACCCATAGCAAGTCAAATCTGACGAAACCAAACTCCAAATGAAAGTTCATAAAATTAACACAAATATTCACACACAAACATAGTGTGAAAAGAGCTTCGTACCTGATCCAGCGTGGCCGGCATATTTTAGCAGGCACTTCCCAGTCTCAATACTCCACAGCATGGAACAGTGATCTAAAAAATAAAGAATGACTGATTGACTTCTGAAAATTCAGCTTTACCATCACTGAAATAAATGACATTTTTAAATCTGTTTTTGACTCTTTAAACTGTTTTTACAAATAACTTCAGCCTTGGAGAGCATAATGAACTTGACAGATAATAATAATGAAAATAAAGACAGAACTTTGAACAGCAGTGTATACTAGGGATGCACGATATTATCGGACCAGTATCGGAATAAATGTAAAATGTAAATATCGGCATCAGCCCGACATGAAAAATTATGCCGATATGTCTTGCCGATAAGAGGAATACATTAGCTCACATGTGCTCAGGGTGCAATAGGGTCTGGCTGCAGACTTGCACTTGCACTCTCAGTCTTTATTTATTTTTTTTATTTTATTCTATTTATTTATTTTTTTTAATTGATTCACTCATAGAGTCATAGAGTAAACAGTAATAGCACGTGCAGCGGCCTAATAACCGTTCTGTAAGGAGTTTTAATTCTGTAGGGGGCGCTGTTGGCCTACTTCTAATAAAATCAAAGCAAAATATACAAATAATATTTAGACTGCGTTTTTGATTAAATAAAGGAGTAATTGATAAAATCATGAGTATGTTTTGATTTAAAGGTCAGAAGCTATAGCTTACATGAAAGAAAAAAAATCATAAACATGAAACTTAAATTAAATAATTTTATATTTACTGATTTATTCATTATGTGTAATATCTTATAATTTTTAAACAAATTATGAACTCTAAAAGTTTTTCAGAATTTTTACAAATATTTTGCTTTAGACCATTTAGAAATGTTAAAACTTAAAATAAAATGTTAAGGTTACCACTGCATCTTTCTGGGGGGGAAAAAAATGCAGGGATTAATATATAATTTATAGTTATTTTCAAATCTTCAATGTACTGTCATTACAAAGTAACTTTATTATTGTTTATTTCATTCTAGCAAATAAGTTCTTGTTAAAAACTAACCAAATTTAAAAATAATTTGCTTATAATTTCTACACAGTACACAAACAATAGGAAACATATCGGTATCAGCCAAAATAAGTTGAAAAATATCGGCATATCGGATATCGGCAAAAAAACAACATTGTGCATCCCTAGTGTATACAGCAGTATATTAGGCTGCCATTTGCAACATGGAGCAGCCATGTTAAAATTTAAAGTCATATCTAAATACAATTTAAAATTTGTGATTTTTATCAGCAATAACAATTAAATAAGCATTTGTCTAAATTAATCCAGCTAGTTTGAATCTAAATGTTAGTTTACTATTTAGGACAATCAGCACAGCAATTTGTAAAATGTAAAGATATAAGAAAAAGGTGGGGACAGCTTCAAGAAAGATTATGTTTTTGGTAATTAAAGTACCAAATACATAAATATATATAGTTTTTGAACAGTAAAGAAGTCTCTTCTGCTCACCAAGCCTGCATTTATTTGATTCAAAGTACAGCAAAAACAGTACAATTTTGAAGTATTTTTTACTATTTAAAATAACTGTTTTCAATTTCAAAATATTTTAAAATGTAATTTATTCCTGTGATTTCAAAGCTGAATTTTTAGCATTATTACTCCAGTCTCATGATCCTTCGGAAATCATTCTAATATTCTGATTTGCTGCCCCCCAAAAAAAAAACATGTATTATGATTATTATTATTATTATTATGTTTTTTCAGGTTTCTTTGATGAATATAAAGTTCATAAGAACAGCATTTATCTGAAATAGAAATCCTTTATAACATCATAAATGTCTTTATCATCACTTTTGATCACTTTAAAGCAGTGGTTTTCAATCCTGGTCCTGGGGACCCACCGCTCTGCACATTTTGCATGTCTCCCTTATTTAACACACCTGATTTAGATCATCAGCTCGTTAGGAGAGAGATCCATGAACTGCACTGAGTGTGTCAGATAAGAGCGACATACAAAATGTGTGAGCGGTGGGTCCCCAGGACCAGGATTGAAAACCACTGCTTTAAAGCATTCTTGCTAAATAAAAGTATTACTATCTATAATTTCTTTAAAAGCAGTTATTTTAAATAGTAAAAATATTTCACAATATTACTGCTTTTGCTGTATTTTGGAACAAATAAATGCAGGATTGGGGAGCAGAAGAGAATTCATTAAAAACCTTACTGTTCAAAAACTTTTGACTGGTAGTGTATCTTGGATATATCAGTGATTAACAACATATTTTTGTGCAGTGCACAGTGTCAGGAAAAATACCATACACAGAAACATACACAAATATCTCAATACACACATACAAACCACACTCTGACATCGATATCAATACACCCACACAATTAAAATAATTTAAAAAAAACAGCAAGTATTTGCTTCAAAGGCCAAGCCTGAGAAAATGGTGCTATCAGATGGAAAACAGTAAAAATTGTAACTTTTGAAAATAGCAAAAATTCTGAAGCCTTGCCAAAAGACTGAAAGCATATTAACAAAGAATGCATTATTTTTTTTTGTGGGGGGGTTTGCTTAAAGAAAAAAACGAAAGACAAAAATGCCCATAAAGACATGCATTTAATCTGTCCGTTCATCTGGACGGACACAAAAAGAAAAAGAAAAACTCTACTGAATTAAAAATAATGGGTAAGGTGAGTGTGGTTGTGGCAGATTTACCGGCTGAAGCTGTGCCTAAAACCAGCGGCTGAACCCGAGTCACAGCCAGGTCCCATATCCCATCACGGTGTCCCACGTACTCCTTGACCAGCTGACACACTGCACGAGATGTGGTGGCTTTGAAACTGGACACAATCTGAGGAGCGGACAAGAGAGTGAGCATTGGGTCAGAGGTTCACACACACACACACACACACACACAGATCTAACTACAGAGCAACAGTAAGCAGCGCAGAAGCATGGGGAATCAATACTCAAACCATACATGACTGTAACACCTCTACACTGCTGGATTGTATGAACACACTGCATTCAGTCATACAGTCTCTCAAACATGATCAAGGTCTATGAAAGGAGAGCGTAGTCAATACTTCTGAAATGAGAACGATTAAATTAAAACACCCTAACAAACAAAAATAAGCAATAAAACAAAAACAGCATTCAAACACCATTAAAATATATAAAAGCTGACAAAACATAACTAAATTCATGACCGAATTCACTAAAAAAAAAACAAACGAATGACAAAATAGTTTGTAAATTGTAAACACTGTCATCTCTGGAAAAGGAAAGAAGCTGAGCTGAGAGAGCAAGGTGACCAATGGTTATGGTGTCGATGCATAGAGTAGATATGTATTACTATATAATTTAAATGGCAGTAAATGACACAGTCACAAAAGTGCACAATATTTCTTTAAAAGTCACTGAAAGATATTATATAGCAGAAAATGGGCATTACAGAATGGATCTGTGGTAATATCAATGTAACACAACCTTTCCTGGTAAACTAACTTTACTCCACTGATATGGATGCATGTTAAAAAGCTTAAGTTAGAAATGATTAAATGTTTGGGGTCTGTGATATGTTTTTAAAGAAGTTCACTAAGGGTGCATTTATTTGATTAAAAATACAGGTCAAACAGTATTCTGAAACATTATAACAATACGCTCATTTGCTCTACAAGAAACATTTCTGATTATTATCAATTTTGAAAAGTTGTGCTGCTTAATATTTTTGTGGAAAGTAAGATACTTTTTCCAGGATTCTTGAATAGAAAATGAATAGAAAGAACAACAAGCATTTGAAATAAATTAATACTTTTATTTAACAACGATGCATTAAATTGATAAAAAGTTGCCATAAAAACATTTACAGTATATAAAAAGATTTTCATTAAAAAAAAAAAAAAAAAAATTAAAGAGTAGTGTATATCAGTATATCACTTATTTAAATTTTGCAGATCATTTGGCATTTAGATATTTGAATAGGTTCAACATTCAACTGCTCCCTTTGAAAACATCAAATAGTTTGTTTTTACAATTTACAGTTGCACAACTGTAAATTATAAAATACTGTGCATATTATTTGGTAAGTGAAAAAATACTGTACAGTAATTTTTACTTACTACCTACAGTGATGACACCAACAAAATTCGACAAAAAATATGTAGGGATGCACAATATATCAGTGACCATTTCATGTTGGACATTATTGTGCGTTAGTTTTGTTTTTATATTGTCAAGCATGTCATATTCTAAAACTTTAATAGTATCTAAAACTTCTTTATACAGTAATATGATCCAAATTATACAGTACAGATTTATAATAGTGGCAGTTACAAGATAATATCATGAAAATTGGCACATCGGCCAACATTTCTATATCTGTGCATCCCTAGCATCATCTGTAAAAGCAAATGCTCAGAATAAAGAAGTATTGAGGTACATTGTCCTAACTTTAATAAAAGTTTTGGCATCACTATAAAGCAATGGACTGAGGAAGGTGTGCAAGCATGTCAATATGCAGCCTAACCACTACGAAGCACTGCTGAGCCTGACGTTTCACTGGAGGTATAAGAGCAAACACAGCAAGCACAATGAGTCCTCATCTCAGCACTGTGAAAATGCTCTGTAATATTAGAACACAACATTATATAGTGACTGACCGAGCTCCTCACATACTGTAGAGTTCAATCAAACATCATGAAATTCCTTGAACTGTCACGTACAATATCCTTCAAAGTTACATGGAACCAAATCCACAAGAGGGTTTTCACTTAGAACTACACTGCCGTTCAAAAGTAAGATTTTTAATGTTTTTTAAAGAAGTTTCTTACACTCATCAAGGCTGTATCTATTTGATAAAAAAAATCTGTAATTTTGTGAAATATTATTGCAATTTTAAAGATTGTTTTTTAATTTTTTAAATATACTTTAACCCTCTACTGCATGCATTTTGATGGTACATGATAAAAAATTATTCCACATAATTTTTGGGTTTATTTGGGAACATTTTATTGATAAAGCATTTTTTTGACCACCCCTCACCCCCACCCCATCCCAAAATATGTTTCCGTTGCCTCAGAGCAACATTGTGCAACAATGGTACAGAATTACGGAGGCAATTCTACATTCACATATCATAAGACAATGTTCAGAGAGCAATTCAAAATCACAAATCTGTCAAAAAATGTCAAGAAATCATTAAATGAAAAGGGAAAAACACTTAAGGGGTGTCAACGTGTTAATGCATGCGATTAATCTGAAAATTTTAACACATTAATATTTTTTTCACGCAAATTAATAGGTTGATAAGGTTTGACCCCAACTTCTTCCCGTCATCGCAGCACGGAAGGTTGATGAGGGTACAGCACCAGTGTTGCCAGGGTAGCGCCGTAGCGGCACAAGTGGGCTATTTTGAAAATACAGTCGCGGGAAAAATGACAGAGCCCTGGGTTGCGGTTTTTGGGCTACTTTTATAATGTACCACGGCCGCCCAAAGTGTATATAGACAAATAAAAATTAAAAAAGATCCTTTTACTAATGTGTATTATACTTGGAATGTATCCCTGGCCACTTAAGAACGGAGAGGCGGTTGTAACATCAAACAACGTGAGTTTCAGCAGAGCATACATGTTAAGGCTTTTACACAGCAGAAATAAACATGACAACAGCTACTATAGATTATATAAAATAATAAACACACAATTACGATAGGATATGGTTTGTATGTGATTTTTTTTAGGTGAATGTGTACATCTATGCTAATTTGTGCAGCGATATAAAAGGCTATAAATTACATATTTTAACAACAGTAAACGACCAAATTCCACATGTGATCGCAAAAGGAATTTATTACAAACACTCGATGGTTGTTTGAAGAGAGTTCTGAGTAAAAGTGTACTATTAATCTCATAAATTGTCTTATGAAGCATGATGCTAATATTAGCTCTAATGCACCTGCAGAACAGGTCCAATTCTTCTTCATAATGCATTTTGTCATAATACTTCACGTAAGGTCGCAAGAAATGTTTTGTTGTATTTATTTAGAAACACTTTTGATAATAGTTGGGTAAATGTATACTGGGTTTGAAGCGATGTGGCTTGGTAAACGTTTTATTGCCAGTATAAAGGCTGATAATGGCTGAATAAAAACGAAAGAATAATGATAAAAGAATAATAAGGATTGTCTCATACCTGGCAGAAGTGTGAAAGGTTCTGTTTCCTTAAACTAGTTTGTCATGCATCTTTATTTCAACACATTTACAGGTGAATCCTAGTATTTTAAATTTGTGATTAATCACAGTCCATGACTGTGATTAACACGATTAAATTTTTTAATCGATTGACAGCACTACTTAAAACACATTGATATATTGCATTTGATACAGACGTAGGTTTGTATCGTGGTGCGAGGCTGGGAAACTCCGGTCCTGGAGGTCCACTATCCTGCAGAGTTTAGCTCCAACCCTAATTAAACACACCTGCCTGTAGCTTTCTTAAAATACATTCATTAGCTTGTTCTGATGTGTCTGATTATGGTTGGAGCTAACTCTGCAGGACAGAGGCCCTCCAGGGCTGAAGTTTCCCAGCCCTGATGTAGTGTGTCGTGTCATATGTACTTCATGGAATGAGATTTTACTCTGTGTTGAACTTCAAGAAGCACTTCTTCTCTGCTGTGAAACAGAGGTGCATGTTACACGTTTTGCACAACACTTTGGGTGTTCCTTTGCACACGTTCACACCTACACCTTCATACACACACATATTATTTTTTTTTTATGTACAGATCATGTCATTTTAAATTAGATTACTAAAGCAAATAATCTTGCCTTCTTCTCACACCATGTTCTCCTGTGACCATGTGTCAGAACAGGACGTCACACCTTAAAATGGTGCTTGATAGCGACTCCCATGCCTTATTGGACTGTTCTTTGATACTTTTCAAACATTTTAATTGGTTGCAATCATTTAAAAAAAACATGCACTTAACATGGGGCATAAGAAAAACTTTCCATTGCCTGAGGGCAACGCTATGTAGTAGAGGGTTAAAATATAATTTATTCCTGTAAAGCAAAGCTGAATTTTCAGCATCATTACTCCAATCTTCAGTGCCACATGATTCTTCAGAAATCATTCTAATATGCTGATTTATAATCAATGTTGAAAACATTGATTAGTTATTTTTTGGGACCTGTGATTATTTTTTCAATATACACTACTATTCAAAAATTTGGGGTCAGTACATTTTGCTTTCTTTTTTTTTTTTTAAAGAAATTAATACTTTTATTCAGTAAGGATCTGTTAAATGGATAAAAAGTGATTGTAAAGACTTTTGATATTTGATATTGTTAGAAAAGATTTCTATTTTGAATAAATGCTGTTCTTTTTAACTTTTTATTCATCAGAGAATCAAAGAAAAAAGCAGCACAGGTTCCAAAAAATATGAAGCATCACAACAGTTTCAACACTGATAATAAATCAGCATATTAGAATGACTTCTGAAGGATCATGTGACACTGAAGACTGGAGTAATGATGCTGAAAACTCAGCGCTGCGTCACAAAAATAAGTTTGTTTTATTTCACAATATTAGTTTATCTGTATTTTTGATCAAATAAATACAGCCTTGATGAGCAGAAGACATTAAAAATCTTACTGATCCCAAGTTTTTGAATGGCAGTGTACATATTTAATACATCCACCTGCAATATAATGATTTAAAAAAAAATACCACACTAAAAGTAGTTCCAGTGTCCGTTACCGTAAAGTTGAAAATATTCTCTGAACTATGTAAACACAGTACTGTTTTAAGGCTGTGATTTGTTGTTTATGATTAATAGTTAACGGTTACACAGTTTAATAAACAAAAACCAACAAAACATTTCTAACCAACTATTATTTATTTTAAAACACAAAGTATTACGCTTTATAAATGATTAACATCTATGTAATAGACATGTAATAACCATGTAGTAAAAATAAATATTAATCACTACTTAAGATTTTCTTGTTCTTGTCCATAGATCTTAACTCCACCATACAACTGATTCACAAAAGATTTTTAGTTTTATTGATCGAATCAAGACCGTACTAATTTTGAGCAGACAATAATATTGAACATTCAACATCTGCAATACTATATATGGCGTTAAAAAAGCAAAATGCAATAAGCCTAATATAGAAAAAGGAAAACACACTATTTACAGCCTAAAAACAAGAGAGCATTTTCAACACTGACTAAACGAGAAACATCAGCTAATGTTCACTGTAACGGGGGAAAGAGCAGATGTTTTTTTCTCTTCTGACATATCTTGTGTTTTGAAGGGGAGGGTAATATGAGGGATACCACATTACAGAACTACTCAGCAGGGGGATCAACTTTTTAATGTTATAAAGTGTGAATTTAATTACAAACGGAGTTAAACAGAGTTTGTTAGAACGAAAATTCCACAAAAAGGGGAAAGATTCATTTGGGTCCAGTTGAGCTGTCTATAATCTCTTCTAAACCAGAATACAGTAATATTATGGTTAGATTTAGTCAACTGTCCTGGTTCTCCTCCAGCCTGCACATCTGGCCCTGCTCACCATCAAGATATTTGACCATGGCATTTTATTTTGTGCACAAGATTCCTAGTGGTTTAGAGTTTGCTCAGTTGAAAAACTAGTATGCGCTGATTGGCCTTTCATCATAGAGTTCTTTAGAATCATGAACGTATTCAAATTTTCACTTGCTCTGTCCAAATTGCTTGAATGGGGTAAGATTTGCAGGCAGAAGAAAATCAATGCCAATCAAAGGTTTCCAAGCCAAACCGTTAAAAACTTCCATAAGCGATACTCAGTCTTGATATTTACAAAACACTGTCTTAACGTCTTTGTTAATGTTGTATAATGCTGAATTAGTGTTAGCGTTAGCCAGATAAGCACAGATTGATGGCTTGTCACCAAGCACATTGCTACTGGGTTATGACCCCCAACTGTTGGATAGTTCATGCATTTTGGCACACTGAGGAGTTAATTACCCATGAGTCTCCACCCCATAACTCCCAGTTCCCCACATTGAAGTTGCGAGGTCCACCTACTTTCCCCGGGAAAGAATTTGAGCGCTACATCAGTGAAGCCGAGAAAAAAGAACAATTGTAATCCATGAGGACCAAAACATTAAGACTATTTTAATTTGAATTAGCACCATTAACACCAGGTGCTTGGGTCCAGTAATAGAGAGATGTGGAAAGTTGAGAGAAATTATGACATTTGAAAACATCAGCGTTCTAAATGCCTAGCTTTGTTTCTTTGGGACACTAAAAATTAGGGTTGCAAACATTTAATATGGTAGCTACACAGCAAAAATAAAGAAATAAATAAGCTGCTGCTAAGCTGCTAACAGCGTACATGGATACTAGTTAATCATTTTTTGCAGTGTGTTTAACTTGATTATGATTTTGTACTAAATTACATGATGCACTGCTGTGAATATCTGAGTACAATTCAAATATTTTGGTACAATACACAATTATTAAATCATACAAATGTAATGAAGTAAAATCAAAAATGCGTTAGAAGTAGTGGAATCTGGATTTGATGAAAACTTAAAAGTCAAGAAATAAATTTTAGGTAATAAAGGAATGTGTAATAAACTGGGTATTACATATCATAATATAATGATGCATTGAACTGCCATTGTCAGACCAATGCATGAGATAACACTGACACATTTGACACCCCTACTGATGATAAATTGTTATGTAATTCCATGAAATGTGTATGTGAAACTGGAGGTAGTTTGTATAACTGAAAGAAACTGAACAAACAGCAGACAACTCAGCACTACGAAACTGCAACACTGAGACAAAACAGCTTGCATAACCACCTATAACAGCTTGCTCTAGAGATGTCACAAGTCAATAACAAAACTGAAAAGATACTATTTTACGTTATCCAATAGTGTCAATTCCACACAATTTCCATGCCATCATAGTACATGCCATTATTTTAATTCAATTTCTTACAGAGATAGTTTAACCAAAAGATGAAGATTCTGTCATTATTTACTCCTCATTTAATTCCAAACCCAAGTTCACCTTGGTTAATTTCGAAAAACAAATTAAGATATTTATGAAACTTGAGAGATTTCTGTCCCTCCTTTGAAAGTCTAAGTACCCTAAATGAGTAATGAGGGTCAGTAAAAAGTGATGAAAGAATGATAATTTTAACAAAGGAGTGCCAATAATGGAACTTCATTGGTTTTAATCATCAAATTTCACTGGTATTTGGTAACATTTTGGTATTGTGACAACCCTAGCTTGTTCATTTCTAAAGTATCTACATATGTTAAGCAGCAAAGTCTGTAAGCTGACTACAAAGAACAGGACTTTGCACTGAGATATTAAGTTTTTCTTTTTATAGAGATTAGTGATTCTGAGAGAAATATTCTGAGCTTAAACAAATGTAACAGAGTTTTACTCAGAGTGAAATGCCAGCAAATAACCCCATAGATACAATCATACCTTGCTAGTGGAGGCCTTGTATGTCGTCTTCAGCTTTTGGGAAAGTTGACTTGTGCTGTGACTAGCTGTACACAAGAAATTATACAATTGTAAGTGAAAAGTACGATAAATTATACATTTCATTGTAAGGTTTTAAGTTTTCAATTTCATCCACACCAGGTTTCAAGGTTTTAAGTTCTTCCAAACCAGACCAGATTAGAAAAAACATCTTTATGGACCTCACTTTAACAAGAGCATTGTCAAGCTGAAACAAAAAGGGCCCCATTCTACTCTAAATGTTTGTCTAAGGAGATTATATGGCGATATGATTTTATGTTCCTGTTAGAAATGGGTGTAGCTGAAATAGTCAAACCCCTTAATTAAAGAAGAAGGTGTCCACAAACATCTGGTCATGCAGATCTACTGATAAATCAATAGCAAACTGCACTTAAAACATTGTCAAGTCATGTGAGCATTAGGCACAACGTTAACAAATTATTCTCTCTGAATCATCAAAAAAAAAAAAACATCATTATTTATTCAAAAGCTTGTTCAATGATCTGATGAATGCAGAAATTAAACAAAAGCTAAATGTCAGTTGTGTTTTGCATGTACCTTTTGTTTTCAGGGCTCCTTTGCTCAGATCGCCGCCATCAACAGTCTGTCCTTCTCCAGCCAAACGTTCGTTTAGAGATTCAATCTCTCGCCGCACTGCACAAGAACAGAGCTTATGATATGGCGGTCGCTGATAAACTGAGCAAATCACAAATCACTGATTTTGTCACATCTACAAACTATGTAAGGGATAACGTCCATTCAAATAAACCCAACAGTTTGATGAGGACCCACGTCACCCTGAAGGAGTTTACACCTCGATACTGACCATTCATTAATCTGCTCGTTACATCACAATTTAGAATTTAGATTATACACTAATAAATACATAATCAATTGTAATGCCAAAAACAATTAAGGTTTAGGATCTTGAGAATGCTACTTACTTGGCATAAGATGATAGCTCAATTAAAACCAGTTCTTCTTCATGTGCAAAGACTGTTGTCGTCATCATTTAATTAAATATATTAAGTCATATAAACAGAGACCAGACGTGCAAAAAGGATGTTAAATATGACGGAAGCTAATTGGTACTACTCACATTCTAAGTTTTCAATGTAGAGATTTTCAAACTCCCGTTCAATCTGTCCAAACAGGTCCAGTAAGTTACTCCTTAAGGCCATCGGCAACTTGGAGTCCTAGATATTGGATCAAATAATCCATGTTACATATACTCAGAGAATGCATCATCAAAACGCCTTCAAACTTCAATTACAACAAATGAGAAATGCGGATTCTGCACTGTTCTACTTTGTACATTCTAACTATTAAAAAATAATGTTAACACATAAAAATTAACTACTAAAACACAAGGAATGTTGAAGGGATCTTGTTAAAGGTTTATTTTTAAAAGAAACTATAACAAACGCCAGAAACCTACAAATAAACTATATACATTTTATTTTTGTTGTAAAACATTAGATCTAAAATGTTGCATAAATTATTCAGCTGTTCTAAAGCTTTACATAAAATATATGTTGCTGGTTCTAAAACTTAAGATAAAATACACTTCAATTCTAAAAGTTTACATGAAATATTATGATGTTCTTAAACTTAACATTTAAAAGTTTATGTAAAATGTCTTGCTGTTCTACTGGTTTTTAAGCCTCAGTACAGATCATTTCTGTCCTAAAATGCATCATTTCTTTTTGAGACAGAGTAACCAAATATTACTAAGGACAGAAAAGAATCACAACAAAATCTGAAAAAGTACAAAAAGAAAGGAATCTCTATTCAAAAACATAACTAATCTACCAAATCAACTTACCTCCATTATCAAAGTTAAGAAGTTCCAAGTAGTCTTTCAGACTGATTAAAACTACACAAAGAAAAGCAATCCACAAACAAACATTCCTGTTGTGTCGTTTAGACTAGCTATGTCCATATTAACTACTCCAGGACAAAAGACAAGAGTTTACCAATGAGAACAGTGTAAAAGCGGAGTCAACTGCTCTCCATTCTGTCATTACCACGTGTACTTATGTGTCAGAGAGAGAGAGAGAGAGAGAGAGAGAGAGAGAGAGAGAGAGAGAGAGAGACAGAGAGAGAGAGAGAGAGAGACAGAGAGGGCAATTAACAAACAACAGCTTGTCGTCTATTCTTATAAACCTGCTCAATCCTAAAACTTGTGGTCACCATAGCAACTGGACATAATGACAGCATTGAGAGGGTGAAAGGCGGTATAGTCTAAATCCAGTGAACGGTTTACAGTAGGGACTGCCAATCAGAAATGACCCTACAGAGGAATAGACGGAACAATCGAACCCCAGCGTCGGCCACTCTTTAAAAATGGATGAGGCTATAGACCATAGAAGAGTACAAACCATAGATACCCTCCAAGGAGTATCAATAAAACAGATGACCAAATGGCATCATGTCTGTTAAAGGGGTCATATGACGCGATTTCATGTTTTCCTTTGTCTATGGAGTGTTACAAGGTGTTTGTGCATATATAAGATCCGTAAAGTCTCAAAGATGAAATTCTCAAACCCAAAGAGATATTCTTTATAAAAGTTAAGACTCATCCACGCCTTGCTAAAATGCCTCATTTAAACACGCCCCAAGAAATCTACGTCGCTGTGTGGGAAGATTTGCATAACATCTCCAAAATGTATACACAAAGAAAGGCGGCATAACTTTTATTCTCGCATTAATATTGTTGCCGTCGCCACCACCATGTCGTGGAGACGCTGTGTGTTTCCAAATATGGTATAAATATGGCGTAACAACCTTCACACGCTTGAAGTATTCAGCCAATCACAATGCACTGGATAGCTGGCCAATCAAGAGCACACCGCACTTTTCAGAACGATGAGCTTTGTTAAAATCGATGCGTTTCAGAAAGGCAGGGCAGAGGGGAGCAACAACAATGTACGGAGTGTGGAAAATAATGTGGTTTTTGAACCTTAAACCATGTAAACACATTGCATAACACCAAATATACACAATAGTGTTCTTTTTAGCAACATCATATAACCCTTGTAAGACTTTAATTTTAACATTTTGTTCAAAATAATGTATGAAAACTTTTCAAAAACATGTAAATTTTTAAACTTAAACTGATAAAGGAACTTCATTTGAATGGGAAAACTGACAATTGTAATTGACATGAGTACAGGCCGCTCTTATCACTGACGTACTCCAGTAATGTTTGTGTAAGGAATGTGTGTCAATAACAGACTCATTTAAGACAAACATTGTGTGTTAGAGGATGTAAATTCCTGGGATACGTTACAGTACCAAACAATGACAAAACTACTCATTGACAGAAATACTTAACTCGTGTCATTTGTTCACCAGGTATAACATGGACTTTGACATTTCATTTTTATGACACCAGTATTCAAACCCCTTTCCAGTTTTCCAAACCAGAATCACTCTCAATAAAGACATTGATCCAGTGTTATTATTTCCGTTTTATTTACAATTTGTCTTTCAATTTAGTTTATTTTTTGTTCTTTGTTAGTTTTACGTTTGGATTTGAATATTCTAGGGATGTCAATACTTGCTATATAAGTCGGCCCAGAGCGCCATTTCATCAGAATCAACAACTGAAGCGACAGCCATCGATTCGCGTGCAGCTACAGCACGGCCAGTTACGCAACGCTCGTTCCCTTATCTCAGGGAACCGAGGTTACGTGAGCAACCGGAGCTGGGGGAACGCATCCAGTAACACTAAGCCTGTTCCGCAAGCTCAGCTCAGGCACACTCAGTGAGGGCCCCGTGAGAACCGAGTGGGATCTGGGGTCTGCTTGTCATAAGCCTTTCCCACCCGAAGGGGGGGTGCAGTAGCATTAAGCAGATAGCACCCGCGCCTGCAGGGCAGGGACGTCCAAACTGTAGAATCGAATAAAGGTCGACGGTGACCAGCCGGCGGCCGCACAAATCTCCCCAATAGAGATTCCGCTGGACCAGGCCCAGGAGGAGGCCATTCCTCTTGTGGACTGGGCCCTCACACCTATAGGGCACTGTACGCCTGCTGAGGCATAGGCTAGGGCGATAGCCTCTACTATCCAATGGGATAGCTTTTGCTTTGTGACTGGCAGCCATTTAGAGCGGCCTCCAAAGCACACAAAGAGACTATGCCACCGCTCGCTGGATAGTCAGGGAGCGTTCCGGCGTAACCCAAGCCCGCATTTGGACAGAGTCTATGACTGTTCCCAGAAAGGACGCTCATTGTCTGGGACACAGAAAACTCTTGGATGGGTTGATTTTCAACCCCAAGCGCTCTAGGTGGCTGAGTAACAACGATCTGAGCGCGATCAATTGCATTTCTGAGTCGGCTAGCATCAGCCAGTCGTCGAGGTAGTTCAATATGCGGATTCCCATCTGCCTCAGAGGGGAAAGAGCCGCATCTACGCACTCCGTAAAAGTGCGAGGGGCCAGGGACAGTCCAAACGGAAGGACTGTGTACCTGATAGGCTATTCCATCAAACGCAAATCTCAAGAACAGTCTGTGACGGGGCGCTATTTGGATGTGAAAGTAAGCATCCTTCAGATCCACAGACAGGAAGTAGCGGCTGTAAAAGCCTGACTCGCTGTCTGCAAAGGGGACTGTTTCCATGGCACCCTTTGCAAGCAGTGTGTGCACTTCGGCTCAGAGAATGTGAGATTCGTTGTCCTGCCCGAAGGTCTGCTCCGCGCCTCTGAATGCAGGCGGCCTGCAAGCGAACTTGTGCGAGTAACCTCGTTCTATGGTTTTTAGAACCCAACTCGACATGCCTGGGATGGCTTTCCAAGCCGGCAGCCGGGAGGCTGCGAGCTGTCTTTGAGGGGATTCCGGCGTCCGCGAGAATAATCCCTCTCCTTTTCCTCTCCGCAGATCAGGACGGCTTCTGAGGCCCAGGATCCAGCGTTACGCAAGGGCGGGGGCCCTGACGCTTGGGGAAGAGGTACCTCTTCGCCGATCTGGGGCACTGCTGAAGCCCCGGCTCCGGCTTTTGCAAGAGCTGAGGCTGCGCCGGTTTTGCAGGCTGCTGAGTGGACGCTGGCTTGGGGCGGCTTGAAACAGTCGCCGGGCTGGAGCGCTTAGGCAGGAAATGACGTAGCGCTTGTGACGTCTTCTGTGCCTTGGTGAAGCTCTCCGTAAAGCCGTTCACAGCTGGACCGAAGAGTCCTTTGGGTGAAACCGGGGAATCGAGGAAGGCCATTTTCTCGGCATCCCTGATGTCTGTTAGGTTCAGCCACAGGTGGCGCTCCAGCACCACCAGGTTGGCCATGGCCTTGCCCACCGCCTGCCTTGGTAGCGCGCAGAGCCAAATCCATGGCCGTTCGGAGCTCTGAGAACGCACCGTGATCTCGGCCAGACTCGTCCAAGTCACGGAGAAGTTTGGCCTGAAACACTTGAAGCACGGACATAGTATGCAGGGCTGAACCGGCCTGGCCAGCCACTGCATAGGCTCTGTTGGCGAGCGCTGACGTCATCCTGCAGGGCTTTGAACGATGCGTTGCCGTCTTCAGTCCACGGCTCGTCGGCGGAAGCAGGTGTGCAGCCACCGCCTCCTCAAGAGGGGGAAGCTTGCAATACCCCTTTGGTGAGAGCTGCTGCAGTAGAGGGGTTCACACGTGCCGAGTAAGGAGCTCGCCAGGTTTTAGTGAGCTCCTCGTGGACCTCTGGCCTGAGTGGAGCTGGTCGCTGTCGTGAGGAAGGCTAACGATGACCTTTGAGGAACCACTCGTTGAGGAGGCCGGGGGCTGGCTCTTCCGGGGCCGTCCACGCCAGGCCTAGTTCCTCCACAGCACACGTGAGAACATGGATCAGCTCCGAGTCCAAGCTGGGCCGCGCAGACTGAGATGGAGGGGGAGCTTCGGGCTCTTCGCCAGAACATGCCCACTCGTCAGTGTCACATGCCGTCAAAGACATGGTCTTGTCGAAGGTTATCTCCTCCTCAGATGCAGCGAAGGAAACCAGGCCACTCGCATCCAACGAGGAGCGCTGATCCTTGCGTGAGAAGCACACTGGCGGCGTGAGGCGCTGGGCCGACGCAGCACTGCTCGTGCCCGAAAGAGAACCCCCGCTATTCCACTGCTTCTTCCTCCGAGGAGACGGGGGAACAGAGCGGGGAGGATCACCTTTGTGGAAAAAGGCGATCCGCGAGCGGAGGCAAGCAAGGAGGCAAGGCTCTGCGAGTGCAGCCTCTGTGTGGGTGACGCCCAGATATGCAACGCACTCGTCGTACCCGAGCAACACTCGTAAAGCGACATTTGAATCAACACGCTTGGAAATTTGCTCAGGAATTTGCTCTTTTTTCCTCGCCGGATGGCCGCAGGGGAAATCGTCCACTGCCAGGGCTGGATTTGACGGCGGGAGCGGTGAAGAGCAGCGTAGAGCAGGTAAGCTTTTCTTCGGCTTCTTGCAGAGTCAGCGAAGAGATAGTCTCGTCGCTGAAGGAGAAGATTCTGATGAAATGGCGCTCTGGGCCGACTTATATAGCAAGTCGTCTCCTCCCACTTTTGGCGGGCTCAAGCGCCATTGGTTTGTGCAGTTACACAAACGTTAACCAATCTGGCTTCAGTAACAGAGTAAACAGGAGTTTCCCCAAAGCAGTCGTCAATGACGACGCAACGGGAGTTACCTTTCGGTAGGGAACTTAAAATTTTAATTAACTTGCGGTCATTTGAATTTTATTTCATTACTTTTATTGTAATTTTGCTGTAATTTTAAAGAAAAAAAAAATACTTTGTTGTTTCCATAATAAAACAATCAATCGATCAATCAATTAACATTGGCTTCCTGTAACACTGAACATGTCTGATACACTGTCTCCTGAAACAGTTAAAACAATAATAATAATAAAATGTATATTTTATTTACAATTTATCTTTTCAATTTATATGTATGTAATCTAGTGGCATTTTTGCATTTTTAATGTAAGTGGGTTGCAGGCATTTCCAACTTTATAAGACACCCAAAATGAAAACCTAACATTTAAATGAATTCATGGCCATTTTAATTTTATTTCATTACTTAGTTTTAGAGAAAACAAGTGAATTTTATTTTACTTTTGGAATTCCTGATTCATTAGTTTTTGTTTGTTTGTTTTTATGAAGAAAAAATCATTTTTTCAGTTTTCATTTACTTTTTTGATTTTTCCATAATAACAATTAAGTAATCAATCAACTTTGGCTTCCTGGAAATGGAATATTTCTAAAATACATTATGTCCTGAAACATTTTTCTAAAGGACAACTAAATTCTAAAACAATAGCAAATTATTCAAAAACAACATGACACGTGTTTACATGGATACTTCCATATCCCAGCTGTCATGATTTGGTGGTTACCTTAAAACAAATTGTACAAACAATGTCACAGAACTGGCTGTGTGTCATTCTTTACTTTAACAGGGCATGACAGCACGCCCACACAATAGTGTTCATAAAATGAAAACCACAAACTTCAAACCGGGATCTATACGTGCTCATGTGGGTTTCAGAAACTAAGACAAAAAACAACGTACCTGTCCCTCCAGCATGTCTCTCTGCATGCCTGGTCTGTCCTGCTCGGTGCTGTTGGTCCTCCTAATGGAGAGACTGTGCGACTTGCGCTTCTGTTTGACTTGACGGGCGGCTGCGCTGTTTCCACTTTCAACAGGCATCACTCCTCAGTGACGTCCCACTACGCACTTCCTACCTGAAACTGAGCAATCAAACAGCAGGGTTTGCCTCATCCAACAGCAATGGAGGAGTATAATGTGTCCTTTGTTGGACACTATGCTGTATACCCTATTTCTGTATGTGATGTGTAAATAAGTTAAACATCGAGGGAGGAAACTTAAAGTAAGCCTTTGCTGATGACATACTGAAGGTATATGTTGTCTTTACTGTGGGTGTAGGTTGATTTAATGCTAGTTAAGTATACATCATAAAAATGACAAGCTTGTTGTAAAACTCGAATAGACGTTTTGACAGAGCAGGTGAATATGACTCTAAATGTCAAGATGAATCTAATAAAATTTCCAAGACATTTTTTCACAGTGAAATAAGTCCTGGATGTTTTTGACAGTATAGGCTTATATTTTGTAAAAATAAAAATAAAAAACATTAATGAATGTTTGAAAAGACTGATTTTAATTTCATTTTTTTCACATTACTGAAACAAAGATTTTTGCTTAACAGTATTTTCCTTCAAACTGCTGTAGCGTTCTTTTTATTTTTTTTATTAATAATAATAATAATAATATAATACGTTTTTAAATATTTTATTTATATTTTACTTACAATATTAAAAATGGGACCTTATACTGCATTAAAAAAAAAAAAAAAACATTTTCACATTACAATAACAAGAACATAAGAAGAATTTGCTTAATTATGAAAGTGATCATTCAGATTTTTGCATTATTGACATTTTCTTTATACTAAATATAATTTTTATTTTTTTTGCCTTGTCTTTTGGAGTAAAATATGACCTGTACATTCCTTTTAAAAACTCATCATACTTGCATTTTTAGCTGAAGCAATGGGTGTTATTTTCATGTAAAATGAATATGTTAAGCGAGTTCATGAAGTGTTAAATTAAAAGTTAAACTCTGGCAAGCAGGCCGTTATCCACAATAACATACAACAGAAATGTCAGCCTGAGCATCTTAAAGTGATACTCCACCCCAAAATGAAAATTGTGTCAATAATCACTTACCCCCATGTCGTTCCAAACCCATAAAAGCTTCATTCGTCCTCAGAACATAATTTAAGATATTTTGGATGAAAACCGGGAGGCTTGTGACTGTCCCATTGACTGCCAAGTAAATAACACTGTCAAGGCACAGAAAAGTATAAAAAAATGATGACAGAAAATAGCGTACGCACTTTGCATCCATCGGATGCTTTCCAAAATGGCGCTACGCTGACACAGAGAGGAGACGAATTGTTGAACAAAAGTCTTTTTTTTTTTTTCTTTGCGTACAAAAAGTATTCTCATAGCTTCATAAAATTCAGATTGAACCACTGATTGCAGATGGACTATTTTGACAATGTTCTGTATACTTTTCTGTGCCTTGACAGTAGGGCTGGGCGATATCGAATATTGGCGATAATATCGCAATAATTATGACGACGATGTCAAATTTGAAAATATTGTGAATATCGAATATTTCAAGGGACAAGGGACGTGAGGTAGCTTTAATTAGTGTGGTTGCCATATACCAAGAGTTCAAATCACCGAATCAGAGCTTCCCTGTTACAAGGATATATTTTCAGCCTGGTGTTTAGCTTATTTTAAGCAATCTGGCAACCACGCTCCGCACGCGCCCGCTCCTCATTGCGGAAGAGCCTCCGACGATGATCTGAAATCACCGACAAACAAAACTAAATGAAAGTGTCACTCAATCAGTCTGTGTTCTGTCATGAGATCTCGACTGTATTGTTTGCGATTGTGATCGCTGAATAAATGCACTTACTCAACCGATGTTGTTTGAATAGAGAAACATAGCCTATTGCAATTTGGAATTACTATTAGGCCTATAATGAATCAGTACACTAGATGAGATAAAATAAACCACGTATGAGTCCACATTCTATTGATTTGTGCTCATGGTGGTGCATCGTCCATAAGGCACATTTCCGCAAATTTGCAAAATTAGCTAAGAAATACCTGTGTGTTCCAGCAACTAGCTCCTCATCTGAGAGGGTTTTTAGTGCCTGTGGGAACATGCCACAGAGCTTCTCTTAAATGAGAGACAGTGTTCTTAGCTAAAAACATGTAAAATAAATACATATCCCAGTTTAATTATGTCCCCAGTTGCACAGTGTAAATTGTAAATTGTGTTCCAAGACGAACAAAGCTTTTACGTGTTTGGAACGATATGGGGGTAAGTGATTAATGACAAAATGTTCATTTTGGGGTGGAGTATCCCTTTAACAAGTCCTAAAAAATAAATAATTATAAAAACAATGCTAAATAAAAGGCATGCAAAATAAAAATACAAATACCAGCCATGGAGAGCAGTGAATGATAAACAAAGCAGACACATCCTCAGACGACCGCTTAAAGTGATGAAGATCTCAACGGGAAGCCCAGGGCCGCACTCCAGCACTGAACACAAAACAACACCATCTATCGGTTCACAAACATGACAACGAAGAGAGGAAAAGCTGCAGGCATGGAGTGACAGCATTCTCACAACCTAAAATAACCGAGAGGAGGTGGACGGATGGAGCAGGCAAAACAAGTTTGAACTGATGGGGTTAGTGGGTATGAACAACTCATGAAAGAAAAAAGAAAAAAAGAAAAACATGCATGAAGTATATGCACCTGCAGCATCATGCAGTTCTGTCATGCAAACTGTTGTGTTGGATGCAATTCTTCCCAGATACAAATCATTACATTAGCTGCATCCCAAATGACGCATTATACAGTATACTATGCACTCAGCTGCGGAGTGTATGAATTTTAAAAGGTTATTTTGTCATCCACAGCCTGATAGCCCCTCCCCTCCACTACAAATTAAAGCTGAAACAGTTGAGAACATGAAGTGTTCATCCCACACTGCATTTTTATTGTTGTTTTTTTGGTTAAGTGCATCATCTGAGAATTTAAAGTAGGCCTAGATTTTTTTCTTTTTGGATTTTTCAGTGTGAAGTTGTGAACACACTAATACTCGCACTATTTTTACTACAAAATGTCATAGAAAAGCGCATAAGTATGTGAATTGGGACTTAAAGACATTAAAATTGAATGGGCCACTTTAACTTCTGTAACGTTGCAAGTTTATCCACTGGGAATTTGTGATGTTAACGGAAAAAGAAAATATTACATTTTTGATGAAAGAATACAGACGTTTGTTGGTTCTGGAATAATATTTACTTATAAATAGTTAGTTCATAGTAAGACAAGCAATAAATAGAAAATGAATATCAATTTTGATTTAAAGTTGACAAAATAAAACATGATCCTAGTGAAATTTAAAAAAAAATTTTAAATATATATATATATATATATATATATATGTGACCATGGACCACAAAACCAGTCTTAAGTCGCTGGGGTATATTTGTAGCAATAGCCAAAAATACACTGTGTGGCTCAAAATTATCGATTTTTCTTTTATGCCAAAAATCATTAGGATATTAAGTAAAGATCATGTTCCATGAAGATATTTTGTAAATTTATTACCGTAAATGTATCAAAAATTTATTTTTGATTAGTAATATGCATTGCTAAGAACTTCACTTGGAAGTTAAAATTAATCTGTTATAAAACATGCTATGACAGCCAGTGTGTCATTGAATATATTTTAACAAATAGCCTAGAAATTGTATTATTTATAAGTTAATTTAAAACTGCATTATGTGCAATTTACATACATTTATTTATTTATTTATTTATTTTAAGTTGAGTGTTGATCATCCATTTAAAAATAAATAGTAATTAAATTTAAGTTTGGGTTAAGTTGTTAGGCCTATAATTGTAATCTTATAATGTAAAAGGGCTCCCTATAGTTTTAAGCATAAACTGAGGTAGATTTTTATCACTAAGAAAATTTAAACTATAACTGAATTTATTTAAAGAAAGAGCAACTTGTTCAGTAAGCCACTGTTTATTTAAAAAAAAAAAATAAATAAATTAGTTTTTCCCCTGCTGTACTGAAATTATACAAACAGTGACGTTAAAACTGAGGTACGTACCAAACCATCATATTTGTGTACCATTACACCCCTTATATATGTGTATATATATTTGCACATCCATCAGCATTCAGCATTTGTAGATAAATACAAATTTGTAGATAAATTCTGATTACCAAAAAAAGCCAAAAATCAAACTGTAAGACACGTAATGAAACTGAAAGGGGCCAATTTTGCAGAATTTTAAAAGCAGAAGCTTCTAATTTTATAAAAGCACTTACATTAATTATTCTGGGAGCTGTAACACTTTTCAAAATCATTATTATACAGTCATTTAAGGGTTTTAGGGTAGTGAGTATTTTTTTTTAATTGCGGCAACCCAGATTTGTTTTTTGTTTTAAAAAAATAAATAAAAATTCACATTACATCACAAATCTTGTCCACTTCAACTACTGAACCTGGAATAATGATTATAATATATAATATTATGATTATCATACTTCATACATAAACACACACACACATACGTAAATAGAAAAAAATTGAGAGACCACTTGAGGGTTCTCAGTTTCTCTGGATTTACGATTTGTGGTTATGTGTTTGAGTAGAATGTGATTTTTGTTCTGTAGACTACTGGTGACATTTTTAGAGCATCTTTTAGAGCATTTTTTGCATAAAAGAACAACTGGTCAAAAATAACAAAAAAAGATGTCATGTTTCCAGATATGTTTATATTCATTTATAGACAACACAATAGCAATTATTTAACTTCAGAAGAGTTAAGAAATCAGTATTTGGTGAAATAGCCCTGATTTTCAATCACAACAAATGAAAACACCTGTTATTTTCACCAATTGTCGTTTTCTGGAAGAAAACTAAAAGTGCTCTGGATGACAATATGTTTTTTTGAGGTTTGGAAGAAAAGACATCAGACCTTTAATATTATCATTTTGCTCAAACCCATTCTAAATAAATCCAATAGATCCAGAGAAACTGAGAGTTTTCAAGTGGTCTCTTATTTTTTATTTATTTCCATAGCTGTACACAACACACCCCATACCATGTCTCAACACTACCATGTAAACACCATTGAAATGTCATGGTACATTGTCCAAAAATGGCAATATGGAAGTACCATGATGCTTCTTCATACGTTTTAAAGTGTTTTACAACACACAACTTCCCGCAGATCACTTATGAAAACATATGAACATACGTCAAAAATGTCGTCTTTTATTATTCGTCTCACAACGTATAGAATACCTGAATCACTCACACACACACACACACACACACACACACACACACACACACACACTTATACAAAATGGGTGATATATCATACAGTTCCAGAATCCAGCGAAATGATCTGATCATAAACACACACAGTTTGAGGCAAGGTCAGCTGGCCTGCTCGGTTAATAAAACAGCACTAACCCAGAAAAACACACTGCTCGTTATCAGTCACTAACCCAGCGTCGTCATGTGTGTCTGACAGCAGCTGTATGATGATAAAAGTATAATTCGCCTGATTATCAGCTAACGTTAATCCTCCATTATGACAAACACTAGCGCCTCTGCTTTCAATAATACTCACATTTATGACCGCTTCAGATGATCTGAGCGCGTTTGTCAGTCGCTGATGGAGGGATGGTGTGTGTTTGAGTCATCCAGCATGATCCACACAAACACACACTGCTGATTCTGTCAACTAATTCACCGGGATTTTCACACTTTAATGTTTTTATCAAACCCGACACTGTCAGCAGAGTGTGAAGCAAGAGGAAATTACAACAGATCGGACCGGCCTCCGACCGGATGTACACTTCAAAATTGAAGTCTCAACTTTAATGCAACTACATTTGTAGACAAATTATAATTATTAAATTATATACAATTCAGATTACAGTGAAATTTTACATTTCCTTTATGTAATAATAACATACACAAACATACGGAAAATTACAAAATTATTTTGGGTCACATATGGAAGCTATGTGTACTAATACAAATAATTTTTAATATTAAATAGTCAACTAAATGCGAAAACAATTTGATTAGATGAGCTGTCAGATGAAAATATAATTCCACGTGAAATATTTATTTATGCATGTATTTGTTAAATTGTTGACATCGATTAAATTACTGATTGCGACTGTATTTTTAAATCTATTTGAAATAATATAATTATTAATGTATTTATTTGATTGTTTTTTAATTGCGTCCCTGTGCGTTGATATTTCCTGTATAACTGTTAAACGATAAATTACTGTATATAATATAATGTTCCGAATATTTAATGTGAAAATATAGCCTTATTTTTATTATATTATTTTTTTAAGTAATATTAATGTTGCTGTTGTTATTCTTATTTATTTTTAAAATTGTCTCAAAATGTGTTATTTCCAGTATAACTGTTAACAGTTACATTACTGTAGCTAATATTATACAAAAGCCTTTTTTCATTTCGTTTAATGTCATTTTTTTTTTTTTTTTTTTTTTTTTTCCTAGGCTTTTCCTGTCAGCCACATCCGGAAGACAGCCTAGATGAACATTTAACCAATCCGAAGACTGCTTCACCTCCAACAACCAATCAAAACCTTTGGCATGAGACGTCATCTGTAGGCGGAAATCGGTGTGATCGTCAGAGTTAGGCAGTGATCAGTTCCTTTAGCGCTGCACGTGTGTTTTAAGTGTGCTCCGCGCGTTATAAAGTCTCGAGCATTGGCGCTCCAGCAGCGTGAGTGTGTGAAGCGCTGCTTTATCGTCAGAAGCGCAGCAGCGCGTGGTGTGATGGCGTGTTGGTAGAGCTGGACTGTGATTGGTCAGAGCGGAGTGCGCTCATGGCGTGGCTGTTATGGGCGGTGCGCAGATCAGCTGCTGCGCTGCTCGTGCGAGTAAATAAACCCGCAGCTCGAGCTCAAACTCCGCATCTACCTGCTCCACAGCACACACAGCTCCACAGGTGAGTGCAGCAAACATCTTCAGAACATTTATACAATTCACTTTATCAGCTACTGATCTTACAGGGCCTAAATAATGTGTCCTTATAATTTAGCACTATGCTAAACTAATTTGTTTCTCGATTTTTAGTGATAATTATTGTAAAATATTTAAGTATCGTTTATTATTATTATGTTTGTTTTATTATATTATTACGTCTGTGCTATTTGCCTGATAAATATTTTAAACTTTTTAAGTGTAAATGTGTTTCAGTGTTGTTTATTTATTTAATAGTTTTTAATATTGAACTATATTATTATTAATAATTATATTGTTTAGTTATTAAACAATTAAGTATATTTATTAGTATGTTCTAAATGTTGCTATCAGTTTACCATAATGACTTATAAGATTGTTTTGGAGCAGCTGTCATCTATTTATTTAATAATTATGATGTGAAATGTGTGCATTATTTAGTGTGAAGGTGAATGAGTCTGTGTGTTTGCAGTGGGGTCAGACGGCTCAGTTCACCTGTAAGGATGCCGGAGATTAACACAGATAATCTGGATGAGAAGCAGGTGCAGTTGCTTGCAGAGATGTGCATCCTCATCGATGACAATGACAGGAAGATTGGAGCTGACAGCAAGAAAAACTGTCATCTTAATTCAAATATTGATAAAGGTGCTTGATATTTTACTGTTGATTATAATGCATGCATGTTAACAAACTTTACCATTTATTTCTTTAGTATTGAAAATATAAATTCATAAATGAAATGATTTACTTGCTTCCTCACAGGATTATTGCACCGAGCCTTCAGTGTTTTCCTGTTTAACAGCGAGGAAAAGCTGCTCCTTCAGCAGAGATCCAATGCCAAAATCACTTTTCCAGGTCTGTGTCGCTGTTATTTTAATTACATTTATATACTATGTATTCCTATTTTGAATTATATACTAGTATTAGCTGTTATATTTTCAGTTTCAATTCTGGTTTAAGTCTTAGTATGTGCTTTTATCTAAGCTAATTTATTTATATTGTAGTTTTAGTCATTTTAATGTTTTAATTGCCAAAGCAACATTTCAATATTTATATTTACTTGTACCTCATCTTTATTTCAGTTACCAAACCCGATTTTATAGTTTTAGTTAACATTAACAACACTGGGTGCTTTTTTTTTCTCATTTTCTGATTCCTTACAGAAATCAAATACTAATTTTGTGGGGGGGTTTCTTCATAAATGTGTGATTACATGGCAAATAGTAACACAGCTGATGAGGAAGACACTGAGGGCCAGATTTAGTACCAGCTTAGACCAGCACAGCTCCTCTTTTGGCATTAAAAAACTACTTTCAAGACACACAGTAACACAAAGACGTGGCTACAGTTATTTTAGTGGCTGGCCTTATTGCATGTGCATTTGTAGGAGTCTCCACTCCCATCTGTACTTTTATGGGACTGCGGTTTAATGCTAAATTGCCCTATTTAGAAAATCTGACCCTAAGTGCTCGCTCTCTGTTCCATTAACCGTTGGTTTTCACTTCGACATAAAACAAAATGTCATAATAGCCTAAGCCTTGGTTTATTGCTATTATAAAATGTTGGCGATTATGATAAAAACACCAATTTCTTAATGTATAAATAATGCAAACAACAATAACTAATTTGTCCAACAAGGGTATCATGTCTTTATAATATACTAGAGTACGGAGAGGTGAGCATAATTTAAATATGGCTCATTCAATCAGATTTTAGAGCTGTAGTTATCCTTTTTAAAATGTTATCATAAGCTGAAGTTAAGTTTAGGTTGTTTATTATGCTTTTCCAGGCTGTTTCACCAACACTTGCTGCAGTCACCCTCTCCACATCGCCAGTGAACTGGAGGAGCAGGACGCCATCGGGGTCCGACACGCCGCACAGAGACGCCTGCAAGCTGAGCTCGGCATTCCCACTGATCAGGTACTGAGACAGCATGGCTCCCTCGATTTGCCTTTTCACAAACTAACGCCTAAAAAGGTCTTAAATCAAGCAGAAAGTCTTCAATTCATGGTCATTAAATCTTGTATGTATTGCTGAAAAATGTCTTCTTTTCCATCATAAACTCACTCAGAAAAGTAGATTTATTATCTTATATCAGTTTGATTCTCGAGTAAATGTATCTTGACTTTAGAATCTTTAAACATTTGCACTGGAAAATGACAAAAACACTGAAGAAGAACTGCAGTGTGATCAGAAGTGGAGTAAAAGTTATTTCTGTGTTCCGCAGGTTTCTGCGAGTCTTAAAAAGTCCTTCCACAAATGAAGGCCTTAAAAAGTCTTACATCAGTGCAGAAAGTCTTAAAATAAAAAAATCATGGCATTAAATCTTGCATCCATTACTTAGTATTTGTGTCTTGGTTTCCAATACAAGTATCTAAACATCTTTAAATAAAGAGATAAAATGTAGATAGATTTATAACTCCTGTTTATTTGGGGGGGGGGTTTGAGATGCTGAAGAAAAATAATCCAAGTTTATGTAACGAACAAATATCTGCCGATGAGGAATGAAAACATGTTTTCCCTTTGAATGAAGTTTATATTTATGACCCTTCTGGCAGATATTTATTTATTTTTTATTATCATAAACTTACGTCATTTTGATTAATTTCTCAGAAAAGAAGACTTCTTATCTGATGTCGTTTTGCTTCTTAATTAAATGTATTTTAATCTAATCTTTAGTCATTTGCAAGACAAAAATACTCAGCAAGAACATCTGTTTTTTTCAATGTGATCAGACGTACAGTAATAGTTTTAAAAATGAATTAAAAAGTAATGAAGATCTGTTAGAAGTTGTATTTTTGGAAGTGTTGCTCATTGTCTCTTCCCTATAGACATGAAGAGAACATATTGATGTCGTTTTGCATTCCCTTCAATTTATTCATTACATTTTCTTAACTTGGACTTTAAAAAGTCTTAAATTTACCTTTGTAAAACCTGCTGAAACCCTGTACAAAAAAATGTGTGTAGCATTATTTATGGCTTCAGAAGTCTGGATGTTCAGGGCTAAACTGCTTGTTGTCCCAGGTGCCTCCTGAAGAGATGACCTACCTGACCCGCATCCACTACAAAGCCCAGTCAGACGGCGTCTGGGGCGAGCACGAGATCGACTACATCCTCTTCATGCAGAAAGATGTGGATCTGAACCCAGACCCCAACGAGATCCAGAGCCACTGCTACGTGTCCAAAGAGGAGATGAAGGAGATCCTGGAGAAAGCCAAGAGGAAAGAGCTGGAGATCACGCCCTGGTTCAGCCTGATCGCAGAAACCTTCCTCTTCAAGTGGTGGGACAACCTCCATAACCTCAAACAGTTCATCGACCACGACAGGATCCACCGCATGTGAGCCACGTCTGGAAAGGACTCATTAGTTACTAATGGACACTTAAACGGTTAATTAAAAAGACTGCACGGTTTAATGCCATGAAGCCATGAAGGGCTCGTCTTGTTGTTTGTAAATGTTTGGACAAGCTGAGAGTTTTATTTTGCATTAAGGTTAATGCACTTCAAACTGCTCCAGGAACACATGAGTCGGAGGATTGTGTGAAGTGCCTAGTTTCATATGAGAGACTGTGCTTTTGAAAGATTATTTTGTGTAGATAAAACTATCAGGACTCATTATGAGGTTTACTGTTATGCAAAGTAATTATTAAAGAAGAAAAATACAATTTGGTTTCTTCATAGTCTTATTCATTTCAACCCATTAATTTCACAATTTTTAGAAAATGAACATGGAAAGTTATGATCTACATAATTTGATCAACATTTCTGATTATTATAAATGTTGAAAACAATTGTGCTTCACATTTTTGTGGAAACTGATATATTTTAGAATAGAAAGTTCAAAAGAACAGCATTGATTTCAAAATAAATGGAAAAAAATGATTTTTTTTTTTACTCACTTTCAATCAATTTGCTGAATAAAAGTATTAATTGATTTAAAAAAATAAAATAAAAATCTTACTAACCCCAGACATTTCATAGTGTATTTATAAAAGCATTTTATTTTATAGTACATTTTATGTTATACTTATATACCCTCTTTTTTTTTTTTTGCCCATTTTATCATTTATTAAAAGTAAAAACACGTCAATGCTTATAGCACAAACAGTGCAGGACAAGTTCCATCCCAAAGTGTAATATTAGTGAACTTAAATCAATATATCTCAGTGTCAATAGTAAAGCGCAACGAAAACTGCATTAATTCATATTTTTTTAAATCAAGGTCATACTTGATTTTATCCAGCAGATGGCCCTAAAACCCAACAAAAGCCATGAAAACTTCACCACAGAAACAAGGGAACAGACTGTACAAAACTAACATTGGACAAGAGCTGAGCATTTCAGTCAATATAAGTGTATAATTATATTGAGTATGAAAATGGCAATCATTCAACTCAACAATACTCACTGTTGCTCTGCTTCATGTGTTGTGATTGTGTATTGTGGCCGTATAGAAAAACAGCAGCTTTGTTTGTCGAACAGAAGCCCATCTGAGCTGATACACAATCAAGATACACCCGAGAGCTGTCAATCATCAAAGCATTGTGTATAACTGCTCTTCACCCATGTGCTTAAAGCATGAAGCACTGACAGTGTTCATAAAAGATTGATCTGAATGAATCTGGTGCACAAAATTAAAACCCTTAAAATGAATAATCAAGCACATTAATGCCATGATTTCTTTTATTTGAACCACGATGCTTTGGCCATTAAAGACAATCATCTCTGCACTGAAACATCACAGCTGCTGAGGAGGAAAGAATCCCTTCCATTATGCACATGGATTTTCCACGGACAGAGATGTTGATGGGGGAAGGGTGGATATAAGAGGGGGTTTTCTAAGAACGACCACCAGGGGGCCTGCTGGATTAAAAATGGATGAAGAACATCATATAGAGCAGCAAGCACTTCAACAGCACATGTATTTTACATGGAGGTGTGATGTTCAAACCAGTGTGCCCGACCACAAATAACATCCTCCACCCTGAAATGGTCTTTTTATGTACAGTGAGGTCTGAGACCAAGAGTGGAAAGCCTTTTAATCTGCAATTTAAAAAATGAACACAAAATATTTGAATGCAAATTATAGTAATATAACAATTTAGGTCAAAAATGGAAGTGTTCGCTTAAATGTCAATAGCGATAGATAGATAGATAGATAGATAGATAGATAGATAGATAGATAGATAGATAGATAGATAGATAGATAGATTTATTTTAACTCATTATAGGAAGCTGCTTTATATCTGTCAGAACAGAGCCCCTCTTTTAAATATAAATGTCAGGATATCAGATAATGTGAAGAGAAAACCATGAACAGCCTTTCCACAGCAAAGGAAAAGACATCTGAAGAGAGCTAAAGGTGACAGCAGAGAGAGAAAGAGTAAATGAGAAATCCAGAGTCTAGCTGACACAATCCTGAAAAATATGAAGAATCTTTCTTTCAAGTGTGTGTGTGTGTGTGTGTGTGTGTGTGTGTGTTGATGTATTTCAAACTCAGGCCAACATATTTTATGCATTCAGATTTAAAGAAGCTCAGTAAACCAATGGGAATTACTGTCCATGTGGACATTTCTGTTCTTAAAGGGACAGTTCACCCAAAAAAAATCTGTCCTCATTTACACACCCTCGTGTCATTCCAAACCTATATGACTTTCTTTCATTTTTTTGCCCATATTGTCCAATGTAGGGATGGAACCATTACCAGTTTGATCAAATTCTCCACGGTTAGTATTACCATTTCATATTTTAATTATCATTAAAACCATATTCAGTTACCGCGATTTGAACAGCTGAGGATGAATAAATGCTATCCAGTATAAAACACAGTCTCACATGCACACAGCACACAGAGTAGTTTCGTTTTGTGTGAAAACATGGTGGAAAACTGGGAGGGTTTTAAAAGAGTCCTAAGCGAATTATACAATTGAATATACGAATGAATTAATTAGTGTACCTCTGAAGATTCTGACTGTCATTTGATGGCATTTTGTTTCTGTCTTCACTCCATGTAATACCTAATAAAGTACTGTTCTTAATCGCACGGAGTCCACGGAGTTTAAGGGAAACAGCTGTAATTCTGCTATAACATAAGCGCCACCTGCTGTCAGAGAGTGGATTTACAGAGACTTACACATTCAGTCTACTGTCTGGACAACATACAGACCGATTTTGCATGCCCTGCTGTAAATTTTGACCTTATTTATTGAGCAGATAAAATACATATAATAATTTGTTAATCAATTATCATTTTGACACTGAAATGTGAGGTTTACCAATTTATGAAACCTTTTCAAAGTTGTATTTGAACATTTCATACATGTTATTAGATAAACTGTCATCAGTCGTGTTGTCATTTAAAATCCGAACATCATTGGTAATGTAATTGTTTTAGTGTTTATGCAAACAAAAAGTCATTTTATGTGTTGTTTGTTGATTTTAAATATAGAACTTGGTGGCACAATTCACGTGTCAGTACTTTTTGAACATTTCCAGCACATTCCAGCACAATACCGTAATAATACTGATAACCATGATCATTTTTGGTCATTATAATCGTGATAAGAAATTTTCATGCCGTAACATCTCTAGTCCAATGTTGGTACTTGAAATGACTTGAGTGGGAGTAAATAATGATAGAAATTAAAATTTTGGGTGACCTGTCCCTTTAAATCAGTTGTTTTTGACTGTAGAATGATTGTGATTGTAGAATGGTTGGAATTAAAGAGAGTTTATGTGGTTTATAAGGACACAAATTTGTATAATGACATGGGTATAACATAGGTATTACAATGTGAAAGTGATTAGTCTAGGAGTTTATGATCCGCACTCACGAAAACAGTTTTCTTTTTACATTCATCGTTGATGGGAAAAGACAAATTGATTATTTTAGTGATTGAACACTGGTTAATAAATGATGACGTCAACCTAATTGGTGATTTGAAGGGTGGGTGGAGGGATTGAGTTGCTTTGCGCACTGAGGAAGGCTTTGAGCTGAAACATTTGTGTCTTTTCCCATCAACGATGAATGTAAAATAAAACTTAAAAAGAAAACGGTTTTCGTGAGTGCGGATCATAACCTCCTAGACGAAGTAATTTAACAGACTGACACACCAAAATAAAAAGATCAAGTGACAGAAGAGCGGGGTGCAAACATCGTTGTAGAAGAGATTTATTAGGACACTTTCAGTCTTTCAGTGTCCTCGTAATTCAAAAGGCTTAAAAAACATACCAATGGTATTTTTAAAAATGCAGAAAGTTTCCTGTGAGGGGTAGGTTTAAGTGTATAGGGTTGGTTTTGGGCGATAGAAAATAAGGTTTGTACAGTGTAAAAAAAAAAAAAAAAACAGCGTGTGTGTGTGTGTTTGAGGGGGAGATGTTTGAGGGTTTTATGGTTAATTTTTTAATCTTGTGGCTTCCACTTCACCTACTCACTTCAATCCTTTGAGAAACCAACAAAATGTGACTTGCACATCAGACATAATCAAACAAATATGTCCATTAGTGTGTGATTATTATGCACTGAAGCACTACTAAACTCAGCAATCAAAGTAAACAACTGTACTGAGCCATAACACTGTATAACAAGCACGCTGTGTGTCTCAGGAGTAACACACATTACACGGTCGTTGACTGTTCATGATCTACACTCATTACATAAAGTTGCCTTGTTGCTCACTTAATACACTTCTCATTTTTATCCTTGTGCCTTGGAATATATATGATGATAAAGCAAACCATATGCAGATCATTTCAGTATGTATTTGACACTAGTTAAAGGCATTAATCATGAGTATTTGCATCTATATTTTCAATCAGCTCTCATTAGAAGCTGCCTGTCTATTTCCACAGTTAATTGCTTTTCCTGCCGTGATGAGCAGATTAAATTAATATCTGCCCGACCGGTCAATCAGCATGTCCTAATTTGCTATCTTATTTCTTTTCATGTCTCTGTTTCTTCACAAACAACTCTCATCGTACCATGGTAATATGAGCATGGCTCTATTTTTGCTTTATAAATTTGTCAGAATAAGGCCAAAGATCACTAAGAACTGCTTCAGCTCCCCTGGGAGACAAGACAAAGGAGAATGAGAGAGAAGAAGACAAGCGGAAGAAGCTACAGACACCTGATTTTGATCTCTAGAGTATAAAATGACTGAACGTGCTGTCATGAATTGAATATTTTAAATTTGGCCCATTGAAATGTTTGGAAGCCTGTTTCTGCCACTGAATAAAAAAATAATAAAGGTAATTGCTATATCTACCTTTATCTTCATCTATTTACGACCTTTATCTTTATCTATATTATTATAAATAATAAAGGTAACTGAGACCTTTATATCTAAATATTCGCTATTCTGAGAAAAAAAATTGTCTGAATTGAGAAAAGTAAACTCGCAATTGGCAGAAAAAAATCTGACTCTATAACTCACTATTGCAAGTTTATAGCACACAATTCAGATTAGTAGCATAGTGCAGTTTGCTGATTCGAAGAGCGAAAAGCAGACATTTCTCATGGGTCTGGAACAACATGAGGTATATGTAAATGATGACAGAATTTAAATTTTTGTAATTAAATAATTGTGGCGGGAGTTTTGGGGAGATTCCAAAAAGAAATAGGAGGAAAGTTGCTGTTTGGATTAAATAATCAAATACTGAAGAGTCTAGGATTTAATCAGTAATTAATGTTACTGGCATGCTATGCTATATGTTTGGCAACAATTCTTTTAAAACACTAACTGATGCAGTGTGTAGCATTTTATTTCTTAACCATGAAGAACTTGGAAGACATACCCATGTCCATATTCCAGGATGACAATGTAATGATTCATTGGGCTCAAACTGAGAAAGAGTGATCATTTTCACACATGAATTGGTCACGTGACCTCAACCTTATTGAAAGTCTTTTGGATGTGCTGGAGTCAACTTTAAAGAAGGGTTTGACTTTCCCATTGTCAATAGATCAAAAAGCCTTGATGAAAATAAATGTTTGTGATGTTACATAAGATTGTCAGAACTATGCCACAACGAATACACTGTAATCAATACTAAAGGCAGTTTAATGAAATATTAGACTGTGCAACTTTTTATTTATTTATTTTATATTTTGATTTTATTTATTTATTTAGGCCAGGTAGTGTGTACTAATCATCTCATAATGCACACCTTTATTAAAGAATTAGTTTACACCAGAATTAAAATTTCCTGATAATTTACTCACCCCCATATCATCCAAGATGTTAATGTCTTTCTTTTTTCAGTCGGAAAGAAATTGCATAATGCGTGAAGTTGTGGACGTGCATCGCAGGCATTTAATAAATGTATAAATTTAATTTTCTTTAGAAAATGACCAATTGTTTCACTAGATAAGACCCTTATTCCTCAGCTGTGTAGAGCCCTTTAAAGCTTCTTTGAAACTGCAATTTTGACCTTTGAATTTTGAAGTCCACTATATGGAGAAAAATCCTGGAATGTTTTCCTCAAAAACCTTAATTTCTTTTTCGAACATCTTGGATGACATGGGGAGTAAATTATCAGGAAATTTTAGTTCTGGTGTGAACTTATCCTTTAATTTACAGTCAAATCAGCAGTGTTGAGTTACTTTTTTTTCAAATAATTAACACCAGTTAATTCAATGACTGACAAATGTGCAGAGGCGTTGTGTGCGCTGTGTGAACATGATGTTACTGTAGTTCTAGACTAAATGTGACTAAATTTACTCCACTCACCTGCACAAAAACAGGTTCAGTATTAATCAAAATGAATAAAAACAGTGAAATGTAAACCTGCAATTATTAAATGTTAAATAACACAAATACCCCATTTTATTAACCAATGTCTTTGCTGCTGACCTTCGATGATCCAATTTAATCATCCTGCAAAGACTGACTTTAGATAAACATAACATTTGTGTTTCTTTCTTTTCTTTTTTTATAGCTGAAGAGTGTGGAACTTTCTTCTACTGCATCCTATTCTTCATGCAATCCAATTTTTTTTTTTTTTTTTTGCGCCTGAATTTACATTTCCTTCCACCTTGGGATATTTTATTTCATTTTTGGTGTGAAAGGGCTTTTACATTTAACATAAAAATATAACTTTTTTATATTAAAAACAAACAAGCAAGCACAGCCCAGATGAGAAAAAGTACTGCAAAAGTAATGTATTTTAATGAGTTAATTTTAGGGAGTAATGCAATATTGTAAATTATGCATTACTTTTAAAAGCAACTTTCCTCAGCACTGTGACACTGTATTTGTTACACACACAAAAAGTTGTGACAACCACGTCTGTAATTTTTACCATAAATTGACCAAACTATAGTTACAGTAAAGATCAGCTTAGATGTAATTTACCCAATGGTTTAACAGTCCTCAAAAGCCACTGATGATTGAGATGAACATCGTCCTAATATGTTATGACTAGTCGAGTGAGTTCTTCTTCTTTGCCCTTCAGCTCTCTATCCATTCGTCTTTGGACAAGAACAGGAGTGAATGGACCATGGGACTCAGGGGTGGCCAACTGTGTGTGCTGTACGCCTGTGACATATTTGCTTTGACACTTCCATCAACACGCGCTGCCAGGTCTGACCTGCCTAGGAAATGTCTCGTAGCATTACTGTTTGCCACACACACACTTACGCTCCAGGCTTCAGGCCTCTGCACAGAAGAAAAAGGTCAAGATAGTGTCGGGAACACAAATGCATTGTGCTACATGGTACTTGGAGACAAACAAACATGTGTACACCTACGTAGGGGAAGCTTGGGAATTTTATTTGTGTAAATGTAGCTGTAGACACACACTAAGGCACGATATCTAACAATTTAGGTCAGCTCCCCCGTACTTTGTTTTGAAGCTATTATAAGATGACTCACTCACGCAAATAAAACACAAATGCGCTCCTATTGACGCAAACGGCGGGTGTCTCATCCGAGACTCAAGAGTGGCACACTTCTAATTCTGACGCAGAGACCGAGATTATTCCCCCCTCTACAAGAGAAAACTAAACAAGCATGACGCAAAAACATTGCTTTTCACAAATAGGGCATATCCATGAATATTCCTCTAAACTGTGAGATGGTTTCTGAGAAACCCCATATACAGAATCAAAGCCACACATATATAGGGCACATCTGGTAAACATGGATTCTCAAATGTGTATATGTGATGTGCAAGAACCAACGGGCTTTGTGTGTTTACTATATGTGATGTGCTGATCATTATTTAGATAAAAGCCTAAATTTTGTTCATCATATAAAGAGTTCATATCTCTTTAAAAGACTTGGGTTAAACCGCTAGATTCATATGGCTTAGTTTAACAATGCCTTTATAACCTTTTTGGATCTTCTAAGTTTTAGATACCTGAACTTTTTTTTAGGAGGGACAGAAACCTCTCATTTTTCCTTTAGTTCATTAAGATCAAAGTCTTACCGGTTTGGAACAACTTGAGGCAAGTAAATGGTGACAGAATTTTCATTTTTGAGTGAACTATCCCTTTAAGTTGCATTAAAAATTAGATATCACATTGAGTTCTTACCATTAAGGTGTTCCATTGCCCACCGTTCAGACAATGTTGTGAAAGCAAACAAAACGATAAGGTTGCGCTACTTACTGTATGTGTTTGATTTCAACAAATGAGATAACTTGAAATCCAAGTTGTGCTACTTAAAATGAGGGAATGAATTAGTACTACAACATGGTCATAATTGATCTAAAATGAGGGAATCAATTAATAAAATGTGGCCACAATTTAATCACCTCACAAAGAATGACAGTCAATTTTATAATGGTTGCTTTTCGAAAGCTGGTCTCAGTAAGCAACAACTGACTGTTAATCCTTGCGAAGTGTAATTACTGTAAATTCTTTCTTTGGAATGTAATGTTTGCTTTTTTTAATGAAACAGCCTTGATGACGTATTAGACCGACAAATGCGACCTTCAGCTTGCACAGCCTTTGAAATGAGTGAGTGAATCATTCATCTAACTGATTAGTTAAAGAAAACCACTGATTCATTCAGCAACAAAACACTACTAGTAGTACATGTTTCACAGAGATGCAGAAATAGAAATATTTGTGTTGGTGGAGCAAAAACAGACAAAGTAACCAGCAATATTATGGCTAGAAAAGAAATATCCATTGGTAACATTTGGTTATAGTCTATTTTCATTGGTTCTCAAGTCGGGTATATTCGAAGAGAGGTTCACAGATGGAAAGGAGGCAAAACTGCCACAGAAAGAGGGCAGAGCCGGCCAGATCTTCATGATGACGGAGAGAAATGGCTCAGGCTGTAATTCCCTCCCACAAGCCATCCTGACTGACATATAGCCTATCTTTCCTAACTGCTGGTGACACGGTGTGAAGGCCTGACTACATCCACACGTTCTATCATTAGTTAAGTGCACACAATAATTCATGTCAGTGAAAGCAGGAACAGAAAGCAGAGTTTTACAGCTATCCAGAAACTCTTGATTTCTCGTAACTTGTCCTTCAAAAGAGATAAATGTTACAAACTGACACTCAGATCATTTGACTTGTTGATGAAAAATCTGCTCTTATCTTCTAAGCATCACACTTATTTCTATTTTACATGTTTTTTTAAACTTAACATGTAATAATTCAGCTAAGAGGTCATGCCATTCGTCAGTTGATCAAACATCTTCTAGGATTATGAAATCGCATGTCAGCGCTCACAGAACTTGAGCTTTGCAACGCAGTATAATTTGCATTTCATTTCCAGTCTCGTGCATTCACATGAAACTAAAAGTGTTGAGTAACCATCCCTTGAGAATAGACTATTTTGACTTATAGGCCACCACCTAATAACCAGCCATAACTGTTTAACAACCACATTGCAAGGCTTTAGTACTGTGGAAGTGAGTTTTAAATAAACATCATTTACATTTTCTTCAAATGAGGTTAAAAATATTTCTTTTTGAGATATTTCCATCTGTACATCATGTTCTGTGTACTGCTGATTTCTGCTGAAAACAGCATCTCTTTTACTGAGAGGAGAAAAGGAAAGAGAGACTGAGAGGCAAAAGTATAGAGACCTAGGACGAAGTTGAAGAAGGCTCAAGAGATGCAGGGAAAAACAGCAAAAAGTGGCAGAAAAGTAGTGCTTAGTTGTTATCAGCCTATCCCAGACAGCTGAGCAGCTAGAATATGTGCCTTCACCCACACATCCCACTGTAATTACCTCTGACACAAAGAGACACCCACACACACACACACACACACACAGCCGGAGAGAGAAACAGGACCACACATCCCTGCCCCCTCCATCCTCATTGTGTTTTTCCTTGAATCCTCTTCACACGTGGTTCATTTCAGGGGTCTGGGTGGTTCACAACAATAATGGCTTACATGTGAATGTTGTGAATGTTGGTAAACCCAGCTCTATTCTATTGATATGGAAATGACAGAATGAGAATACATTAATTAAAACACTTCACAGAAAGAGAATGTATTTTATCAGTTTTAAAATACTATGGTGTTGTAATATTAGTTCAACGGGTAGTTCTCCCAAAAATGAAAACGAACTGTTAATTTACTCACCCTCAGGCCGTCCAAGATGTAGCTGACATGATTTTTTTCTTCAAACAGTAAAGAAGAGTTTTTCCTGAGATCGTGGTCCTTGGTGATTCATAAAATGCAAGTGTGCAGCTACTAGCTCTTGAGAGTCAAAAAAGCATATACAGACAAACACAATTCATACCCGTGGTTCCTGCTGAGATATTCAGGTCTTATAAAATGAAATGTGCAAGAATGCAATTCACAGCCTCAGGTAAACAGTCCAGGGTGATATCTGGCTCACAAATGAAAAGTCTTCTTTACTGTTCTCCTGGAAATAATGGCAAATTTTCATTAAATTAAAATTGTCTGGTAATTATAATATTGCCTATACAGTTAAAGGGATAATTCACCTAGAAATGTACGTTGTCTTTACTCACCCTTGGCACACATAAGATATATATATATATTTTTTTTTTTACAATTCTTTACGATTTCTGTCTGTCTTTCTATAAAATTCAGTTAACCCAACATTTTGATGGTCCAAAACGTTCATAAAGAGATTGTAAAAGTAATCTATCTGGTGCACATCTCTTTGCTTGACTGTTTTAATTCAATTAAAAAAATGTTAATTGCTTGCTTTTATTGTTGATTATTTTTGACTATTTTATTACTGTAAAGCTCTTTGAATTGCCATTGTGTATTAAATGTGCTATATTAATAAACTTGCCTTGCTTTGATGCACAAAATAATTCCATCATATGATTGATTCATATGGATTTTTTACGATTTCTTTGTGAACTTTTTCGAAGCATCAACATTTCAATGGAGGGAGAGAAATATCAGGTCTCAGTAAAAATATCTTGCGTTTTCAAGATGAATGCAAATTCTTAGGCTTTGGAATGACATGAGGGTGTGTAATCATGACAGAATATTCACATTTGGGTGAACTATCCCTTTAATTAACAAAATGGAGTAGTATTAAACATTATAGTAACTGATTTTATTCATTTGACAGCCCATACTTGAGCCTTCATTTCAGTGGAACACTGAAGGAAAACCTTCAAGATTCTGTATGAAAGCAAAGCAGTTTTACTGCATTATGTTCGATATTTTATCTACTCGCCATTTCTGCCATAAGTCAATATTAAAAACGTACAGTTTGTTACAATTCTGTCCCCTGTACTCAGCAGATGATAGTGCTATTGCACAAAGCTCATCTTAACAACCAAAGCCAGCCATGATGATTCAGTTTATCTCGCAGAATATCAATCCGCCTTTTTCTTGCTGGATGGCTGATATTATCAGACTTGATGACACTGCCATCACAGTGAATACTGAGCATTGATTACTGAATTCACAAAGGCTGTTCACAGCTGGACGACTGCCCGATGGACAGCATTTGATGCAGAACTTCATGACTGTTAAGAAGGACACAAAGCAGACATGTTTTGATGCATGCCACGAGTCACTAGATAAGTTTGATTTTTAAAGCACATCAGTGAACGTTGCTTGATTGATTTGATTATTCCAGGCAACTGCCCCTGCATTCAATTACAATGCTGCATTCTGACATAATAATGGTACATTTGATGAAATATGATCGACTTTAAGAGACAGTGGGTTTGTGCTCATTAGAGCATGATAGATTAATTACTTCATTTGCCTCCACATCCCAAAATGACTACTGCTAATCTGTTGCCATAGCAACCTGATGTTACCGTAACGAACTGCAAGAGTCACAGTTGTACTGAGTGTGCTTTTGGGTGATGATACAGGGTAAAACTGTGAATAGCGGGGGCGAGCGGTTAATTAAATTTGAACCCCCAGGTTAATCTGCTGCCATGAAATTGTCAGTAAAATACGCTGCCCATCATAAGTCGTTCTCACATTTGAGTGAGCCCAAGAACTGACTTTTTATAGCACTTATACGTGATGTAACTGTAAAAGTGTTGAAGTCTTTTCCTCAGAGATGCTGTTCTCTGAAAGAAGGGTCAGAGATGAAGACTGCAAATGTCGAAGGCTGTGTCATAGACGAAGAGAATCCTGAGGAGAACCATCTGTTCCTCAATTTTCATTCCACACAGCACTCGTGCAATGAAAAAGACTGGAGATTTAAAGGAATAGTGCACCCAAACATGAATATTATGTCACTATTTACTCACTATAATGTCTTAATGCAAATATTTTCCATATAATGATACTAGTTTACTAATAATATTCAGTCAATCATCAATGATGCCATATTTGACTTGAATGCTAAAAAATGCACAGAAAAAAAATATGACATAGAATAAATAACAAATTATATATATGTGTGTGTGTGTGTGTGTGTATATATATATATATATATATATATATGTGTGTGTGTGTGTGTGTATATATATATATATATATATATATATTTATTTTATTTTATTTTATTTTATTTTTTTTAATTTCAGAATTTTTATTGCCAATTATATTACGGAAATAATTTAATTTAAAAAATAAAATAAAATAATTTATTTTATTTATGGTATGTTCCTTTTTGTAAATGACCCCACTATGTATCTAAATATATTATGAAATGTGTAATACAAATGGTGTTTTTCTGAAATTCTATGCAGTAATACTAAGATTTTCCTGGCACTGACTTGGCTGAACATATGGTGAATCTCTCACACAGATTTGGTTCACACACACACGTGCATGTATATTCACACAGAGGTCTGATGGGACGGTATAAATAGACTCAGTCCCATGGTTAACGTCTTTATTTCACAGCTCTTAGGTATCTTCTGTAACTTCCTGGCAGCGCTGTGTGACAAAACACACCTACAGAAATTATTTGGCACTCAGCCCTCAGAAAACACCCCTCTTATATTTTAAACCTGTCACGTGATAATTAAGACTTCAGACTTGATACATGGTGTGTATTCCAAAGTAATTATTCATCCACGAGTCCCGACTGCAGGGTGTTTTTACTGCAGTTCACAGTGCAATTAGTTATAAATGTTAAAAAAAAAATTAAATAAAAATCACAGTTATTAAATTTCCATATATTATATTGTCATACAGGCATTCATATTAGAAGCTGGGACAATTTCATATATCTGCATATGTATCTAATCCATAAAAATATTTTTATATATATGTAATACATTTTCTGGCATATATGCCATGTATATCCATCCTAAAACTTGCCAGTAAATGATATGATAATGTTAGAAAAAAACATGTATTTAAATATATATATATATATATATATATATATATATATATATATATATATATATATAATACAAAAATATGTATAAACTTATTTTTAAACATATTTTTGTTTGTATGTATATATATTGCTGACATATATGGTTCCTACATATAATACCATATAAAAATCATCATATAGTTATTAACGTACACAAATTTTATTGTGGGGATATTATATATGTTATATACTTTTATCCATCGTATCCATTATACATCATCTTATAACATATATTACATTTACATTTAGTCATTTAGGAGACGCTTTTATCCAAAGCGACTTACAAATGATGACAACAGAAGCAATCAAAACCAACAAAAGAGTTATAATATGCAAGTGCTATGACAAGTCTCAGTTAGAATAAAGCACTACAAGTAGCAAGGTTTTTGTTTGTTTGTTTGTTTGTTTGTTTTTTTACATATACTGTATGCACGTACATGTAACAAAAAGAAAACAAGTAGATAGAAAAAGAATATAGAAAGCTAGCTTTAGAGGCCTTTTATGAATCAAGAGTGCAAGTGTTAGATAGTCAAGTCAACAAATAGATAAAATAGAATTAGAATAGAGAGTGCAAGAGTAAGAGGGTCAAATAAAGATGGAAGAGATGTCTTTTTAGCCGATTCTTGAAGATGGACTCAGCTGCTCGGACTGAGTTGGGCAGGTCCACCAGGTGGGAACATTTCATTTTAAAGTCTGTGAAAGTGATTTTGTGCCTCTTTGGGATGCACAATAATGCGCCATTCACTTGCAGAATGCAAGCTTCTAGAGGCACATAAGTCTGAAGTAGTGAATTTAGGTAAAGAGGTGCAGAGCCAGTGGTGGTTTTGTAGGCAAACATCAATGCCTTGAATTTTATGTGAGCAGCTATTGGTAGCCAGTGCAAATTGATAAACAGAGGTGTGATGTGCATTCTTTTTGGCTCATTAAAAATTAATCTTGCTGCCGCATTCTGGATTAATTGTAGAAGTTTGATAGAACTGTCTGGAAGACCTGCCAAGAGAGCATTGCAATAGTCCAGCCTGGACAGAACTAGAGCTTGAACAAGGAGTTGTGAAGCATGTTCTAAAAGAAAGGGCCTGATCTTATTGATGTTGAATGAAGCAAATCTGCAGGATCTGGCAGTTTTAGCAATGTGGTCTGAGAAAGTCAGCTGATCATCAATCATAACTCCAAGGTTTCTGGCTGTTTTTGAAGGAGTTATGGTTGATGTGCCTAACTGAGTGGTGAAATTGCAATGAAGTGATGGGTTTGATGGAACCACAAGCAGTTCTGTCTTGGCAAGGTTGAGTTGAAGGTGATGGTCCTTCATCCAGCAAGAAATGTCTATTAGACAAGCTGAGATGCGAGCAGCTATTGTCAGATCATCAGGATGGAATGAGAGGTAGAGTTGAGTGTCATCAGCAAAGCAGTGATATGAAAAGCCATGTTTCTGAATGACAGAACCTAGTGATGCCATGTAGACAGAGAAGAGAAGTGGTGCAAGAACTGAGCCCTGAGGCATCCCAGATAGATGTTGTGACTTGGACACCTCACCCCTCCAAAATACCTTGAAGGACCTATCTGAGAGATAAGACTCAAACCACTGGAGTGCTGTTCCTGAGATGTCTGTCTGTGTGTGTGTGTGTGTGTGTGTGCACGTTTTTGTGACAAATCAGGACATAGATTTGTATAATGACAAGGGTATGACAGGTATTACAAGGAGAAGGTGACTTTTCAGGACATTACCCCATGTCCCCACTTTTCAAAACGCTTATAAATCACACAGAATGGAGTGTATTGAAAATCTGAAATAGCACAAAGTTTCCTGTAAGGGGTAGGGTTAGGTCTAGGGTTGGTGTAGGGAAATAGCACATACAGTTTGTACAGTATGAAAAACCATTACGCCTATGGGCTGTCCCCACTTTTCACAAAAACGAACATGTGTGTGTGTGTGTGTATTGTGTATGTGTATATAAATACACACACATACCTGTATATTTTTAAGAAATATATAAAGATACACAATACACACATATAATGTAAAAAATAAACTGTTATTTTGGATTTATTTTATATACATAAATACACACACACACACACACACACACATACTGTAGCAGTGAATATACCAGTGAATTATAGCCATATTTTTTCAATGCTCTTTGTGGAGCAACAAATCATTGACACTGTTTTCTGGTGCTCAGGTTCTTTTGAAAATTTGATTTTAGTTACCATGGAAACAAATTAACCCATGAAAATGGCTTTAAGCCAGTTAATAATGAAGAACTGCTCTTGCTCGTGCTGTAGTCTTTCTGGAGGAGGGACCAATCTGCTGTGTGACACTGATGAACATGTGCCGCTAATGCAATGACGTAAGCTCGTTTATTCCAGCAGATCCTCCATTGTTCCATTGAGGCGTTGATCCTCCTCTCGCCATTAGCCGTCCAGGGTTTCCTCCTGATGCCACACAGCTCTGATTAGATCTCAGAGCCCTCCAGAGACAAAGTGAGCTCCTTATCAAGAGCCTGCTCAGCGAGACCCATGCCCCTTTTGACAGAGTCTGCCCAGAGCAGCAGAAGCACTCTCAAGCACACTGTGAGAGCGAGAAGGAGAGAAAGAGGGTGTTGCATGGATCCGCAGCAGACCACAAAGTGTCATGTGGCTCGTGACCTACGTAATGGTGCTTTTTCAGCGGCCGGCGCTGTGGTTTGCCTGTCTTTTCTCTGTGTAGTGCTCAGGCCCAGCCTCCACAGCGCTTTTATCTTCTCCCTCTTCCTTTCAGACCGCTTTTATCTCTGATGTTCACACACCAACATTTTCGACTTCTGCATCAGTGGCATATAAGTGAGCAAACATAAAAGTCACTAAATATCTCATTGCAAAAAAAAAATAAAAAAATGAATATGACATATTCAAAAAAATGAATATGTCTGTTTAATAAGACTGCCTAGCAACACATCAGGTTTTCTTCCTGCATCGGCTGTGTCTCATTCTACTCCTTAGTTCACTATGACAGGACTACATTATATGCAAATTTAGGCACTAGCATGGGCCTTGATACACCAAACATTGGGATACTGATGATTTGATCACTTGCAACATGACTGCAAAGGTTAACTATTAAATATGTGTAATATATACACATATAAAATTGTCATATATGAAATATATTGTCACATGAAATTGAAATTAGAAATTGGTTTCATATATTAACATATTTTATAGATGAATACATTTTTTGATACTGTATATAAATCATGTAAATTTATATCCATTCTAAAACCCATTAATATGTCCAAGTAAATATAAAAGATAGACATGTATTTAAAAAACAAATAAAATAAAAGTTAAAAAAAAAAACAACAACAACATGTACTCATACAGCTTATTTGTGTAAATACTGTGTTAATAAAGTTGTATATATAAATAAAATATATATGGTTTACATACTGTATATGGTTGCTACATATAACACCCTATAAACAATCATCATAGATATTAATAACATACAAGTTTTACTATGGGGATTTTTATTTATGTTATAAACTCATGTCTTCATCTACCCAGAGAACATATGTATGTGGTAATTATATATCTCCATATAGGTAACTTATATTGAAATGTAACTATTGATATAGGGCAATATAGGTCATATATTACATTTCTGTATCATTTTGTTTATTGTAGATTGCTGTTGTCCAGCCTGGATTGAACAGCTGCTATGCAGTTTGTACGCTGCATTCTCAAACCATTTTAATACTTGAATAGCTTAAGAAGCGTCTGACTCCCGGATGGAGCCCGATGCTATTATGTAAAATTTGTAGCATGTAGGCTAAGCTAAATGCAGTGAGATTTAGTTCTTGTCCTTTTCTCTCATGTCTCCAAAATCCCTAAGGCCCAAAACATACTCTTCGCAAACAAGCCTCTAGAAATGTGTCAGAATGCAAGTCATAATGCAACACTGCATTCTCAGCACTGCTGCTGGAGGCGTTATAGTGAGTATTAGCATAAACTCTTTGCCTCTATGGTTAGCTTTTTCTTTCAGGTCACAGCGGGTCAACATTATGAATCTTGATGAGATCATTACTTGAAGCTGATGTGTAGCTACCTGAATGACAACATTTACAGCACATTCTATAAATATTTAAAAAGAAAATATTTTATGTTTTTATTGGCTGATGGAAATTCTTCCAAGCATTATTCATGATGGCTGTATAAAACCAGAAAATTGTGATGAGGTGTTGAGCTGTTGACTACAAGCAGCAAATAAGCTTGAGGCTTTCACTGTGCATATGAATCAGGCTTCGTTATGAATCTGAGAAAAGGAGAGAAGGGTTGTGAACAGCACAGTGTTCTTGTGTAAAAACAAGTGTTGGGAACAAACTAAAATTGTTGAACTGTTAACTACAGTGCGTCATTTCCAATGAACAGTGGTGTAGTGCACAAAAAACATCATTGTATTTTTGTGACAAACTGTTCTAAACTGTCCTCTTTCTTATAGCATTGGAGATCCAATTCATTTTAGTTAACATTCAATGTAAAAGACTGATTCATTTAAGTCTCTAAGACTTGAAGTGAAATTTTGAAAGAAATGCTATTGGTCATCACTTGTTTTGTCTTGTTTTGTTTTGTTTGTTGTTTTATTAATTGTGCATTATTGTAAAATTGCTACATTTTATTCTTTCACACTCACTGTAAATTATACTCGTTTTGTTCATACCTTTGTAAGGGATAATCAGACGGGGTAACAGAATTCATAAACAATTATGACTATATTGTTTGTCAGTGTTCTTTATGTGGTTTAAGATTAAAGGATGTTTATATGAGAAAAGCTAAGCAGATGTCAACTTTAGCATTGTACAGAAAACTACAAATTATATTTTTATGCCTCATTCTATGAAAAGTATTCACATACGAGCAGAAAAATTTTATAGACTTGTTAGGGTTTGAACAGTGGGAGTTCCACATAAGAGCGCAAAGTGTTATGTACATAAAACACACAGCTTCTGTACTTATTCATATGTAATGTCCATGTATTTATTTTCTTTGGTGAGCTTATTATCTTATAGAGAGGAATTTGTGGAGGAACGGCTATTGTTTGTTTACATGGACACACCATTGTTATGAACCATGGTCATTATTCACAAATAGTTAGCCACTGAATGCCGGGACTAATCACACTGTAAAAAGTGACTTAAAAAAAATTGAGGAAACTTGACAATTCACTTAACATATTTTTTTTTATTATTATTTACTTAATAATTTTAACGCAACAGGTTTCCTCGTCAAGAATACAAAAGAGCTACAGAAATTGTATTTTAGGTAGTTCAGTTTTTTAAAGGGTAGCTTGGCTGTTATTAAACTACTTTAAATGTGTAGCAGTTTTAAAGTCGCTTCCCCGACACCAGTGCAAAAAGCAAGCGTGTTTAATCCTCAAACCTGCATAAAATGGCTTTATTCACACAAACTCAAAGACATAATCCCACTGCACTCAAAATACCAAATGCATCTGAGTCAACATCCGTAAGCCTCACATTTCCTTCACTCTCTGCTGCATCATCTCCTGATATATGCACAATGAGAGGCTCAGATTTGGATGTTGCTGGCAGCTGAGATAGAACAAATCCCAGCAGAGCACACAGGTAAGATTAGGACACTATCAGGTGGGCTTCATTTGCTGTCTGTGACAGGCGGTCAAGAGCGGTCCAGCCGGTCCCCGTGGTGAACTGAGACAAGGCACATCCGCACGCCTGCTTTGAGGCTCCGCAGCTGCTGCCCCTGTTCCCCGTGCTGACGTTATGCCCCGCTCAGGCTCTCCATGTTCCCATTGGCTGATAAGAAGCAGGCAGAGATGCATGAGTCATCACCCTGTACCTCGTTTATCAAGCCTGCAGGGTTAGTCGAGTTCACCTGTCTGAGAAAGGCTAATTAGCGTCTATTGTATACTGTTTGCTCATCTGCCACAGGCCTGTCGTGTTATAAAGCTCTCTTATGATTGGGCGAGAGGGCATGAGTGCTGTTTGATTGCTGTGTAATTGCACATAATTATGAGCTGCCCTTTGCTGTTGAAAGACATTTATGGAAGAGGGCTTTCTGGTTGGCCCATTTGCTCAGAAGCCATATATCCCATAACTGTGATAACTTGATTTTCTATTTTATTTCAGCTTTTGTACCTGACAGCGTAGACAAGAAAATGTAATCAAATTAAATGTCTAATTTTACCTAGCATTGTGACAATAAAATGAGACAAAGTCCATGTTAGTCCTCTAATATCTACTATTCAAAGACTCTAGACTATACCAAGCAGCCAGATAATATTCAGCCTCCAAAGAGACCCACAAATTTAATTAAGGCTCTCTTCTTTTGTAGCGCGAGGCCTTCAAAAGAAAAATAGGACATCCCTGTTTTCATCTTGTAAATAATGTCATGCAATTAGGCTAAGCATACATCTCTGTGGTTACATGTCAGTTCCCATTAGTGTGGGATGTTGTTTGTGTGTGTGTGTGTGTGTGTTCCAGTGTGCTGATTTGAGAGCAGTTTTCTTGTTAGACAGCAGTCACATGGGATGGAAGCAGCAAACACTGATTAAAATGGATTCAAAGTATAAAAAAAAGAAAAATCTGAGATAAATTGTCATTAGTATCTGATTTGACCTTTTTTTAACAAAAAGTTTTGTTTCCATCTTTATTGTTTAATAATGAAATTTGGCATGCTGAATATAAATTACTGATTAAGAGAAACTAACATTTTAATCCATTAAATTTTATTGCATAAAAATTACATAGTACATGCATAATACTGAGCTAACAACAACAGTTTAACATAAACAGTTACCAAAAGACAGTTGTCTAAAACTTCAGAAGTGTACGTTGGATGATTTTTTTTCTCTTATGACCAGTCCCACAATGTTCTGGAATGTTCCAGAAAGCAGAATATTGCAAAAGCAAAATATCTTAAAAAAAACAAAAGCATGCAAAATTAGTACAAAACTTTATCTGCAAAATGTTTCATAATGAATATAGTTCTTAAATTTACCTTTCCGAAATGTTTACCAAAATATTGATGCCACATGAAAATAAATTCTGTAGTGTAATAATAATTAGCACCACAGAATTACAAAAGAGCCATAAAAAATTAAGTGTAACATTTTTTGTTACAATTCGATAAGTAATACAGATGTTCATACTGTAATTATAGTGATCTTCTATAAATTCTGCATGTTAATTCTTTACATGTCAATACTTCTAAGTGTTGCCTTAAGCTTTGGCATTGATGGTTCCATGGAAACTTTGCATTGCACAAAAGGTTCTTTACAGTAGGAAAAGTTATTCACGCTAAGAAAAAAATATTTACTAAAAGGTTCTTTAAGGAACCAAAAATGGTCTTCTATGGCATCGCTGTAAAAACCCACTTTTTGAACCTCTGTTTTTAAGAGTGTACTATATCGACTAAAAGAATGGGTCACACTTTATTTTTAAGGTCCTATTCTTGCTATTAACAAACCAGTAACTACGACATCTGCCTCAATAAACTCCTGATTTGCTGCTTATTAATAGTTATTACAGTAGTTATTTAGGTATTGGGTAGGATTAGGGATGTAGAATATGATCATGCAGAATATATGCTTTATAAGTACTAATATAATAGGCATGCTAATAAGCAACTAATTAATAGTGAGAATTGGGCCCTATACTAAAGTGTTACCAAAGAATGGCTATGTTTGTAATTGAATACTTACTGCTGCCACATGGTATATGTATACTGTATTATTTACAACAGTAGGCAATATTCAGTAAACAGTAGTATGCTACATTGTTGCCATGATGCATAATGTTGTATTTTTAATTTAGTACAATCTACAGTACAGTAATTTTGCACATCCAGTTTCCATCTTGGCATTTGGCAGTCTGATCAAATAATATGTTAAGAAACAGATGTTAAAAATCATGGCTGATTACATCTGGTTTGTCCATCATGTTGAAGGTCAAGGCAAACAC